>NC_090440.1:865286214-865597464 GCF_031143425.1 Pleurodeles waltl | reverse complement strand
TCCAAAAAGGAAAAATAAAATGATAATAACTGTGATGCTATTAATTATGTTTGACCAATGACTTTGTGTGTTCACCACTGCGCATATTAGTTGCTCAATGTTCATCAGTAGCACATTGTATGTTTTGTTCAGCCTAGCCGCCTATTGGCTTTGACATGGCATTAGCCATTACTTTCTGTATTCAGTTAAGCCGCCTATTGGCTTTGACATTGCATTAGCCATTACATTCTGTATTCTGCTTATTGGCTTTGACATGCTGTATTCAGCTTAGCTGCCTATTGGCTTTGACATGATATTAGACATTACATTTGATATTTAGGTTAGCTGCCTATTGCCTTTAACGTGGAGTTAGACATTGCAGTTGAGAATCCAAGCTGTATTTTTCCAAGCTGTGTTTTTCCACAAGATGAACCAAGCTGTTTTCTTCGCACAGTAGACTAGACCTGATAAGAGAGAGTACATTTGGTGTTTTCCTTTCTGCTCAGGCTTGGGAAGTGGAGAAGTCTAGGAGATCTGGCCAGTCTCCAAAGGCTTGCGTAGTTGTCCCGAGTCTGAGAGGAGGGGGCACGCTTTTGTAGGGATGACTCGGGGCTTCAGAGATTTAGATTCAAATCTGCTTGACTTCGGGCTGGAACTTGGTGCCAGTTGCCAGTCTCCCGTGTGGGTAGATAATCTCTTTTTCGCAGTTGACCGGAGTCATCAACTTGCAGACCCCAGAAAGATGAAGCTGTAAATAGTTTCTCACACGGTGAAGTATTTGTTTTGCTTTGCATTCAATATCTTATCAATATCTTATATATATATAACCTGCTGTGTACATTGCAACTGAGAAGTACTGTGATATATTTTGTTTTCATTGCTGCGATACTTTGGCTAATTTGAACGTGTGCTTGAAATGTATTAATTCGTCTCTCACGAACTTGTGGGTGGGGAAGAATTAACAACAATAAAGGTCTTCTTTGAACTCAGAAGTGCATTCCAGATATGTTCTGGAAGCTCTGATACGAGATAAGAAGGAAGGCAGAACAATAACGTACATTACGTTATTATAATTTTATTTTTCCGTGTAGTGTGGGGCGGGGCTGGGCTGGAGGGAGCCGGAGGAGGGCCATGTGCACACACAGTGCGCATGTCTGTTTGACTGGCCGTGTTGGGCCTTACAAAAAGACATGCATTCTTTGCATGTTCTCTACCCGGCTGTATAGCACAGCTGGGTAGAGAACATGCCCAGTCTCCCATTCCCATTCTAAGCGGCGAAGGAGGCCTCTCAGACCAATCATGTCGCTGCTATCTGCACCATCGTGATTGGCTGGGAGCCTGTGCAGCCGGGAAGAGGACGGACAAGAGACAAATTCTCCTCTCCTCGAAGGCAAGTGGTTGGAAAAAAAAAAAAAGTATTTATTTTTGTAAACAACTCCCTCCGTCCCTTCACGCCCTGTCTCACCTCGCCACCCCTGTTCAGTGGCAGCCACCACTGCTAGGTTTGTTGTATCTCACCAAACAACCATTACAGCCAGAGAGAGCAAACCTCCCTTCTCCAATGTTTTGCTCAACATTGTTTCTGTATGTGTAGAATTGAGCTACTTCATACAGATATAGGTTTTCCAAATAAACTCTACGATCTGTACAGTAAGTGTCCATCATGTTGGCTTTCTCTGTTTTTCTGAACTATTAGGGTCAAACTGAGTAAGATACTCAATCTCAGAAAAATATTTCACTACTCCTTTACATGTTGAAGTAAGGCCTAAACTAATCCAAATTAAGGATTTCAATTTACCATACAAGCTTGTGGCTGTATTGTAGGCAGGATTGTTTCTGTGCAGGAAGGGGATCCTTCCTGCACAAAAACAATCCTGATCCTACACAAAATCAACCCTGGGAGGCTTTTTCCTCTTTTTATGTATGCTGCAGAATGCACCAAACATAGTAACAGGAAACAATATGGAGAAATAAAGATATTTCTCCTTGTTGCGCCTCCTCTGGGGACGCATAGGGGTTTGGCACATCCCCAGGTTTACAAGGTCTTGTAAATCTGGGGATGCAGCAAGATCCATTGGTGTTGCATGGGGACACCCACCCCAACACTCATGGAACACCTCCCTTAAGCAAAGTAAGGCATTGCTGCAAATTGTGCTGCCTTGCCTCACTCCATGTCTATGACGTCATTCAATGCTATGCAATGTGGCTTTGCATGGCCTCATAGATATGAGTTCAAGGTTTGAGCTTCCATACCGTCACAAAAAGTGATGCTACAGCAGCACTAGCGGCTCATAAATATGCCCCTGAATGACCATGTATGTATTCTAAATAGACAAAATAACAGGATTGTAGTTAATGATCAATTTAGAAGCATCACTATGTTTAATGTATGTATTCTTTGGAGATTTACCAGCAACAGTATGTAGACATAAAACTATTCACTTTTTCTTTAGAGATAACAGACCTAGGAAATCCAAACTAACATTTATGTGTAATATATTTTTTTCTAGCACTGTATCTCCAATGACAATATTTTCCACATTTGTGAGGCTGAAATTGCAACATTTCATCCCAAAGGTACTGTTCTGAGACTCAATTGTAATCTCACATGTAACATACTTCTCAAAGAAAGACAGTACTTATTCATCAGTATCCTGTCCAACCTTTTGTGCTCCTTTTACCCACAGTAACATGTGAGTATGTGGAACACCTCTAGCTAGGTATTCTTTTCTCCAAAAATAGTCAATGACCTCCTCTAGGGGAGAATTCCTTTTCTTACAGATAAAGTGAGGTATGGCTTCAAATCAATGCTTACAAATCTTACAAACATTTGCTGGATCCATAGCGCACAGTTCACCACAGGGTTTTAAAGTTCATTCCAGACTTGTTTGAATTAGCTTTCCTGAGAAATCATCCAGATCATCTCAAGCATAATCTGCACAGCTAGGAGTCACAAACCAGATAAGTGCACCTAAGATACTCAACATACATTTAATTAACTATGACAACGGAATGAGAATTAATTGGTTCCACATTGACATGTCATCACATCCATGAGATTGTACTCAAGAACCTCATCTTTACTCTGACCTTTAGTTACAAAATCTCTAGAAGTCATATTTGCAAGTCTCCTGATTTGACAACATGTGCAACAGCATATGAAGGCACCGACAGCTCACTTTTAGAAAGAAGATGAAACATATATGGAATAATTTGTCTAAAGCTTGTATAATTCTGTTGATCTGTACTCAGAAGTAGGACTTTGTACTGGACGATCATCATACTAGCCACCTTCTCTTGTAGAAAACAGAAGTGGAAAACCTTGTGCTTCTAAACTGTTTTTCCACACACTAATGAGTTTCTCCTTTCACTTGCTTCATTTGATACAGTTCTAAAGTATCGCCCATCATACCCCTGGAGTGTAAAGAATGAATGCTGCAGTGTTTATATATTTCTTCTGCTTTAGCAGAATCGACTTTTTCAAACTGACCACAATCTCTAATCTTAGAAGATTGTGTATACAGAACTCACATGTTGGGCTACATCTACAGCTCTGTAAAATGTATTCTCTAGTTTAATTTACTGCACAGCTTTTTAAACATTGTCCATACTTAGCATTTCTTGCAAACATTTTTTAGCTTTTGTTGGCACTCCATTGACAAGAACCACTAGTGGTTTCTCCACATCTCGATGAACACTTAGGTGGTCATTACAACCCTGGCGGACGGTGTTAAAGCTGCGGAAATACCGCAAACAGGCCGGCGGACAAAAAAAGGGAATTACGACCCTGGCGGAAACCGCCAACAAAGACAGCCACTTTAACACATCGCCCGCCACGGCGGTACAGACAAACAGGGTGGCGGTCACCGCCAACAGACAGGCGGGAGACAATGTACCGCCCACACTATCACAACACACCAATCCGCCACCTTTTCCGGGGTGGATTCACCGTGGATAAAAACACGGCAGAAACAGTTACTGCAATGGGAAAACGCTCACCTGAACACATCCCACGAGGAACGACGAGTCCATGGAGCCGGAACTCCAAATCCTTCCTTTCCCCTGTCTTCCTGCTCCTCTACGACCAACAGCGACATAGGCGCAGAACATACCGGTGAGTACTGCATCTACGACACGGGGGAGGCAAAAGTTAGGGGGACACCCGCCAAACACCCCCACCCCCACCCTCGCATATCACAACATACACATCAATGCAGTCACAAAAATCACAGTAACAACCCACAATCCCCCCGGAAGAATGCAAAGACAATGCGAATTGCGGGCAAACATTGTATTGTGCCAATATACATGTCAAACAAAAATATACTGATATATATCACGAAATATGTCATAACTAAATATACAATACAAGAAGTAGTGCAGATATGTATACAACAATGTCCGTGCACCAACAGTCCAAAAATGCATGGGTGAGGCCCACAAACGATACCTGACCAAAATCCGAGAGAACACTGCCGGGGCATCAGATAGAAACACTACAGGCACCTCAGGGGGAAGGGAAGGGGGGGCACCTCAGCCACATGAATGCGAAGCCAGATCCACGACGGGGCTCCATGCCCATTGATGTATCCTGGGGAGTGCAAAGCCACAGTCTCTCAAGTCCATACAGTGGGTGGGTTGGCCACTGTTACATCCTGGGGAGTGCAAAGCCACAGTCTCACAAGTCTATACAGTGGGTGGGTTGCCCACTGTGCAATCCTGGGGAGTGCAAAGCCACAGTCTCACAAGTCTATACAGTGGGTGGCTTGCCCACTCTTCAATCCTGGGGAGTGCAAAGCCACATTTTGGCAAGTAGATGCAGTTCTCTACTGGTACTGGGTGGGACTGGTGCCCAGACTGGATGAGTCTCCCCGTGAAAGTTCATGTCCTGTCACTGTCCCAGCTGCACATGGGATAAGGATGCCTGATGTGGCGTCCTATTCATACGCACACGGTGTCTGCCCTGTTCAGCGGTGTTTTGCCCTGTTCAGCGGTCTTCACCATGGCGGTCTTTGCCCTGTTCAGCGGTGCTTTGCCCTGTTCAGCGGTCTTCACCATGGCGGCCTTTGCCCTGTTCAGCAGTGCTTTGCCCTGTTCAGCGGTCTTCACCATGGCGGTCTTTGCCCTGTTCAGCGGTGCTTTGCCCTGTTCAGCGGTCTTCACCATGGCGGTGCTTTGCCCTGTTCAGCGGTCTTCACCATGGCGGTCTTTGCCCTGTTCAGCGGTGCTTTGCCATGGCGGTCTATGGTCTGTTCTGACATGGTGGTTCGGATCCTGACATTGGTGTGTGGCATGACGAACTCCACAATGGACATTGGTGTGTGGCATGACAACTCCACACTGGACATTGGTGTGTGGCATGATGTTCAATCATTTCCCAGTGGGGCTGTGGGATCCTGGACCCTCCTGGGCTGTGACTCCGGCGGTGGCGGTGGTCTCCTGACCAGTAACGATACTTGAGCCCTCCTGGGCTGTGACTCCGGCGGTGGTCTCTGGACCAGTGACGATACTTGAGCCCTCCTGGGCTGTGACTCCGGTGGTGGCGGTGGTCTCCTGACCAGTAACGATACTTGGGCCCTCCTGGGCACTGACTCTGGCGGTGGTCTCCTGACCAGTGACGATACTTGGGCCCTCCTGGGCGCTAACTCTGGCGGTGGTCTCCGGACCAGTGACGATACTTGGGCCCTCCTGGGCACTGACTCTGGCGGTGGTCTCCGGACCAGTGACGATACTTGGGCCCTCCTGGGCACTGACTCTGGCGGTGGTCTCTGGACCAGTAACGACGGTGCTGGCAGTTGTGTCTGGACCGCCGGAAATGATGGCGCACTTCTCCGCCGTGACAATCACAACAGGTTGGGGAGACTTCCTCGGGACCTTCCCCACCTTCTTTGGAGTTACAGCTGACTCACCAATCGCCTTGGAGCCCATTTCAGTTGTTGTCCCACCAGGAGTCTTGACACGGTCCCGTCGTCCACTCTCCAATTTCGGAGCCTTTACAGGGGGTGGGCTGACAGTGCCTTGGCTCCGGGTCCTACTGCCTGCCCTGGTGGACGGGGCACTGCAAAAACCTGGAACACGCACCACTGGTGCTGGAGGCTTTTTGGCTGAGGCGCTACGACAGGACTGATGAATTGGAGGGGGGGGGTGGGGGCAAAAAGGTCAATTTGACAGAGGGACAGTTTCTGACGGACACTGGGATGGGTAGCTGGAGGGGGTCTGGGAGTGGAGGAAGAGGAGGTGGTTGTAGGAGGTGTCACTTTAGCTGTTTTGGGTGCAGGTACAGGAGGCTGTCGTGAGGTGGATGGATGTTGGGTGAGTGATTGCCGGCGTTTGTGTACTTTGGGAGGGGGCGTCACAGACACAGTGGGAGAGGACACAGGGGACGTGTAAATGGCAGTGGAGGTGGTGAGTGCAGGTGAGCGGCTTGTGGTGCTGGGTGTCCTGGTGCAAGTCCTAGTGCCTGTAGATGTGGTGCATGCAGGTGTGTGTGTAGTCGACACTGGGAGGGAGGAGGGAGAAGAGGAGGAGGGGGACACAGTGGAGACAGTGGATGTTGCTGTGTCTGTATGGGTGTGATGCTTGTGTGAGTGCCTGTGGTATGTGTGGTGCCTGTTTGCTTGAGCTACTTTTGGGTGTTGACTGGTGTGCATGCTGGTCTGTAGGTGTGCTTGGGATGGGCTGGGGTACAAGGGATTGGGTCTGGGTGGAGGAAGTTGGAGGGGGGAGGCTGGACACAGGGACAATGGCTGCCATCAGTGCTGAGGCCAGAGATTGCAGGGTTCGCTGAAGGACAGCCTGACCAGAATGAATGCCTTCCAGGAATGCATTACCGTGTTTCAACTCTCGTTCTACACCCTGGATGGCATTCACAATGGTAGACTGCTCAACAGTGAGTGACCTGAGGAGGTCAATGGCCTCCTCACTGAGGGCAGCGGGGGTGACTGGGGCAGGGGCTGAGGTGCCTGGGGCGAAGGTGATGCCCACCCTCCTGGGTGAGCGGGCACGGGGCGAACGCTGAGGGGCTGCTGGGAGGGCGGTGCTGGTAGGGGAGGTGGCGGCTGTACCTGTTGAAGTGGGGCGCACAGATGGTGCCGCCACCACAGGGGAGCTCCCATCGGCGGACGAGTCCGTGTCGCTGCTTGGTGATCCGGTGGCCGACGTGAAGCTCCCCTTGCCCTCCGTCCCACTGGTGCATTCAGAGTCTGTGGTGTGGCCCTCCATGGCCATGTGGGATGCAGCTCCCTCGTGCTCCGGTGCCACTGTACCTCCGCCTGATGATGCTGATGTACAAAAGGACAGGGAGAGCAGGAAAAGGGGGGGTGACAGAAGAAAGAGAGTTTTAGTGCATGGCATACCGCTACCGTTGGCGGACATGGCAGACGCAGCAGCCCCATGCAATACGCCGTGCTCCTGGCCTCTGCACATGCAATTTCAGGGATATGTCCTACATGGCAATGTTAGAAATCTGCGCACATGGATGGCAAAGGGGCAACTATACCTCAACTTGACACTCTTCTGAGCTGGGGTACAGTCCCACATGGCCTACATTAGGGAGGGGCCTTGCCTACCGAACTCGCCCTGGCCTAGGGACACACACAGCCCACCTCCCAAACCCAGACACCTCCACTGCACGCAAAGTCCACAGAATGAGAGTGTACTCACCCCCTTGTGTCTGCTGTGATGTCCTTAAGCGCCCATCCAACTCCGGGTAGGCCACCGCCAGGATTCGGAACATCAGGGGGGTCATGGTGCGACGGGCACCCCTCCCACGTTGGGAGGCCATCCCCAGCTGAGCCTCCGCCATCTTCTTGCTGCAGCGGCGAATGTCCTCCCATCTCTTCCGGCAGTGGGTGCCCCGTCTCTGGTGGGCCCCCAGGGTCCGGACCTCCTTGGCGATGGCACGCCAGATGTCCTTCTTCTGGTGGGCGCTGACCTACATGACATGCACAAGGAAAGAGGAACAGCCATTACCTACTGGATCGTCAATGTGAGTGGCCCACTCCCAACTCTGGCCATGTGGCCCATTCATCCCCATGCATTTCTGTTCTTAGAACTCTGCCCCCTTCCCTCTCCCACCCAGCCCTGTCCACCCAGGCCTAGCACATCCAACGTGCTCCCTGTGTACTGACCTGTTGGTCTGGAGGACCGTAGAGTAGCATGTACTGGGGGAGGACCCCATCCACAAGTTTCTCCAACTCCTGTGCAGTGAAGGCAGGGGCCCTTTCCCCAGACGCAGCAGCCATCGTCGCTTCCAGACCGAGGTCACAGCAGCTCTGGCAGTATAGGTCCTCTCCTGTCGAAGGTCAGGTATCTAGTGATTAAACAGATAGAAAATGGCGGGGACGTCCGCGGCGGTGACGTCCGCGGCGGTGCGCATCATCACCGGCGGCGCACCTGTTCATTGGCTCCTGGGACCCATAGGGTCCAATGTTAACCAATGCAGCATTGCGCGACCGCCTACCGCGACGGTGTCCAACGCCAGTGCAGTTACCCCACATTCCCATTATCCCAGTTTAGAGGTCAGGCAGCCGCCATTTCAGGGGCCCACATGGTTTCATTTGCTACTGCGTCACATATACCGAGGCCTACACTCAAAACATATCCAGGAAGGGTTAATTGTCTGTTGTTGTCTTGTGTGTGACTGTGGGTACATACCTGGAGGAATGGTGACTGTTTCTTCGCTGTTGTCCTTCTTAGGCACCGTCAGCAGGGACATATGAGAAGATGGCGGAATCCGCCGGTGTACCGACCGCTGGTGGACCTGTTGAAAATGGAAGAGAGACATTTGATCGTGACCTACCGGTTTGACCGTGCCACAATCCAGCAACTATGTACCCAGTTGGAGCCAGACCTGATGTCACCAATCCGCCATCCGACTGGAATCCCCCCTGACGTGCAGGTGCTGTCAGTGCTCCATTTCCTTGCAAGTGGGTCTTTTCAGACAACATTGGCCATGGCATCAGGGATTTCCCAGCCCATGTTTTCCAACGTTTTGTCCAGAGTGTTGTCTGCCCTGCTGAAACACATAAGGAGATACATCATTTTCCCTGAGGTGGAGGATTTGGCTACAGTGAAAGGTGACTTCTATGACCTTGGACATATCCCCAACGTCATAGGTGCCATTGATGGGACCCATATAGCTCTGGTCCCCCCCGCAGGAGTGAACAGGTGTACAGGAACAGGAAGAGTTATCATTCGATGAAAGTCCAGATGGTCTGTTTGGCAGACCAGTACATCTCGCAGGTAAATGCTATGTTCCCTGGCTCAGTGCATGACGCCTACATCCTGCGGAATAGCAGCATCCCTGATATGATGGGTGAACTCCAGAGGCACCGTGTATGGCTATTGGGGGACTCAGGTTACCCCAACCTTTCGTGGCTATTGACCCCAGTGAGGAATCCCAGGACCAGGGCAGAGGAACGGTACAATGAGGCCGATGGGCGGACTAGGAGGGTTATCGAACGCACCTTCGGCCTCCTTAATGCCAGGTTCAGGTGCCTCCATATGACAGGTGGATCCCTATTCTACTCACCGAAGAAGGTGTGCAACATCATCATCGCCTGCTCCATGCTCCATAATTTGGCATTGCGACGCCAGGTGCCTTTTCTGCAGGAGGATGATCCAGATGACGGTGTTGTAGCAGCGGTGGAGCCTGTGGAGCCTGTGGACAGTGATGAGGAAGAAGCCGAGGATGAAGAAAACGCCAACAGGGAGTCAGTCATACAGCAATATTTCCAGTGAGACACAGGTGAGTACATTTTCTGGTTTAACATTACATTAACTTTCACACGTCTACCTCTATCCTGTACCTACATTTCACTCACTATTTGTTAACTGAGTTGTCCCCTTCCATTTCAGTTTCACAAATATGGTAACCTACGTGTCAACAGCTTGCACCCTTGAAGGGCTTGTGATGTGTGACATTGGTATGTTGGCCTCCCAATGGGTAACCCTTTTTGACACTGTAATTGACAATACAAAGTTCAAAATCATAGACTGACTCCAGTTGTATTTGTATTTCAAGGGTGTTTATTTAAGTGCATAAACATGAAGGGGGGTTGTGAAATGGTGATGGGTTATGGTGGAAGAATGTCCATGGCAGAGTCCAGTCTATTAGTCTCACAGGTAAATTGCACATCTGGCCATTGGAAGTGGAGCTGGGGCAGTTCTGAATTGGACAGGGTAACAAAGTGGGACAGTGGGGGGACAATCAGGGTAGTCTTATTTCCTGGCGGGGGTCTTGCCATCTTGCTCTGTCCTGTTCCTGGATCTCAGGGACCGCTTGCGGGGTTGTCCGTCTGCAGGGGGTGGGGTGCTGTGTGGTGGTCCTGTGGCGGGGCGTCCTGTCCACTAGCGCCGGCGGAGGTGGTGGGCATTTCATCGTCCTGGCTAGTGTCAGGGGCCCCTTGGAGTGCCACAGTGTCCCTCAAGGTCTTTTGAATGTCCGTCAGCACCCCTACGATGGTGCCCAGGGCAGAGCTGATGGTCCTGAGCTCCTCCCTGAACCCCGAATACAGTTCGTCCTGCAGACGCAGGGTCTCCTGCAACTTGTCCAGGACCGTTGCCATCATCTCCTGGGAGTGGTGGTATGCTCCCATGATGGAGGATAGGGCCTCATGGAGAGTGGGTTCCCTTGGCCTGTCCTCCCTCTGTCGCACAGCAGCCCTCCCAGTTCCCCTGTGTTTCTGTGCCTCCGTCCCCTGGACCGTGTGCCCACTACCACTGCCCCCAGGTCCCTGTTGTTGTTGGGGTGGTGGGTTATCCTGGGTTCCCTGTAGTGGTGGACACACCGCTGATTGACCTGTCCTGGGTAGGGAGGTATGGGCCCGCTGGGTGGGTGCTGTGCTGGTGTTCCCAGAGGGTGGCAGCTCGGTGTTGGGCTGTGGCTGGGCAAGGGGAACTGACTTTCCTGAGGCCCACGATGGTCCGGGCTGGTCATCAAGATCCAGTAGGGCAGGGCTGCTGTCGTCACTGTGGGCCTCTTCTGGGGGTGGAGTTGTGTTGTCTGGACCCTCTGGTGTGGTGACGTTCCTTCGGGTTCCTGCGGGGGTATAAGTACATGATTATTGCATGTGTGTGTTTCATGGTGTGCAATGGTTGGGTGTGCGTGTACACCAGTGCTAGCATTCCTGTGTGGGGTTGTGTGCTGATGGTTGGGGGGTGTTCTGGGTCTGTGCAGTGGGCATGCTTTAGTAATGGGTATCCATGCTTAGTTGTGTCATGCAGGTCTTGGGGTTGGGATGGGTGGTTGGTGTTATGGGTAGATCAGTGAGGAGTTAGGGTGCTAGGGGAGGGTGTGAGGGTGGGGGTATGTGATAGCATGCAGGTAGGGTGGGGGATATGATAGTTAAAATTTGACTTACCAGTGTCCGTTCCTCCAACGACTCCTGCGAGGCCCTCAGGATGCAAGATGGACAAGACTTGCTCCTCCCATGTTGTTAGTTGTGGGGGAGGAGGTGGGGGTCCGCCGCTAGTCCACTGTACCGCGATGTGGTGCCTGGATACCGTGGAACGCACCTTCCCCCATAGGTCGTTCCACCTCTTCCTGATGTCCTCCCTATTTCTTGGGTGCTGTCACACAGCGTTGACCCTGTCCACTATTCTTTGCCATAGCTCCATCTTCCTGGCTATGGATGTGTGCTGTACCTGTGAGCCAAATAGCTGTGGCTCTACCCGTACGATTTCCTCCACCATGACCCTGAGCTCCTCCTCAGAGAAGCGGGGGTGTCTTTGGCGTGACATGGGGTGGTGTGTGTGATGTGTGGGGTGGTGTATGTGTTGATGAGTGTGGTGAGTGTAGTGGTGTTTTGTGTGTGGATGTTGTGTGGGTGATGGTGTTGTGTGCCTCTGTGTGATGCGGGTCTCTATTCTGTGCTGTCTCTCTCTGGCCTTCTCTCTATTTTTTGGTCGTAGGGGTTTGTGGGTGATGTGGGTGTGTATTTTATATTGTATTGGGTGTGTGGGAGTGTTGTTTGTATGTGTGTCAGGTGTGTGTATTTGGAATTGTCCAATGTGGCGGTGTTTTGGAGATGTGTGTGTATTTTGCGCGCGGCAGTGTGTACCGCCAATGGAATACCGCGGTTGAAAGACCGCCGCGTGGATTCGTGGGTCGTAATAGCATGGGCGTGTTTCTGTTGGCGTGGAGGTGGAGTATTTGTTTCTGCATGTTTATCGCTGACCTTTGGTGTGGCAGTATTGTGTGGGTGTCTGCATTTCGGCGGATTCCGTGATGTGTGTCATAATAGCTGTGGCGGTCTCCCGCCGCCGCCGCCGTGTATTGGCGGTCTTCGGCACGGCGGTAAGCCCTTATACCGCCAATGTTGTAATGACCCCCTTAGTTTCAATATCTTCCTTCATATCCAGTGGGAGATATACAACCTTTCCTTCCAGTTCTTTGAAAAGCTCTGTTGGCAATAATTTTGTGTTAGTGGCTGTCATCCTACTCAGACTTGAAAGGGATGGACACTCTGAATGAGAATACTCTCATAAACATTTAGCTGATTAAGCTCTGCAAGACTAGGAAAACATGTGAGGTAGTGTGAACGCCTTTTTCAGGAATGTTGCTACCATCTAGTTTGGTTATGCAATATTTGCACACAATCTGGCTCATGCATAAATAAAAATGATCTTCAGCTATTTAACATAGTCAGTTTAAACCACTGTACAAGGTCTGTGTCTTCAGTTTTAGCAGAAATGTATATTATGTTGTTTTTGATTTGTAATGAGTTTACTAACACCAATTGCATACATCTAGGATTTCAACAGATGCTGCAGCAAATGCAACTATTTAATTCCTTAAACCATCTGATATATTTTCTAAACTGATATCATCATTAAGAATTTAAATTTCCACTTAATTTTCCTTATTCAATCTTTCTGCACGAAAGCATGTTGTTCAGATCGCATCTACATTAGTAATCACTTGACAGTGATTTCCATGTAACATTATTATTATTATTATTAGTAGTAGTAGTAGTAGTAGTAGTAGAAGTAGTAGTAGTGGTAGTAGTAGTAGTAGTAGCAGCAGTAGTAGTAGTAGTAGTAGTAGTAGTAGTAGCATTCAGAGTTTGTGGCTGTAGTGCTGTACATTTTACAAAGTAGTGTTTTCTAATTAGTTGTCATATTTTTAAGTGGTGCACCGACAGCATTTGGGCGAGTTGTAAAAGTAGATTGTAGAGTTTCCTAACTTTGTAAGGGTGAAGGCTTTGTAAACGTTTAACTTCTGCTTCACAGTTCCTCTGCTGTACTTATTAAGAAAAATTCAAGTTTTTCAATAGACTCTTGTCTTACGTTGCAAATGTTTCTACACTTCTAGACATAAACAGAGGAATGGGGTCGATCCTGGAGTAATTCATCCCATTTGTTATCTTCTGTGTTCCAAGGTACTAATTTCTCTTTTTCTATTGGTGTACCTTCTTCCATTGGGTAAGCATGTGCACCTAAATCCACTGCAAACACTGAAGTATTGTGCTGTAAATAATTTTCCTCATCCCTCAGAACTTGAAGTGTATTTCCACTCTACCTGAAACAGGGTAAAAGTTGAATTTGTTAATTTTCAACTTTTGAAGACACTTCTTTTTCAGACAATTTTCTACTTCATCTAAAGATCTCAAAGCTATGGCCCCCGCTAGTGCGCCTTCTGGTCTCACGGGTCTGTTAGCATTCACGCTGGGTTCGCCAGCGCTGTACAAGCAGGCTCCGTTTGTACCCTTCTATCCGGGTGCTGGTGTGGCGCCGATGAGTTTGCCACCCCGGATGATGCTCCAGACGGCACCGATGGAGTCAATGCCGGCACCAGATGGATCCCGTTCGACCCACAGTGTCTCTCCATCCTCTCTTCCGCCGGAGCGTCCATCTGCTTTGAAACCGGTGTCATTAACGTCGGCTAATTCTCTGTTGATGCTGCATTTGAAGTCTAGACTGAAGTCGAGAAGAAGGGCCTTGAGGCTCTTGGAGGAGCAGGAGTATCGTCAACAGCTGTTGGAGGAAGGAGAAATTCCAGAGCCTATGGGTGAATTTCAGGGCCTAGTCTCTGCAAGTGGCTTGGATACATTCCCTGAGTGGGATTTCTCATCTCCTGGTGAGCTCACAGCAGAGGCAGCTTCTTACCACAGTGTAATAAGAAAGGCTGCTGAGTTTTTGGACCTGCCTTTGCCGGCATCAGAGGTGAAGACAAACATTTTAACTGAGGTGTTACATCCATCGGCCTTCTAAGCCTCTCCTCCCTTTTAATGGTGCCCTTACTGAGCCCATTCTGGACATTTTGAGGAAGCCTGTCACGACTCCAGCGGTTTCCAGGACTGTGGCTGGGAGGTACAGAGTTGCTCCAGGGGATCTGAAGTTTCTGTCACAGCATCAAACGCCTGAGAGCTTGGTGGTGCAGCCTCTTGTTCTGCGAGGTCTGCTCCTGGTTCGTTCCCTGCGACTCCTTCAGATAGGGAGTCTAAGCGTATGGAGCAAACACCTAAAAAGGTCTTCTCCTCGTGCAGTATGGCCTTGAAGTCTCTCAATGCTATGTGTGTGCTGGGGAGGTATATCCATGCCCTGAGCAAGAGCTGTTGGGCCAAGATTGCCTCAGGATGTGCAGGGACAGTTTGCTGGACTCCTGTTGGACAGTTAACTGGCAGTCAAGCAGGTTATTCAATCTGGCTTGGACACAGCAGATTTGGTTGCCATGTCGATGGGCACTTCAGTGGCAACCAGGAGGCATGCCTGGCTCAGGGTTTCTGATTTCTTCACTAATGTTCAGGCTATTCTGATGGACCTTCCTTTTGAGGGCGAGAAGTTGTTTGGGTCCAAAGCCGACTTAGCTTTGGAACGATTTAAAGACAGCAGGGCTACTGCAAGGTCTTTGTGACTCCAACCTTCATTGTCTACACCCTTTAGTTCTTTTCAAAGGTTCATGGGTTTTGGCTAGGGGCTCTCTTTCCGTGGAAGGCTACAATCCAGCGTTCAGCAGCCTGCCAACTCTCTCTACAGGTCTTATAGAGGTGAGGGGGGTTTGAATGCGAGGAGCCACTCAGCAGTCTTCCGCTTCATCCTCTTCCTCTGGGGGAGCCCATTGAGGAAAGCAGCCCTAGTTTTCTCTCTATTTTATATCATGTTTCTCCCGTAGGGGGAAGGTTTTCTCATTTTCTCCACGAGTGGGAGTTAATCACATCGGACTCTTGGGGGCTGAATATTGTGGGAAAAGGTTATGCCCTTCCTTTTCAGGAGTTTCCCCCTCCTGTCCCTCCCCATCATTCGTTTTGCATGGAAGCTCATCTCCTGTTGCTTCAACAGGAAGTGCAGGTCCTTTTGTTAAAGGGTGCAGTGGAGTTGGTTCCAGAGCAGGAGAAGGGTCAGGGATGTTATTCAAGGTATTTCCTGATTCCCAAGAAGGATGGTCGATTGAGGCATTTCCTGGATCTGAGGATTTTGAATTGGTTCCTCAAACAGGAGAAGTTCAAAATGCTTACCCTACACAGGTGCTTCTTGCATTGAACAAGGAAGACTGGATGGTGTCTATCGACTTGCAGGATGCTTATTTTCATATCCCTATTTTGAAGTTGCACAGCTAGTATCTCCGGTTTGTGGTAGGGTCGCAACACTACCAGTTTGCGGTCCTTCCTTTTAGTCTTTCTTCCGCACCTCCAGTCTTCACAAAGATGATGGAAGTGGTTGCAGCGGACCTCATAAGGAAGGGAATATCTGTATTCCCTTACTTGGACGATTGGCTGATCAAAGCCGGGTACCCAGAGCTCGTGCTGCATTACTTGCAAGTGACAACCCAGTTGTTGTTCAACCTAGGCTTTACAGTAAATGTGCCCAAATTTCACCTGGGGCCCTCCCAGTGCCTCCTGTTCATAAGGGCAGTACTGGACACACCATTGAATAGGGCCTACCCTCCTCCTCAGATGATTCAGGACATTCAGGCGTTGATTCCAAAGTTTCAGAATGGAGAGGCTGTTCCAGTCCTCAAGGTCCTATGTCTGCTCGGTCTGTTCGGTTCCTGCATTCTGTGGGTCACACTGTGCAGAAAGGGCCAATGGCCAGTCTGAAGTACAAAAGGCTCACATGGCCACAGGGCACAGTCCAAGCCCCAACTCTTTCCCTGACATAATCCGCACTACACTGTGTAGGGGCATCATGCTGGGAATGGCCAGGCACCTCAGGGGGAGGGGGGTGGGGGGCACCTCAGTTGAGTTGGGGGACATGACCAATGGTTTTGGAGGGGGCTCCACGCCCATTACCATTAGCTGTGGAGTGCAAGGTCACAGTCTCTGAGTTGGGGGACTTGCACACTGGTTCTGGAGGGGGCTCCATGTCCATTTTCCTATGCTGGGGAGTGCAAGGTCACAGTCTCTTAGGTGGGGAACTTGCCCACTGGTGCTGGAGGGGGGCTCCATGCCCATTACAATTAACTGGGGAGTGCAAGGTTACAGTCCTTGAGTTGGGGAACTTGCCCTCTGGTTCTGGAGGGGGCTCCATGCCCATTTTCCTATGCTGGGGAGTGCAAGGTCACAGTCTCTGAGTTAGGGAACATGCACACTGGTTCTGGAGGGGGCTCCTTGTACAACAGCCCCTGGGGGTGGCCTACATGCCATCTACTGGAGGTGAGGGCTGCTGTGTCCCAGCTTGAGGTGAGGGCTGCTGTGCCCCAGCCTGAGGTGAGGACTGCTGTGTCCCAGCCTGAGGTGAGGGCTGCTGTGTCCCAGCTTGAGGTGAGGGCTGCTGTGTCTCAGCCTGAGGTGAGGGCAAATTGATCACTACTGTCTGGGGGCTCTTGCCCCTCTTAGTTGGTGGAGTGGGATCCTTTCCTTTCCTTTCCTGGCTGGTGGAGTGGGATCCTTCCCACTCTTGCCTCCACGACTAGGAGGTGCCTCCACTGTCCCCGTGGACTGTTTGGCTGAGGTGCTGGGCTGGGCTGGGTCATTGGGACCCTGCTCTTATGGGCAGGACGTGGGGGTGAAGGGGGAGGGAAGAAGTCAAGTTGGGCAAGGAAAAGCTTCTTAGGGACGGTGGGGCGGAATGAGGGAGGAGGGATGGGAGTGGAGGTTGAGGGAGTGGTTGTTGGTGGTATATGTCTGCTGGACTTGGGTGCAAGTGCATGGGCAGTGTGCTGATGTGAGGTGGATGACTCTTGGGTATCTGTGTGCATGTGTTTGTGTCTCTTAGGAGGGGGGCAGGCAGGGTGGGAGAGGACAACACAGGCGACGTGTGGATGTATGTTGTGGAGGTGTCTGCAAGTGAGGTATGTGTGCTGCTTGGTGTGGTGATGGTGGTGGTGGCTGTTGATGTAGTGCAAGCAGGAGTGAGTGCAGATCTGACAGTGAGGGAGGAGTAGGAGGAGGAGGAGGGGGAGACAGTGGAGGCAGTGGATGTTGTCGTGTGTGCAACGGTCTGTTGTTTGTGTCAGTGCTTGTGGCCTGAAGTTTGCTGCCTGTGTTTGTCTGTGCCACTCTTGTGTGATGTTTTGTGTGCATGCTTGTCAGTATGTGTGCATGGGATGGATTAGTGTTGGGGAGATTGGGACTGGGAAGTGGTAGTTGGAGGGGGGAACGGTAGGAACAAGGACAATGACTGCCATCAGAGAGGAGGCCAGAGTCTGGAACGATCTCTGTTGGGCCGCCAATACAGCATGAATGCCCTCCAGGAATGCATTGCATTGCTGCATCTCGGATTCAAGCCCCCGGATGGCATGCACAATGTTTGACTGCCCTACAGAGATGGTTCTCAGGAGGTCAATAGCCTCCTCACTCAGGGCAGCAGGGCTCACTGGGGCAGGGCCTGAGGTGCATGGGGTGAAGGAGAAGCACACCCTACTGGGTGAGCGGGCACGGGCAACTCTGTGAGGGGCTACTGGGAGGGCGGTGCTGGTACAGGGAGTGGGGGCTATACCTGTACCTGGGGTGGTCCCAGAGGTGTCACCACCACCAGGGAGCTTCCATCGGAGAAGGTATCATAATCAGTGTTGTCATCTCCTGTCTCCATCGTGGTGCTCCCCTCAACCTCCGTACCACTGGTCCCCTCGGTGTCAGTGGACTGTGCCTCCTGTGGGATGTAGCTCCCTCTGTCGCTGGTGCCCCTGCTCCTCCGCCAGATGATGCTAATGCACACATGGACAGGATGACAGAAGAAAAAAAGGGGGGTAAAGAGAAAGGGAGCACTGGGTCAATTACAGCACCAACACCACATATGGCGTACACATTACAGTCACACACAGGGATCAGGATTGTGTCCCATGCATCGCACTGGCATTACATTGGCTAGGTACCACAGCAAGATGAGAGCCAAACACCGCCAACTGCACCCCTCCTGGGACCCCCTACGCCCTGTCTGACATGGTATGCAACCTAGCTATGTTACCCGATTTAGCAATACACCCATTACCCTTGAGCTAGATCACGCTGCGTTCTCTGAGCTGGCATTAAAGGGGACCCAATAACTGACAGCCACCACCAGGTTCCCATGCTTCCTACCAATCATAGTTGTAACGCACACTGTATTCACCCCCTTGTGGCTGCTATGGTACCCTCAAGTGCCCATCCAGCTCTGGGTAAGACACCACCAGTATGCAGGCCATCGGGGGGTCAGGTTCCGACGGGCACCCCAACCTCGTTGGGAGGCCATCCCCAGCCGGGCCTCCGCGGTCTTCCAGGCCCTGCGTCTCAGGTCCTTAAACCTCTCCCTACAGTGAGAGCTCCACCTGCTGTAGACCCCCAGGGTCCGTATGTTCTTGGCGATGGCATGCCACAATCCCTTCTTCTGATGGGCTCTGACCTGCAGAAGAAACAAAGACACAAGGACACCATTACACATACAATCCAGCCTGTCACACATATGGCCCACAAATCTCCTTCCATCCCCATTGGCGGTCACATTACTCAGTGCCCACCTTGTACACTTCCATCAGACATACGACCCCCCCCAAATGACACAATGCTTGCACACACATCTCCATGCAACCCTGTCACATGCCTTGTGCCTATTGGTCTGGAGGCCCATACAGCTGCCCATACTGTGGTAGGACTCCATCCACCAAACTCTCCAACTCCTCCGAAGTGAAGGCAGGGTCACACTGGCCATGGCAGGATCCAGACACAGGTCACAACAGCACATGCAGTGTAGGTGTTGTCCTGTGGAAAATCAGGAATCGAGTGAGGTTATGGACAGAAAATGGCAGTTTTATGGTGGTGGACAATATTCAGATAATCGAGAAATGCGTCATTTCCGTTTTTTGCACATACATCATAAATTGCCATTCCCAATATCCCATCACGTTCCTGCTCTATGTACACTGAGGTGGTGGTTCCATTGTTTAAATTGTGACAGCCTACTCACTCTTGTGTCCCTTAGATATCCTACCACAGTGGAGGAATCGGAGGACGAGACAAGCCCCGTGTACAGACCCCTTGTGGACTTGGCTACACTGGAGGAGAGGCATTTAATACTCACCTATTGACTGGATGGGGCCACAATCAGAGAGCTATGTGCTCAATTAGAGCCTGATCTTATATCAGCTATCTGTCATCACACTGGGATCCCCCCTCTAGTGCAGGTTCTGTCAGTGCTCCACTTCCTGGCAACTGGTTCATTCCAAGTGACAGTGGGCTTGGCAGCAGGAATGTCACAGCCAATGTTCTCAATTGTGCTGGCAAGGGTTTTGTCTGCCCTGGTGAAACATGTGCAGCTACATCGCCTTCCCCCAAGTGGAAGATTTGGCCACTGTGAAGGCAGGATTCTATGCAATGGGACATATACCCAACATTATTGGGATGACTGACGGTACACATGTTGCCTTTGTCCCCCCCCCACACCAAAGGTGTTCAGGAATTGGAAGAGTTTCCACTCACTCAATGTGCAAATGGTGTGCCTGGCGGACCAGTACATCTCTCATGTCACTGCCAAGTATCCTGGGTCATGCATGACACCTTCGTCCTGAGGAATAGCAGCATTCCAGATGTGATGGCACAACTACAGAGGCACAGGGTGTGGCTAATTGGTGAGGCTGAGTCCCCACCCGATGTATGTCAGTGCAAGCCTTCTGGTGTTGACCCCGTACCATTGTGTAATGCTAATGTTTGTCCCTCAATACTTGCAGGTGACTCTGGCTACCCAAACCTCTTGTGGCTCCTGACCCCTATGGCGCATGCTAGGATTAAGGGGCTGAGAATCGTTATAATGATGCACATGGGCGAACCAGGAGAATTATTGAGAGGACCTTCGGCCTCCTGAAGGGCAGGTTCAGATGCCTCCATCTAACCGGTGGATCCCTGTGCTAGTCACCTGGGAAGGTTTGCCAGATAGTAGTGGCATGCGGCATGTTGCACAACCTGGCCCTCAGAAGACATGTGCCTTATCTGCAGGAGGAAAAGACTGGAAATGTCCCTGTGGCAGCAGTGGACTATGAGGACAGTGAGGATGAGGAACCAGAAGATGAGGATGCGGACAACAGAACACCAGTTATACGTCATAACTTCCAATGACAGGTGAGACAGTGGAACTGACCATTCCTCTGATTATTAGTGTTTTGTGTGGCTGTAGCAGGATGGCATTTACTTCCTTTGCATCTCTACTTACTGTCACCTATGGCTTCTCATTTTGCAGATGTTGGTGATATGACAACAGTGTACCGATGTGATGTCTATAGGCAGATACAGGTCTTAAAATGTATACTATCACAGTGTTCAGATCATTTGCACAAGATGTAACTGTTTCCATATTTGCACATTTTCATCACGTAAAACACTTTCACTTAGGTTGTGTTCAAGGGTGTTTATTGTAGTGCAAATAATTGATGGAAAAGTGCAATGGAATGGGGTGGTGGTAGAGGTTAGTCCAGGGTATTATTCCAGTCTATTTGTAGCACAGGTCCAGTGTCCGAGGGGCCATAGGGAGGGGAGCAAAGGCAGTTCAAAGTGGACAAGGTGGGACACAAAGGGGACATTCAGGAGGGTCTTGTTACCTGGTGGTGGTCTTGGTCTTGGCAAGTGTCTCTGGCTTCTGTCTGGGTCGCAGGGAATGTTTGCGGGATGATTCACCTTCTGCAGGAGGAGGGGTGCTCGTGGCCTGTGGGTCCTGTGGCAGAGCCTCCTGCCCACTAGCTGCAACGGAGGTGGTGGGCTGGTCAGTAGACTGGCTAGTGGGAGGAGCCCGCTGGTGTGCTGTCCATTCCCTCATGATGTTGCCCATATCTGCCAGCACCCCTGCTATGGAGACCATGGTGATGTTGAGGGCCTGCAAATCCTCTGTGATCTCCTGATGGTGTACCTCCTGCAGCCGCTTGTTCCTCCTGCATGTTGGTTAGGATCTGGTCCATTTTGTCCTGCGATTGTTGGTAAGCCCACAGGACATTGGTGAGTGCCTCCTGGAGAGTCAGTTCCCTGGGCCTGTCTTCCCTCCCCGCGCACAGCAGTCCTCCAGTGTCCCTGTTCCCCAGTGCCTCTGTCGCCTGAACGGTGTGCCCACTGCCACTGACCACTGGTCCCTGATTGTCTTGGGGGTGAGGTGTGGACTGGGGACTCCTGGAACAGGTGGGCACACTGCTGATTGACATGTCCTGGGGACAGAGGTGTGGGGACATTGAGTGGGTGCTGTGGTGTTGGATACTGATGGGGGAGGCTCTGTGATGCACTATGAGTGGGCTGGGGTGGCCGACTGACCAGTGGTCCCTGATGGGCCAGGTAGTTCATCCAGATCCTGAAGTCCAGAGTTACTGTCATCACTGGGGGCGTCTTCTGTTGGGGGACTGGTTAGTCATGGCAACTCCTCGCCGCTGAGATTGGCTGGGGCACCTGTGGTGATGTAAGTGATGTATTATACTTCATGTCTGTGACATATTGTACAACCCTTGCTTCCCTTCTATTGTTGCTGTTGCCATGCCACCTTTGTTTGTGTATGGTGATGTATTGTTTGCTTGTTAGCTCTCCATGCTGCATGCTTTAGTGATGGGTGTCCATGCAGGGCTGGGAGGGCTGTCTATACATCGATATGGCATGCAGGGCTTGGCATTGGGGTTAGTCATATGTGTAGGTGCAGTGTGTGGGATGGAGTGGAGTGGTGGGAGGGTGAGGGGGTGAGATGACATGCAGGTATGAGGGGTGATAAGTAGTAAATATTGACTCACCAGTGTCCAGTCCTCCGGCTACTCCAGTGAGTCCCTCAGGATGCAGTATTGCCAAGACTTGCTCCTCCTATGCTGTGAGCCGTGGGGGAGGAGGTGGAAGTCCACTGCCAGTCCTCTGGATGGTGAGCTGATGCCTTGCTGCCACGGTACGTACCTTCCCTCGTAGGTCGTTCCACTTCTTCCTGATATCGTCCCTTGTTCTTGGATGCTGTAGTGGGTACCTTGGGTAAATACGCCTTATACCAGGTCCAGTTATCCCTCATTAGTGAAATGTAGTAGTGTTCTAGCAGCTTAGGCTGATAGAGGTAGCTGTAGCAGGGCAGCTTAGAGTGAACTAGGAGATATGCAAAGCTCCTGCAATACCACTATAGTTGCACATTACTTATACACAATAAAAGATAATACTCAATGTTACCAAAAATATAGCTACTTTAGTGACACAAGGCCAAAAATATCTTAGAGGTAATACTCCTTCTGGAGGTATGTATTATACACAATATATACACTAGACACCAACATCAGGTACGTAAATAGTCATAGGATAGTGCAAACAATAGAAAATACCATAGAATGTAATAGGAAGAAATAGGCCTAGGGGCAACACAAACCATATCCCAAGAAAGTGGAATGCGAATCACAAATTTCCCCCTAGGCAAGTGTAGTGTGTAGAGGGGCGCTGGGAGTGTAAGAAACCCACAAAGGTGACTAAAATACCCAACCCCAGAGCCCACTAACGTAGGAGTAAAGTACTGCAAGTTTCCTCAGGACACACTACAAGTCACGATTAGAGTTATATCAAGAACCAAGCAAGACTGCAAACAACAAATGGTGGATTCCTGGACTGGAAAACCTTGTAAGGAGAGGAGACCAAGTCCAGAAGTCGCAGAAGATGCCAGGAAGGACAGGAGCCCCTGCCGACCTAGAAGATGGTGCGAAAGAGGATTCTCCGGTTGGAAGAAGTCTGCAGAAAAGAACCAAAGAAGATGGTTGCGGGTTCCTGCATGATGTAAAGGATGTCCCATGTGGATATGTTGGATGCAGGTGAGTTGCAGCACTGGATTCGTCCAACAAGCCTTGGTTTAAGCAATGTCGCTGATTGCATCAAAATGGCACTGCCTGGACACAGGTGGGACCTGGTGATCTCAACTGAGGAGGCAGAGGGGGCTCCCAACAGTGGAGGGAACCCACAGATTGGGGATCCCAGGACATGGGGACAAAGAAGGTGCAAATTGCAGTTGCTGCAGCACTACAAAAGAAGGTCCCACGACGCGGGAGAACAACTCAACAGTTGAGCGTCGCAGGATAGAGTGCTGAGGACCCGGGCCAGGCTGTGCACAAAGGATTCTTGCAAATATTGCACAGGGGCCTCAGGAGGTGAAGATGATGTGGTGCACAGGTGTACTGTCGCAAACGGGGAATGCAAGCTCTTACCTCCTCCAAATTTGGACAGCTGGACCTTAGGACAGTCTGTGTAGAAGGGGTCCACCACCTGTGTTCCAGGGAGCACGCTCATTGCCAGGAGAGGAGTGCCAGAGAACTGGACGCCATCCTAGAAGGTGCCTGCCGGAGCAGGGAAGGGACTCCGTCACTCCACGGGAGACTCCTTTGGTCCTTCTGGAGCAGGGTGAAGACAGGGAGTCCCCAGAGCATGCACACCTTGGAAACTGTTGCAGTTGTTGGCTGGAGCTGAAGTTGCAGAGTCACAGTAGCCTTTCTGGATTCTTTGTTGCAGTTACAGCGGTTTCTGGAGCAGTCTGCAGTTGATCCGACAGTCAGAGGATGAAGCAGGAGTTGCAGAGGATTCCTGGTGGAAACTTGCAAGCTGGATGTGAAGAGGAATCCACAGGAGAGACACTAAATATCCCTGGGAGGGGGATTGGCTACCTAACCAGGTATGCACCTATCAGGAGGGGTCTCTGATGTCACCTGCTGACACTGGCCACTCAGAGGCCCCCAGAGTGTCCCCACACCTTGGAAAACAAGATGGCTAATGGCTGGGACACACTTGAGGAGCTCTGGGCAGCACCCCTTGGGTGGTGATGGACAGGGAGTGGTCATTCCCCTTTCTTTTTTCCAGTTTCGTGCCAGAACCAGTGTAGACTGGCTTATGCAAGGAGGGCACCATCTGTGCCCTTCAAAGCATTTCCAGAGGCTCTGGGAGGCTATGCCTCCCAAGCCTGTAAATCCTATTTCCAAAGGAAGAGGGTGTAATACCCTTCACCCAAAGGAAATGCTTTGTTCTGCCTTCCTGGGACTGAGCTGCTCAGACCCCTGGAGGGCAGAACCCCATCTGTGAGGTAGCAGCAGCTGTAGCTGCAGTGCAAGCCTCAGAGAGCTGGTTTGGAAGTACTGGGGGTCCATGATGGAGCCCCCAGGGAGCATGGAATTGGCTCCCCATTACCAGATTTGGAATGGGGGGACAATTCCATGATCTTAGACACCTTACATGGCCATATTCAGAGTTACCATTGTGAAGCTACAAATAGGTATTGACCCAAATGTTGTGCTCACGTGTAATGGCGTCCCTGCACTCACGGAGTCTGGGGATTTGGCCCTGGACAGCATGGAGGCACCTTTGCTAGTGCAAGAGTGCCCTCACACTTAGTAACATTGCACCTAGCCTTTAGTAAATGAAGGTTAGACATATAGGTGACTTATAAGTTACTTAAGTGCAGAGAAAATGGCTGTGAAATAGTGTGTGCACTATTTCACACAGGCTGCAGTGGCAGTCCTGTGAAAGGGTTTGTCTGAGCTACTTATGGGTGGCAAAAGAAATGCTGCAGCCCATGAGGATCTCCTGTAACTCCAATGCCCTGGGTACCTAGGTACCAGATACTAGGGACTTATAAGGGGGGGTCCAGTGTGCCAATTGGAATTGGTATATGAAGTCACTAAACTAGAGTGACTAATTTGGAAGAAGAGAGAACCTAAGCACTCAAGTTCTGGTTAGCAGAACTTTAGTGACACAGTTAAGCACTACTGGCAATACACACATTTGGCCACAAATTATGAGCACTGGGGTCCTGGCTAGCAAGATCCCAGTGAGACAGGCAAAACACACTGACAAAATAGGGTTTTATCTATGAGCACTGGGGTCCTGGCTAGCAGGATCCCAGTGGCACAGTAAAAACACACTGACACACACTCACAAACAGGCCAAAAGTGGAGGTAACGATGCTAGAAAGAGGCTACTTTCTCACACACCCTGTCCATGATTCTCCGCCATAGCTCCATCCTCCAATGGATATTTGCTGTATCTGTGTTGCAAACAGCTGTGGCTCTACCCTGACTACTTCCTCGACCATTACCCGCAGGTCCTCATCTGTGAAACGGGGGTGCCTTTGTGGGGACATGGGTGTTGTGTTGTGTGTGTTGTGCCGAGGCTGTTGAGTGATGTGGTGGGTGCGTGACGGATGTATGGGTGTTTGTGGTGTGGGTGTGTAGTTGTCCCAGTGGTCTTCGTGTTAGTCTTGTGGCACTTATTGGTATTCGTAAAGGGTGGTGTGTGATGTGGGTGTGTGTTTTATAGTGCTATGGGTGGATGGGTGTGGTGTGTGTATGAGTGTCAGGTGTGTGTGTTTAGTTTTGGCCAATGTTTTTTTTTGTTTTGTGTTAGAGTATGCATTCTGAGCGCATCGGTGTGTACCGCCAATGGTTTACCGCTATTGAATGTCCGCCGTGGTGATTCGTGGGACATAATGTGGTGGGCGTTGTTTTGTTGGCGTAAAGGTATGGGTGTTCGTATCGCCACTTTAGCACTGACCTTTGGGCTACCGGATTTCTGTTTGTGGCAGTAGTCTTTCAGTTTAGTGTATGTGTGATATAATACGGCGAACGGATATGCGCCACTGCAGTAGTATGTTGGCGGCCGTCACCGCGGTGGTAAGCAGGATTTACCTCCAATGACATAAGGAAGGCTTATGTGTTTACTATTTTTGTAATAAAAGATTGAATACTCTGATCAGTTCTATCTTTTTGTCCCTGTCTTTTAGCTATGTTTCTCTGACTTGTAGCTTCACTTCCTTCTCATAAACTTATTTTCTTCTGTTGTTCAGTTGAGGTGGGTGTGTGTTTTATAGTGCTACGGGTGGGTGGGTGTGGTGTGTGTATGAGTGTCAGGTCTGTGTGTTTAGTTTTGGCCAATCTTGTTTTGTTTTGTGCTAGGCTGTGCATTCTGAGCGCGCCAGTGTGTACCACCAATAGTTTACTGCTATTGAATGTCCGCCATGGTGATTCGTGGAACATAATGTGGTGGCTGTTGTTTTGTTGGTGTAATGGTAAGGGTGTTCGTATCGCCACTTTAGCACTGACCTTTGGGCTACCGGATTTCTGTTTGTGGCAGTAGTCTTTCGGTTTAGTGTATGTGTGATATAATATGGCGAACGGATATGCGCCACCGCAGCAGTATGTTGGCGCCTGTCACCGCGGTGGTAAGCAGGATTTACCTCCAATGACATAATGAAGGCCTATGTGTTTACTATTTTTGTAATAAAAGATTGAATATTCTTATCAGTTCTATATATTTGTCCCTGTCTTTTATCTATGTTTCTCTGACTTGTAGCTTCACTTCCTTCTCATAAACTTCTTTTCTTCTGTTGTTCAGTTGGCATGATGATGAATGTTAACATTCTAGATTATAGCAAACAAAAAAATTATAATATTTCACTCTGCCTATTAATTTCACACTTTAAAAGATAATAATATTTACAGCAACTGTAAAATATTTAAAAACTGTTATGGCACTAAAATATTTCACATGCAGACTTTGTTGTGACACTTATCTTCTGAGAAATGTACATATTCGGCTCCAAAAACACATTCAAATTTGTTGAGGGGCTATGCCCTCTGCAAACATGATTGAATATGGTGAAACCTTTTCATAATTTGATTTCTTCTCGGACAGAGTCTTTCCTAATACCTGTAAATAGGCTGAAGTCTGCTCATGCAACAGTTTACTGGGACACTGACCTTTCTAATTGAAAATGTGTAAAGGATGATGCGTTTGTGCAGTAGGTTTTGGAGAGAGCGACTGCTCTCTTTGCTAACACCACTATTCATGATGATGACTGTGTGTGTAAAGGTTTATTTAGAGGCCGGATTACGAGTTTGGTGGTCGGACGAGCCGACTGCCAAACTCGCTGGTAGGACGTCACCGTCATTGTAATGCCGTGGGGACCAGTGGCATCCCCCTTGCGGGCTACGGTCGGTTGAGCGGTCTGTGGTTTGGGCAGCTGGTCCTCCTGCGGCCGGCTCTTTGGGCCGCGACTGGTTTTCTCGACCACGGCGTGGCTCCGGAGTCGTCTCTTGGGCTCTGAGTCGTGCCGGATTTGCTTGCGGTCCCTATAATTTTTCTTACCTGCATGCTGGACTTAATTTTTCTCTTTTTCTTTTCTTCTGTTTTCTTTTTCTTCTTGTGACCATATTTTCTTCTTCCCAGGTGACTGTTTCCTTCCCTGCATGCATTGCACTACCTTTTCTACTATGGCAATTTTTCCATTCACCTGTATGTGGCTTTCCCAATCCAAGATGGTACCTTTAGTTCTTCCTTCATGTCACTTCCTGTTTGTCGATATATAAGAGCACAGAAGGTCTTCTTTTCCTTGCGTTGAAAACACTTCCGTCCTGGTGGTGCTCCTCGCTCCTGTTTGCAGTGTTTTTGGACCTACCCTGTTTTTTGCCTGAAGTTTTGTTGTTCCTAATTCTTTTTTCCTGTCAGCTTTTCTTTTTGCCTCTTTTCAGGAGTTCCTGTAATCTGAAGTTTTTTCCCAATTTTGGGTTTTTCCTCTGGGACTCCTTCTGGAGGTTACAGCATGCTAGGCACTGTATTGTCAGCAGCACCGTGGCTACTGGAAAGGGTCACCCTTACCTTGGTCAATCCAGATCAAGCAAGAAACTAGGTGGTGCCCCGAGACTGGCAGACTGTAGCGGTAAGAAGCGTGCAAACCTTTACAGTCATACCCGTGGCGCCCCCCCCAAGGGTATTACATTGCTTCCCACCAGGCTGACCTGCGGGAACATTGTATTACTATTGGCTGACTGGTGGGAACAGTGATCCAATTTTGGTCTCTGCTCCTTTAGGGGAGCAGAGGCCAATATCGTAGCACACCTGGGCCACCAGACTTGTAATGAGGCCGTAACTCCTCTACAAATACCTTTCACCATGGTGAGGGGTGTTCACAATAGCAACTGTTTAGGAATTGGACTGTCTGCTAAAATTTTGCTACAGACTGAAGATTGTGCATAAGAGAGTTTACTTATATAGGGGGTCATTATGAGTTTGGTGACCTTTTGGGAAGACCGTCGTGGTGACGGCCTCCAAAAGACCGCCATATTGGTGGTAATCCGACATATGAAGAGTTACACTGTGAAGTCTGCCAAAAAACAGCCAAATTTCCAAAACTACCAGGTCACTGGAGGACGGAAAAAGGGCAGTTCCAGCACTGCCAGACCGACAAAATTCCAATCCACAAATCACCACAGCTGTCCTTCCATGGCGGAAAAACATGGGCGTGCGAAACACGGCGGTCTCATCTCACTTCTGTCAGAACATCACACCACATTGGATACTTTGAAAACTCCACAACTGACACACATCCACACACCAGACACACCTACTCACTGCACTATACAACATACCTCTACACAACCCTTTGCATCCAGAACACCAAATACACACACCGAGAAGCCTAAAAGATACATTTTTGTACTAGTACACTATAGGCACACATACACATTTCACTTAGCACACACCCACATCAGCACAACAATCACAACACATACATCACTAGCACACACAATCTGCTACAACTGTCTCCCACTCACATTGCAGCGCCCACATCTCACCAATTTCCCCAAAATGCACCCTTACACTCACAACACCCCCACACACCATCTACACAACCACTATCATGTCCCCACAAAAACATCCACGTTTCACTGATGACGAGTTGAGGGCCATGGTGGATGAAATAGTAGAGGTAGAGCCACACCTGTTCGGAGCACAGGTACAACAAACATCTATTGCCAGCAAAATGGAGTTGTGGCAAAGAATAGTCAACAGGGTCAATTCTGTAGGTAGTCATCCACGCACAAGGAGGACATCAGGAAGAGGTGGAACGACTTACGGTGGAGGATGCATTCCATGGCATGCAGGCACCAGTTAGCTGTACCGCAGACTAGCGGTGGCCCCCCACCTTCTTTCCTACTTTCGCATCATGGGAGGAGAAGGTCTTGGACATACTACATCCTGAGGGCCTGATAGGCATACCTGGGGGACTGGAGTCTGGTAAGTACCCACAACATTTATGTCACACAATTGTCTAGTCCTGAATGCTCCCTCGCCACCTAAACCCACCCTAATGAACTATTTTAGCCACTACACCTCTCACCAAATCACCTCATGCCCTTCTCTGGCATGCCAATTCTTCAGTGAGTCCATCTGACCTCACAGGCCTTGGAAATGGCCTGTTAACCACTGGCTAATCATATCACTACAACTCCCAGAATGCACTAACCCATCATTGTGAAAACCTGGAATGTGCAAACACATCACATGTAATGCATGTACAACTAAATTACTAGCTATATCATCTAGATTGTTCTAGTGTGGAACAGTACATGGCAATGACAGCAATGCAATGGCTCACTTACAATAGCAACCAAAGTAAAACACAGTTATAGCTGAGTGACCATTCATAATGGCTGCAGATCAAATATCCCAAGCCAGAAATAGACTGACCTGGGTCGGAAAGTCAGATGGCTGAGTTGATGCACATGCACAGATGGCTGAGTTGATGCACATGCACTGCATCTAGATACATGTCAATGTCCCTTGCATACGCACATACTGTGTTCCTACAAGGACACCACTGTGCACTGTGCAGCTCTAATGTGTGACATGTGGCAAGTCTGACTATCCACTAGGTAACGGAGGTGAACAGTCATGTCAATAATCAGACAATATCAGATCCCAGCTGCAATGCAATCTGTACCAACCTAGTCTAACAACTCTTAACATAGAGTATGGATATTAAGTCAGAGTTGTATGTACAACTAAGGTATGCTGTGCAGCAGCTGTCAAGGTCATTGCAGGGAATCATATTAAGGCACTGTCTGCATCTCACACAAATGCTACAAAACACCCATTTGAACCTGAAATCTGTGTCTCAATCCCTCCACAGGTAACTTTGCCATTGCCACCATGGAAAGGATGCCAGAGACTGTCACTCGCCTTCTGGATAAAGGCCCAAGTCAGGACAAGACCTTCGGATGTCTGGAAACTGATAAACAGCCTGGCCCATGAGGGACACCTGGTCAATCAACGAGTTGCATCGACATCACAGGCAACCATTTGCCCCCAAACCTGTGTCCCAAGGGCTCTATCATCTATTGTGTGTCCCTCAGTACAGGCACCTGAATCTAAACTTGCCAACCCTAGCGATGATGGACCTGCAACCACTGGGAGTGGGCACACTGTGCCATGGGCTCAGGCATGTGGGGGTAGGGTGAGTGAGAGGGATGCTGTGGACCAGAAGATGTGCCCTCAAAGGGACACAACTGACCAGGAAACCCAAGTCTTGGGAGCCTACCAAAGGTCCCAAGACATGATGGGCCAAGTCATCACTATGTTGGGGGAAAATCCAAGGCTGCAGAGGGACCATCACCAGGAAGACATGTGGCAGTGGCAGGCACAAAATGCCAACATGGCTACCATTGCAGGGTTCCTGAGGGACATCAATACCACCCTGATTACTTTCTCTGGCCCCTTCCACTACCTATGAAACATCAGCCCCTTCAACATCTGCGGCTGCCAGTGGAATTGAGGCACTGCCAGGGGAAGGTCATACCTCTGACACCCCTACATCTGTAGCTGAAGAACTCCCTCACAAACGTGGAGGTTCACCCAGACATCCAGCAGGAGCAGTTGCCAAGACCAAACCCATTGTCAGGAAGTGAACCGCTGCTGATTAATCCCCTTTTTGTGCCAAAGATACACCGAGTTGACTGTTCTGAAACCTAACTCCATTTTCCCATGGTACAAGGACACTGGACTTGTGTTACCAACTTGTGTAGCAGCTACCTTGATGAAATTATACACCGTGACTTCACTCATCACTGTTATGTCCATTTTATTATTATCATTGTTACAGATTTCCTTTTCATATGCACACTAAATCACACTTAAACATAGGTCCTGTGTATGTGTCCTTTATGATCCATGTACAATAGTTATGCATGTCAACTCTGGATTGGTTATGTCCACCTGTATCGAACAGCCATTGTTATGGACATCAAACAGGGACTCCATCAGCAGGAGACTCATTACAACAGAAATGTTACAGGACAGATGTCAAAGAGGTTGAAACTCCAGTTCTACACAAATGTATAGTTAGTATTGCAATCAACACAAGGAACATGACTGAGAGTACCATTAGGATGTATGCAATGGTGTCATACAATACAAATACACAGGATATGAAAGTCAGGTTCATGGTAATCTACCTACCTAAGGCAGGGGCACACTGATAGGTCCTCCTCAGTATCCCCTGGTATGGGCTCTTCACATTCCCATACCATAGCTTTTAATTCACAAATCCCATGGAACATACAAAGATGATAACTGAGGTTCCCGGTACTGAAACCTTTCATAAACATTGGTCCCATACCTGTAGGATTGTCACTCACCTATGTCAGTCTACAGTGACATGCACCTTGGATTGCAGTATAAGAACTAAATGACAGCTAGGTCCAATGTAGATCAGAAAGTACTCCCCCCATTGTGAAGTGAGAGTCTATGGTCCAAACTTTACACATGTGCCAGACACTTCTCCAGACACATAATACACCATTTGACATCCTCCTGTACCCCACAGGTTAAATAAATGATTTAAGCCTTTTCAACCTCAGTGTTATGACAGTATCACAATCAAAGTTTCACCCCACTTACACAACACTGTTATTACCAGGTTTCTGTTATGTACACTTCTCATGTCTGTCAGCAATTCCCATCTGCATCTGCTTCTGACACAGGATTTCTCAAGCCGAGGTTGCTGAGCCAAACAGGATCTAGGCAAATCTGTGAGTGTAGGGAAAAAGGAGAGGACACTGCACAAAGCATTCCTCACATCAAAGAAGTAATTTCCAGAAGTATAAGTTTGCGTCTGCTGTAACAGTACATGAGACTGCAGAACAATCTGTCCTGTACACAATACAAACTTTGACTCTGCATTCACAACTCACTAATAGACATTTGAGTTCACTACACCCCCACAGATGATGCAAGAAAGGAGGTGTGATGCCAGCCATGTACATCTTGTTATACAATTACATCACAATAGGTCTTCTTTCCATACCTGTCTGTCAGTTGAAGTACTGATTTATGAGATCTGTCCTAGAGTCTCCTGCTTTATCTTCCTCTGGCTCTTCATCAATTGGCATATCAGCATTTCCACTCCCAGGTTCAGCTTCCTCCTCCTCATCTGCTATCAATGGTATCTGACGTCTCAGGGCTAGATTGTGGAACATGCAGCAGGCAACTATTTTTTTACATAATTTGTGGGGCGAGTAGAGAAGGGCTCCTCCAGGTAAGTCCAGGCACCTAAATCTTGCCTTCAGGAGCCCACAAGTCAACTCAACTACACTCCTTGTCCTCCTGTGGGCCTCATTGTAGCAGACTTCTCCTGGCATGGTTGGGTACCGCACTGCTGTCAACAGCAAAGGACGTTTGGATAGCCAGAGACACCTGTGAACACAATGTGAGAACAACGCAAACATGTATGTGTGACATGCTATATTGTGATGGCAGGAGACATAAATTGCAAACACGCAGTTAAATGGTAACTTACCAACCAGCCAGGCCCTCTCTGTGTAGGATCGTGTCATTAGCAGTGGGACATTGCTGTTTCACATGATGAAGGAATCATGCACTACACCTGGCTACTTGGCTGTGACTTGTGAGATGTACTGGTCTGCCAGACACACGACCTGAACGTTGACTGCGTGGTAGTTTTTCCTGTTCCTATACACTTGTTCATTTGCACTGGGAGGGACCAAGGCTACATGGGTGCCATCAATGGCTCCTACCACATGTGGAATGTTTCCCATCTCATAAAAGTCTGCCTTCACATAGGTCAAATCCGCTCAGTGGGGAAACCTGACATAGCTGTCCTACTATTTCAACAATGCACACAGCACATCCTTCAAAACCAGACTGTACATGGGCTGAGACATCCCTGCTGTTAGAGCCACTGTATACTGAAAGGACCCTGTGGCCAGGAAGTATAGGACTGACAAGGCTTGAACTATGGGAGGTATGCAATAGGGATTGTGAATGGCAGGGATCAAATCTGGCTCCAACTGATTACAAAGATCCATGATGGTATGATGATTCAGACGATAGGATTGAATACCATGTCTTTCCTCCATGGTGTGCAGGTCTACTAGTGGATGGTACACTGGTGGGTGTCTTACTCTCCCCAAGGCAGGGTAACTATGTGAAAACATTTAAACATAGTATGAGAAATGCAGAATGCACATATCATGTGGAGCTGATTACATTCCTCACACTTAACTGCTGTAGAGGATGGCTACTACATCTGACAATTACAGTACTGCACATACCTATGCACCTGATTACACCCTCCTTGGTGCACATTGCTAACTATAACAATGGGATAGAACTTGTGAAACAACTGTACCTGTCAATGTGTGTGAGACGAAGCTGTTATGCATGATTCACACATATTGTTGGACTTCATGGACATTTTCCTGAGAAATAGGAACATAGCTATCACCACATGTCCTAAGACAACACAGCATTTACAGCACAGATGCGTGAAATTTCACCCAAGCATGCGGGCAGTACGTACAGATGTACAGCACTTTAGGGTGTTAAGTAAATAGCGCAGATTAAGAAACACTTCCATACATGAAATGTGCTCAAAATGGCAGATGCTTGACCTACTGAACTGGACAGGTGGAAATTACCTATGTCCGCCGGCGGAAGTTGTCATGGCGGAAGGTGCTCACAACCTTGGTGTAACTTGCCATTGGAAGACATTGCTGTCTTTGGTGGTCTTGGGCCAATGGCGAAGTCTGCCAGCAATGACGTTCATGTACATGGTGGCCAGGACTGCCATCTTCTGCAGTATTACTTACTTGCCTCCTGACACTACTGCCAGCTAAACCTCCACAACCTGAGCTACTGTGTACTGCCTCTGGGAGCTATCATGCCATGTACTGCAGGTGATAGGGCCCCTCCCTTCACCCCTGAAGAGCTGGAGAAGCTAGTGGAGGAGGTCCTACCCCTGTATGAATAGTTATACAGTGCACCAGAGGAGCAGGTGAGTCCAATGTCATACCAATGTGTGATAGGTGTGGTGTGTGACGGTGTACTGTTCATGTAAATTTGTGAAGGTGTTGATGCATGCAGATGGTACGTTTGAAGGTGTGAGCTGAAAGATTGGGAATGTGTGCCAACTTGGTCTAACTGATGTGTGCTGTCCACTCCTATTGGTATGGTGCATGTGGACATGACTTTCTCCTTTTTTGTGTGTCATCCATGCAAGTCAATGCCCATCAGAATAAGGGGATTCGCCATGCCATCGCCAAGCAAGTGCGGACCCTGAGGGGTCCACAGCCGGCAGAGCACTCACTGTAGGAAGTGGTGGGACGACGTGAGACGCTGGTCCTGAAAGACCGCTGAGGCACAGCTGGGGATGTCCTCCCAATAACAGAGGGGTGCCTGTCGGACCCTGACCCCCCTAATGTCCAGCATTTTGGCGGTGGCCTATCATGAGGTGGATGGGCGTTTGAGGGCAGCATAGCAACCACAAGGGGGTAAGTACTGACAGAACCCATGTACTTTCCTGTGATCGTTTGGTGTATGCTGTCTCAGTATTGCAGCTGTGACAATATTGTAGGTGCTACAGGTATATTGACTACTGGGAATACACAGTACTCCAGTTTCCAATATACAAACAGAGATCTGGCCTTTGGGTTGTGCATGGAAACATGTTGATTACTTGTGTCCATCAAAGTGTATGACTGCATGTGGAGATGCACATGTGACTGAGCCACATGTGTGACTCTACCCAGCCATATATGTCTGTAAGCTGCTGTGTCATCCTTTCCAACTAGTGTCCAGAAGCCCAATCATCCAAATAGTGTGCTATGTAGCTCTAAGGGTCAGACCACTCCTATTTCAATGGATCTGCTCTATGTGCAACATTGGGCCTGACATATTAGTTACAGGGCCTATTTATCCTGTGTCCTGAAACAGTTGTAGACTTCACGTGAGGCTGGCATCCAATTTCAGGCAATCAGCATGGCCAATATAGTGCTGTCCATATGAGGCTTGAGGAGGTGTACCCATTGTCATGTCATAATCATACAATGGGGTAATTGTAATTGTAATAGTATTTAAATAGCTCTTACTACCCCTGACGAGGCGTTGAAGCACTTTTCGGTGAGTAGCACGCGACTCCGGAACCCAACAAGAATTAGTGATGGATTAGTATTGGGAAATATGAGTATAGTTTTAGTATTATTATGAGTTAATTTGAGCCGCAGTTATGAGAGTTTATTAGTTAGATTGACTGGAGTAATTGAGGGGTGGAGGAGGAAAGAAATCCAGAAGTGTTAATTGGGAGTATGTCCCTCATTTACTCATCCCAAAGGCTTGGGATGAGTAAAGGGGGATGGAGGAGAGAAGAGTCTGTGGAAGGGTTAGGGAGATCATAGTAGCAGGGTGAGATAAATGAGGGCGAATTCAGTAGGGTTGTTTGGGAGGTCATGGTAGTAGAGTGTGGTTTGGTGAGTTAGATGTGGAAGCGGAGGGAAGAGCTTAGATAGAGTTATTTAGGAGATCAAAGTAGTAGCATGGACATGGGATGAGTCAGAGTGGGAATGGAGGATAGATTGATAGAGACATGACATATGATGATGGGTAGATAAGTGTGATAAGATGAGAGCAGGGATTCATAGATATCTAGTATAACAACCCACCCAGGAGCCACACAATGACCCACGAACATGCCAAGCACAGAACAACATACATACATATATATATATATATATATATATATATATATATATATATATATATATATATATATACACACCCACACACTCACACACACATGAATACAAACACATATGCACACATATATGTACATACAATATATAATTTGAACCATGGGTAAATATATTTAGTCAAACAGGTTTAAAGAGTGTGTGTATTTTATTGTTATGACATAGTAGCGATACATATTTTCAAAAAAACTATACATAACTAGAAATACACACATAATCAGAAAAAATATTTATCAACATAGGCATATGCAGTCCATAGTTGTTTGAATATGGTGGTTATGAAGGAAAGAGCCAACTCTTTATTAGTTTTCTAAAGACAAGAAAGTTATCATCGGCTCTTATAGTTGGGGGTAATGAATTCCATAGTTTGGCTGCTTGAATGGAGAAGGATGTACCACCTATTGGGGGTGATTCTAACCCTGGCGGTCGGTGTTAAAGCGGCGGCCAACCCGCCAACAGACTGGCGGTAAAAAATATGGGATTCTGAGCCTGGCGGGAACCGCCAACACAGACAGCCACTTTAACACTCCGACCGCCACGGCCGTACAAACAAACGATGTAGCCAATGTACCGCCCACACTATTCCAACTCACCAATCCGCCACCTTTTCCGGGGCGGGAGCACCGCCGATAAAAACACGGCGGAAACAGACTACGGACGGGAAAACGCTCACCACTACGCACTCCAGGAGGAAGGAGGACAGCATGGAACCCGAATTAAACATCCTACCTGCTCTCGTCTACCTTCTCATCTACCACGAGTACGAAGTCCGGCGCAGACGACAACGGTGAGTACTGCACCTACGACACACGGGAGGGGGAGGACGAAAGGTAACGGGCACACACATATGCGACCCCCCCCAACTATGTACACACCAATGCAGAGCAACAAGTCACAGTGACACCACCCAAACACCCCTGAAAAATGCTAGGACATAATCAAATTTGGAATAAATATTTATGTACCAAAAAGCTCCAGAAAATTATCGTACAACCATGAAAGCTATTCACAAGAAAACTAATGACATACACATCAGTGTATAACTGAAGTAACAAGTCCTGCACATCCTACGAATTCATCATGTCCGTGGGCCAAAGTCTTGAGAAATAAGGGCAAAGCCCACACAGGAGACCTGAGTCCTTTGGAGAGAACACTGCAGGGGCATCAGATGTAAAAACTACAGGCACCTCAGGGGGAAGGGAAGGGGGGGGCACCACAGCCACATGAGTCCACGACGCCAGATCCACGAGGAGCCACCATGCCCACTGTACCATCCTGGGAGTGCAAAGCCACAGTCTCTCAATGTCTCTACAGTGGGTGGGCTGCCCACTGTACCATCCTGGGGAGTGCAAAGCCACAGTCTCTCAATGTCTCTACAGTGGGTGGACTGCCCACTGGACCATCCTGGGGAGTGCAAAGCCACAGTCTCTCAATGTCTCTACAGTGGGTGGGCTGCCCACTGTACCATCCTGGGGAGTGCAAAGCCACAGTCTCTCAATGTCTCTACAGTGGGTGGGCTGCCCACTGTACCATCCTGGGGAGTGCAAAGCCACAGTCTCTCAATGTCTCTACAGTGGGTGGGCTGCCCACTGGACCATCCTGGGGAGTGCAAAGCCACAGTCCATCAGGTGGATGACAGTCTCCACTGGTCAAGGAGGAGGCATGGTGGGCACAGTGAACCATAAACAGTGATTGAGACAGCGGTGCCCAGCGGAGCGGTGCTTGAGATGAAGGGCCCAGCGGAGCGGTGCTTGAGACGGCGGTGCCCAGCGGAGCGGTGCTTGAGATGAAGGGCCCAGCGGAGCGGTGCTTGAGACTGCGGTGCCCAGCGGAGTGGTGCATGACAGGAAGGGCCCAGCGGAGCGGTGCTTGAGATGAAGGGCCCAGCGGAGCGGTGCTTGAGACGGCGGTGCCCAGCGGAGCGGTGCTTGAGATGAAGGGCCCAGCAGAGCGGTGCTTGAGATGAAGGGCCCAGCGGAGCGGTGCTTGAGACGGCGGTGCCCAGCGGAGCGGTGCATGACAGGAAGGGCCCAGCGGAGCGGTGCTTGAGACGGCGGTGCCCAGCGGAGCGGTGCATGACAGGAAGGGCCCAGCGGAGCGGTGCTTGAGATGAAGGGCCCAGCGGAGCGGTGCTTGAGATGAAGGGCCCAGCGGAGCGGTGCTTGAGACGGCGGTGCCCAGCGGAGCGGTGCATGACAGGAAGGGTCCAGCGGAGCGGTGCTTGGGACGGCGGTGCCCAGCGGAGCGGTGCTTGACAGGAAGGGCCCAGCGGAGCGGTGCTTGAGATGAAGGGCCCAGCGGAGCGGTGCTTGAGACGGCGGTGCCCAGCGGAGCGGTGCATGACAGGAAGGGCCCAGCGGAGCGGTGCTTGAGACGGCGGTGCCCAGCGGAGCGGTGCTTGACAGGAAGGGCCCAGCGGAGCGGTGCTTGAGATGAAGGGCCCAGCGGAGCGGTGCTTGAGATGGCGGGGCCCTGTTCAGCGGTGCCTATCTCCACGGCGGGGCCCTGTTCAGCGGTGCTCTTCTGCACCGCGGGCCCTGTTCAGCGGTGCCTATCTCCACGGCGGGGCCCTGTTCAGCGGTGCTCTTCTGCACCGCCGGCCCTGTTCAGCGGTGCCTATCTCCACGGCGGGGCCCTGTTCAGCGGTGCTCTTCTGCACCGCGGGCCCTGTTCAGCGGTGCCTATCTCCACGGCGGGGCCCTGTTCAGCGGTGCTCTTCTGCACCGCCGGCCCTGTTCAGCGGTGCCTATCTCCACGGCGGGGCCCTGTTCAGCGATGCTCTTCTGCACCGCCGGCCCTGTTCAGCGGTGCCTATCTCCACGGCGGGGCCCTGTTCAGCGGTGCTCTTCTGCACCGCGGGCCCTGTTCAGCGGTGCTCATCCAGCAGGTCAAGGGAGCCAGACCTGGCCTGGACTCCCGTCTCAGTCGCCCTCGGACCGTGACGTTTCTGGACCCTTCGGGGACGGACTCCTGGCCTCCTTAGTGTCCTCCTTCCCAGCTGGGATGTGGCATGTGGGGTCCACCTTCTCCGCGCTCCTGCTGCCCTTCCGCTCCTTTGATGGGGCTCTCGGGCCCTTGCCTCCCCTAGATGGTGTGGGTGGTGAAGTGGCCGCACATTGCTCCTTGGGGGCAGCCCTGTCGGTTCTCGCACGGCGGCCCTTGTTTTTGCGGGTCCTCTTGCCGGGGGGGGGGGGCTGGACGTGTCCTTGCTGCTGATGGATGTGTCACTGCTGGCAAAGGGTGGGCTCCAGAACCCATGCACAACAGTGACACCCGAAGCTGGGCTGGTGGTGGCTGCGGTGCTCTTGGGACTCTTTGAAGATGGATGGGGGAGCTCATCGGGGGGAAAGAGGTCAAGGTTAGCCAGGAAAAGTTTTTTAGGGCCAAGGTAAAAGGGAGGAGAAGTGGAGATGGAAGTGGAGGTAGAGGAGGTGGTTGTAGGAGAGTCAGGTGTGCTGTCATTGGGTGAAGGTGCTGGTGCTGTAGGCTGTCGTGAGGTGGATGGCTGTTGGGTGGGTGTCTGCCTGCGTTTGTGTGTCTTGGAAGAGGGGGTGACAGACACAGTGGGAGAGGACACAGGGGACGTGTAAATGGCAGTGGGGGTGGTGACTGCACGAGTGTGGACTGTACTGGAGGGTGAGGTGGTGATGGAAGCACTGGCTGATGTTGGGGTGCATGCAGGTGTGAGTGTAGACGTCACAGGGAGGGAGGAGGGAGACGAGGAGGAGGGGGATACAGGGGTGGCAGTGGCTGTTGGCATGTCTGCATCTGGGTGTTGCTTGGGTGAGTGTTTGTGGGATCTGTGGTGCTTGTGTTTGGATGAGCTGCTCTTGGGTGTTGAGGTGTGTGCAGGCTGGTCTGATGGTGTGGATGGGATAGGCTGAGGGACAGGAGACAGAGAAAGTCTGGAGGCAGTAAGAAGAGGGAGGCTGGAAACAGGGACAATGGCTGCCGTCAGTGCTGAGGCCAGAGCAGTGAACGCTCGTTGATGGGCAGCCTGACCCGAATGAATGCCCTCCAGGTACGCATTGCTCTGTTGCACCTCCCTTTGCACACCCTGGATGGCATTCAAAAGGGTCGTCTGCCCAACAATGAGCGTCCTTACCAGGTCAATGAGCTCCGCACTGAGGGCAGCAGGGGCAACAGGGGCAGGGGCTGAGGTGCCTGGGGCGAAGGAGACGCGCGCCTTCCTGGGCGAACCGGCACGGAGCGCAGACTGAGGGGCTGCTGGGAGGGCGGGGCTGGTGCGCTGGGTGGCGGCTGTACCTGTAGAGGTGGGGGGCACGGATGTTGCCGCCCCCGCTCGGGAGCTCCCGTCCGAGGACGTGTCGCTTTCGCTGCTCTCACCAGCGGTCCCCGTCGTGGTGCTCCCCTCGCCCTCCGGGTCACTGGTGCCCTCGGTGTCTGTTCCTGGGCCCACCGGGGCCTTGTGTCCTGCAGCTCCCTCGTGCTCCGATGCCAAGTCTCCTCCGCCTGATGATGCTAATGCACACATGTACAAGAAGATGAAGAGAAAGGGTGGGGGGAGAAAAAAGAAGACCAGGTTGAGTGCATGCAATGTCAACACCGTTGGCGGAGAGGACAGACACAGGAGCCTAATGCACTAAGCCGCGCATTCGGGGTACACTACTCAGTACTACTGACTAGGACAACAGGCCAAGAGACGTCAAACGCGCACATGGGAGATGCAGGACCTTCAATGGCTGTACTTGTCACCCTACCGAGGTGGGGGCCGGGGGCACAGGGCCATGCCTAAGGGAGAGGACTACACTACAGAAAGCGCCCTGGCCTAATGTCACCCACAGCCCTCCTCCCCCACCCAGACGCCTCCACTGCGCAGAAAGATAGGAGAATGTGCTGATACTCACCCCCTTGTGTCTGCTGTGATGTCTTAAAGCGCCCATCCAATTCTGGGTAAGCCACCGCCAGGATCCGGGACATCAGGGGGGTCATGGTGCGACTGGCACCCCTCCTAGGTTGGGAGGCCATCCCCAGCAGTGTTTCTGCGGTCTTCCTTGTTCCGCGGCGGATGTCCTCCCACCTCTTGCGGCAGTGGGTGCCCCGTCTGTTGTGGACCCCCAAGTTCCGAACTTCCTTGGCGATGGCACGCCAAATCTCGATCTTCTGATGGGCGCTGACCTATTTGACATGTACAGGGTGGAAAGGAGGAATTCATCAATGACCTGCATGTTAGATGTGATTGGCCCCCCCCACCAACTTTGCCATATGGCACATGCTCTCATGTGTCGGGCGTTGCACTCCTCATTCGCCCCCCACCCCACCAACTTACATCCACCCCAATCCACACAGGCATAGCCCATTCCATGTGCAGCCGGTGTACTCACTTGTTGGTCTGGAGGACCGTAGAGTAGCGCATACTGGGGGAGGACCCCATCCACGAGCTTCTCCAACTCTTCAGACGTGAAGGCAGGGGCCCTTTCCCCAGTCGCAGCAGCCATTGTATCTTCCAGACCGAGGTCACAGCAGCACTTGCAGTATAGGTCCTCTCCTGTGGATGATCAGGTCTCGAGTGATTAAGCAGATAGAAAATGGTGGTCACGCCCGCGCGGTGTGTACCGCGGCGGTGCGTACCGCGACCGCCGGCGCACTTCGTCATTGGCTCCTGAAACCCATAGGCCTCAATGTTAACCAATGCGGCTTTGCGCCGGGGTCTTCGACCGCCTACCGCCACGGTGTGCCCCGCCAGCGCATTGACCTCACATCCCATTGTCCCACTTCACAGGTCAGGCAGCCGCCATTTCAAGGGCCTACATGGCTTAAATTTTGACAGCGACACACAGGCCTAGGCCTTGCATTGCCACACATACACGCCTTTCAACCCATTGCCATTCTTTAACTGTGCAAGCCGTCTGTACGTACCTGTGGTTTGGCTGACTCTGTGCTCCATGTTGTCCTTCCTAGGCACCGTCCGCTGGGACTTGCGATGAGAAGGAGGAATCCTCGCGTGTACCGCCCGCTGGTGGACCTGTCGACAATGGAAGAACGCCACATCATACTACGATACTGACTTGACCGAGCCACTATCCATGAACTGTGTGCCCAGCTGGAGCCAGCCCTGATGTCCCCCATCCGCCAACCCACAGGGATTCCCCCTCTGGTGCAGGTTTTGTCAGTCCTCCATTTTTTGGCGAGTGGGTCATTCCAGACCACAGTGGCCATGTCATCTGGAATGTCTCAGCCTATGTTTTCAAAGATTTTGAGTAGAGTGTTGTCTGCCCTGATGAAACTCTGCGGAGCTACATCATTTTCCCAGAGGAGGGTGACTTGCCTACAGTGAAGGGTGATTTCTATGCCCTTGGACATATCCCCAACATCATTGGTGCCATTGATGGGACACATGTGGCTTTGGTACCCCCAAAAGACGATAAGCTGGTGTATCGAAACAGAAAAAGTTATCATTCGATGAATGTCCAGGTGGTCTGTTTGGCTGACCAGTACATCTCCCATGTAAATGCCAAGTTCCCAGGGTCAGTGCATGACGCGTATGTGATGCGAAATAGCAGCATCCCCTATGTGATGGAGCAGCTACAGAGACAACGTGTGTGGCTAATAGGTGACTCTGGTTACCCCAACCTGCCTTGGCTACTGACCCCAGTAAGGAATCCCCGGACCAGGGCAGAGGAACGGTACAATGAGGCCCATGGGCGAACTAGGAGGATCATCGAAAGGACCTTTGGCCTCCTGAAGGCCAGGTTTAGGTGCCTGCATATGACTGGGGGATCCCTGATGTACTCACCAAAGAAGGTGTGCCAGATCATCGTGGCCTGCTGTATGCTTCACAATCTGGCATTGCGACGTCAGGTCCCTTTCCTGCAGGAGGATGGTGCAGATGGTGGTGTTGAAGTAGCTGTGGAGCCTGCGGAGAGTGAAGAGGAGGAAGACTCAGAGGACGACACAGACAACAGGGACAGAGTAATAGCACAGTATTTCCAGTAGCACACAGGTAATGATCACCCATGCCATTTTACATTTCCTGAAAGCCTCCTGCATCTCAACTTTGTCGGTTTCCCCCCAGACCTATGGACATGATGTTTGAATTTCCCTTGCCTTTTCTGTGCTGTATGAGCCACTGCGTGACCTCGGCTTGGTTGGCCCATGGACTAATGCTAAGTTACCTCGGTATGTGCAATTCACAATGTTCACAATACGTAATTGATATGTAATGTGTCATACTTTTGTAAATAAGACAGCCAGAGTCCTGATTGATTTTAGTGCAATGTGTGATTTATTATTAGTGCATAGATATTGGTACATGATGGTGAAACAGTGATGGGTGGGGGTGGAGTAATGTCCATGGCGGAGTCCAGTTCTCAGTCTCACAGGTGCATTGTCCATACGCCTGTGGCAGGATGGAGCAGGGGCAGTTCAAGGTTTGACAGGGTGGCCATGTGGGACAGTGGGAGGACTTCAGGGGGTATGTGATGCTGGCGGGGGACTTGACATCCTACTCTGTCGTTTTTTTTTATCTCAGGCTCCTTTTGCGGGGCGGTTGTTGTTCAGCAGGAGGTGGGGTTCTGGGGGGCTGTCGTTGTGGTGGGGCCTCCTGTCCACTAGCGCCGGCGGAGGTGGTAGGCTGTTCCTGTTCCTGGGTAGTGACAGGGGCCCGGTGTGATGCCACATGGTCCCGAAACGTGTCCTCTATGCGGTTCAGGGCCTGGACTATGCTCCCCATAGCGGTTGAGATGTTGGTTAGTTGGTCGCTGAACCCCATGTAGCGTTGCTCCTGCTGTGCCTGGATCTCCTGGAACCTGGCCAGTACCGTCGCCATCGTCTCTTGTGAGTGGTGGTAGGCAGCCATGATGGTGGTGAGGGCCTCTTGGAGAGTGGGTTCCCTGGGCCTCTCCTCCCCCCCCTGTCACACAGCAGCCCTCCGAGTTGCCCTGTTTCCCTGGGCCTCTGTCCCCTGGACGGTGTGCCCACTCCCACTGCCCCCAGGTCCCTGTTGTTGTTGGGTTTGTGGGTTACCCTGGGGGCCCTGTAGTGGTAGACACACCGCTGCTTGACCTGTCCTAGAGACAGAGGCATGGGCCCACTGGGTGGGAGCTGTGCGGTTGTTCCCAGAGGGGGTTGGGTCTGCAGTGGTCTGTGTCTGGGTGAGGGGAACCGACTGCCCAGAGGTCCCCGATGGTCCGGGCTGGTCGTCAGGTTCTAGGTCGACAGAGCTGCTGTCATCACTGGTGGCCTGTTCCGGGGGTGGGATGGACATTTCTGGTCCCTCCTGACCGGTGTGTTGTCGTTCGGGTCCTGCATGGGGTAAGAGGGTATGGTTATTGTTTCTGTGTGTGCATTAGCTTGCGTTTTATAGGTGCCCTTGTCCCCCAGTGCTGGCATTCCCTTGGGGGAGGTGTTGTGAGGGTGTTTTGTGGGGGGGGGGGGGTGATGGGTATGTGCAGTGGTCATGCTTAGGTGATGGGTGTCCATAGTTTGGGGGTGGCATGCAGGGGTTGGTGTTGGGTGGGTTGTGCTGGGGAGACATTCTCAGGGAGGATGTGTGCTGGGGGTGAGGGTGGGGGTTAGCATGCTGGGGGTGGGGTGAAGTGGATGGCCTTGTACTTACCAGAGTCCATTCCTCCGTGTACTCCAGCGAGGCCATCAGGATGCAGGATGTTGAGTACCTCCTGCTCCCATGTTGTGAATTCGGGTGGAGTGGGTGGGGGTCCCCCGCCAGTCTTCTGCACTGCGATGTTGTGTCGCGAGACCATCGAGCGCACCTTCCCCCGTAGGTCGTTCCATCGTTTGCGGATGTCCTCTCTATTTCTGGGATGCTGTCCCACCGCGTTGACCCTGTCTACGATCCGCTGCCAGAGCTCCGCCTTCCTCGCTATGGTGGTGTGCTGGACCTGTGAGCCGAAGAGCTGGGGTTCCACTCTTATGATCTCCTCCACCATGACCCGGAGTTCTTGGTCCGAAAAGCGTGGGTGCCTTTGTGGTGCCATGGGGTGGTGTGTATGAGGTGTGGGGTGGTGTATGTGATGATGTGTGTGTTGGTGTGTGGTGCTTTGTGCTTCTATGTGGTGTGTGTGATGTTGCGGTGTGCCTCTGTGTGTCTGGCTATCTATTCTCTGATGTGTGTCTCTCTCTCCTTCGTCTCTGGTTTTTGTTGGTAGGGGTTTGTGGGTGATGTGGGTGTGTGTTTTATATGGTATTGGATGTGTGGGAGTGGTGTGTGTATGTGTTTCAGGTGTGTGCCTTTCAAATTGTCCAATGTGGTAGGGGTTTGTAAAGGTGTGTGTATTTTGACCGCAGCGGTGTGTACCGCCAATGGAATACCGCGGTTGAATGACCGCCGCGTGGATTTGCGGGTCATAATGGGATGGGCGTATTTCTGTTGGCGTGGCGGTGGAGGTTTGGTCTTCTCCAGTTTACCGCTGGCCGCTGATGTGGCGGACTGCAGTGGAGGGCGGATTTTCAGAGGTTTTGCAGTTGTGGGTCAGAATGTCCGTGGCGGCTGACCGCGGCCGCGGCGGTATTGTGGCGGCCTTCTGACCGGCGGTAAGCGGCTTTTACCGCCGAGGTCAGAATGACCCCCATAGTCTTTTTCTTGTATGGTGGTGTTCTAAGGCGGGGTGCCAATCTTGAGCAGAGGTTTCTTTGTTGGATGTATTTGGTTATTTTGTTTCTGATAAAAAGCAGTCCTGTTCCATGTATAGCTTTGTGGGTGATACAAAGCAGCTCGAAAGTGCATCTTCTGGCAACGGGTGACCAGTGTAGTGCTCTCAAGGCAGGGGAGATGTGGGCTTGCGGCTTTACATGTAATAGTAGCCTGGCTGCGGAGTTCTGAATACGTTGTAGTTTTTTCATAATAGATAAAGATGATCCATGGTAGAGGCCATTGGCATAATCCAGTTTGGATAGTACAAGCGAGATAGTAGCTTGCACCTTGTGTGGAAATCCGAGGTGGGGGAAGATGCGTCATAGAGTCTTCAAGGTGATGAAGCTTGTTTGTGCTAATTTGTCCACTTGGGCATTCATAGTTAACTTGGAATCCATGGTGATTCCAAGGTTTTTAACTTCCTTGGATAATTGAGGAGGTGGTCCGAGATCGTCAGGCCAGACGCACAGAGGGTCATAACCTTTCCAGTCACCACATATGAGTATTTCTGTTTTGGAGGTATTTAGTTTGAGATGGCTCCAGGTCATCCACTGATCAACGGCTCTGAGGCAACTGAAGATTTGTGAGTTTTCAATGTTGTTGGGGCATTCTAATTTAAGTAGTATTTGTGTGTCACCTGCATAGTTGTAGCATGTGAGATGAAAATAATTGATCAGTTCTGGTAATGATATCATGTAGCTGTTGAAAAGCAAAGGTGAGATGATTGATCCTTGGGGGACCCCTGCTTTTGTGAGGTAGGGTTTGGACGAGAAGGGGGGTGAGTAGATAATATTAGATCTTTTTCGAAGATAGGAAGTAATCCAGTCGAGAGCAGTCCCTTGTATGCCAGCTTCGTGGAGTCTTTGAATTAGGGTGTCATGGTCAACCGTATCAAAGGCAGCCGAGAGGTCCAAGAGAAGTAGTGCAGCAACTCCATTGCGGTCGACTGTGTTTTTAAGATCATCCCAGATTGCTATGAGTGCCGATTCAGTCCCTCTTCCTGGGCGGAATCCAGTTTGGAAATCTGAAAGTATGGAATTGTCTTCAATGAATTGTGACATCTGGGCGAATGCTAGTCTTTCTATCAATTTGCCCAGGAAAGGTCCATTTGTGATTGGTCTGTAGTTGTTGGGGTCTTGCGGGTCTAGGTTTGTTTTCTTTAATAACGGTCGTATGTATGCATTTTTCAGGTCTACAGGAAAAGTTCCTGTAGTTAAAGAGTTGTTGATGATTCTTCATACAGGTGTGGCAGCAGAAGTAGATAAAAGAATGTTCTTGAAGATTTGTGGTGGACAAGGGTCAGAAGGGCAACTGGAAGGCCTGGTTGCTTTGACCAAATCCATAAATTCACCTTATGATATTTGTTAGAAGGACTGTAGAGGCTGGTTTGGTTTATCCTTCGAGGATATTTTAGGAAAGGGGTTGGTGCTGATGGTTTTCTTCTGTTTTAAATAGGAGTCCAATGTGTCTGCCTTGGTTGTATAGTGAGTTGACAATTTGTTTGTGAAATCTTGAGTAGTGGGATGACTTCCTTCCATGCATGTAGGTTTTTGAAATTCATTGAGAATTTTATAAAATTCCTTGACTGTAGATTTAGCATTTTGAATTCTGTCTGAGTAGTACCTTTTTTTTTAGCTTTTTTGATTGATGATTTGTATATTCTGTTAAGTTTGTGTAGCTGCAGTTTGTCTTGACTGTTGTTTGTTTTGAGCCAGGTCCGCTGCAACTTTCTGATTTGTTGCTTCATCTTTTTAAGTTCTGTGTTTCTCCAAGATGTTGGTTTTCTTTTGTTGTGTTTAGTTTTTCTGAGTGGTATTAGGATATCAAAAGCTTCCTGTAGCCACTCATAACGCTTTGGCATATAATTAATTGTATCTAGATCTGTGTTGGCTGTTAGTTGTGTTTCTAAGTCATCAAAACTGAGTTTGCTCCATGGTCGTTAGGTGCATGTATGTAAGTAGTTGTGGGGTGTGTTGATTTGTGGAGTTTTATGTTGGAAAGTTATCAAATGGTGGTCTGACCAAGTGATTGGCGTGATGCTATGAATGGTAACTAGTTCAGGCTTAGCAAACATGACATCTAGGATGTGTTCAGCGATGTGTGTGGGATTGTGTACAATCTGATGTAGGTGAATATGCAAGGTGTGTAAGAGGCGATGGATGTGTGTCAGGGGAGTTAGTGTTAGTTGTGATGACTGGAAGAGGTAATATGTGTGGTGGAGTGAAGTGTGGGGATTGTATGGTTGTGTGTAATTGGTGAAGAGAGGGGAAGGGTGTTTGTAGATGGTGTGTTGGAAGGCTGGGTTTGGGCATTGTTATGATGAAAGGTGGTCTGTGTGGAGCAAACAGAGGATAGTGTTGTTGGTTTGTATGAACAGGGAGTGTGTATCTGGAAGGCTGAGACTGAGAGAAATGTATAGTGTGGTTTTGTGTTGTGTGGGTGATGGCAGGTTGTGTTAGTGGGAGTGGACTGAGTAGTGTTTGTTGTGAGAATACAGGTGTTTGACTGTTGTAGTTGTGGAGAATATGTGTATATGTGTTGTATAATGGGTATTGTGTTGGGTGATGGGACATTGCAATCTGTGTGCGGTCAGTTTGTGATGCATGAGTTGGATGTCTTTGCAGATAATGTGTTTGCATGTTGATGGATGTGTAGGGACTGAAATCAATCCTGGTCAATTGACAATTGGGCAGCATTTCTGGCCCTAGTCCCTACCTGTCCTGAACAGGCCCAAACAGGCAACTGCCCTTGTCCTCTCAGCCCTTCGCATCGACGCCTGGCAGCGACGCCCTGAGTACTAGGCTTAAATAGCCATACTGGCCAATAGGAAGCTGGTCCTAACCCTAACCAATCTGATTTCTAACCCTGATTCAAACAACTATGGGAAACCCAGCCCTAATCACCAATCATACCCCTAATCCTGACCACCAATCACAGCCCCAGCCCTAGAACCAGCAAGCAATGAGATTCCCAGCCCTATCTACCAATCACAGCCCTAGAACCAACAGCCAAACAGAATCTCAGCCCTATCCACCAATCACAGCCCTAGAACCAACAGCCAATCAGAATCTCAGCCCTATCCACCAATCACAGCCCTAGAACCAACAGCCAATCAGATTCCCAGCCCTATCCACCAACCACAGCCCTAGAACCAACAGCCAATCAGATTCTCAGCCCTATCCACCAATCACAGCCCCAGCCCTGGAGCCAGCAACCAATGGAAAGACCAGCTCCCAACAACCTATCACAACAACATATGCAACAACCAATAGGAACTTATATAAGGAGCAAGTTAACTGACGTCCAGTCCCTGTGGCCAGGGAGAAGGCAGCTGCTGCTCTATTCAGAATCTTCTTGGATACAGATAGGCTGAATCCACACTTCCAAGCTAGTAGAGTCTACTTTCCAGGTAAGGGAGAGATTGTTTAAAAACAAACACTGGAATACTGCTGGTCACACACTCAGAAATGTGACTTCTTTTAAGGCAAAAAACAGGGGGAGCAGACAGTTTCTAAACACAATTTAAATCACAGAAACAAATTAAAACATTCTGCTAAAACACACTCTGCAAGATGTATGTAGCCTTTTTACTTAGAAAAGAGGGTGGAGGTGGGGGGTTATGAAGTCATGTGCCACAAACTAGCAAGATAATTCACACAGTCACGGCAATAACGAAATAAAATAAAAAACACCACTTTAAAAGGCCAAGCTGCCTGAAACATAGAGAGTCAACAGTAAAACAGGCACAGGTAGCTGAAATAAACATTTTTTAACAAATAATACTATTTACCCAGAAAAGTCTGGGGGCTCCTTACCTAGGTCTTTTTAGCAATTCTTGAACACTGTGCTGTATTAGGACACAGGGAAGATGCTGAGGCTCACAAAATGGAGGTGGCTGTCTTGAGCTTCCCTCCACAAACTTAAGGGGCCAGAGCAGGTGTGGGGGGGAGGGCTCAGGTTGCCAGGGACTCAGACAGCCAATTAGCTAAGTCCAGTCCCTGTGGCCAGGGAGGAGGCAGCTGCTGCTCTATTCAGAATCTCCTTGGATACAGACCGGTTGAATCCACACTTCCAAGCTAGCAGAGTGTACTTTCCAGGTAAGGGAGGGATTGTTTAAAAAAAAAAACACTGGAATACTGGGTATGTGAAGTTTGTAAAGGATGGACATCCCACAACTAGGGGACTCATGTTATCTATAAGCCCTTTAAATGTCTTGGCATTGCATTGACATGTGGACAAATAACTTGTATCCCAATGTGTTTGTTGTAGAGGAGGCAAGTGTCTAGGCTGTTTGACCCTTTGCCCATGTGTACTGTCCATGCTAGATGTGCCAATGCCATACCTATAAGAGTGCTACATATGGTATTAGCTGCATACATCATGTCTCAGTGGATACTTTGTGGCTGAGCATATACAGTAGGCAATTTTTTCCTAAACTTACCTTAGCTGATCTAGGCTGTTTGGACAGGTTTGGTTTTGGCTCAGCTCATAGTAGTCTGATTTAATGGTGTAGCAAAAGTTCCATTTGACATTCACCTGTTGGCATTGTGGGATATGTTGTGAGAGAAATGGCTGTCGAGTATGTGCGTGTGTCATTCATGGGTACATTGGTTTTCAGCTGTGTAAGTGTTTAGTCAGGACTTAGCTAGTGGGAATCACATGTCAGGACAGCTGTAAATGATATAGGTGTACTCAATGTTCCTGTAGTGGATCTGAATCAGCATGTCAGGTGGAATATTATGAGCGCTCCTTGCAAATTGTATGCTGTCCATAGTTGTGTTGCTGAACTATGCTCTCTGTGATTGTCAATGTATAATGTGTGCTAGGTAGCTCCCAATTGCAGTACATGGAGTTGTTGTGTGTTTAACAATGTCTCTAAATAGTGACTGCAGAAAATCCTCTAAAATATTTTACAAGTATTTACATAACTTTTTTCTTTGCATGGAATGTCAAATTGTGATGGCCACGGTAATGGACCGCCACATGTTGTGTATTCATCAGAGAATGTTGCCATTTTGTGAGTTTTGTACAGAATGATCAGCTAGGAATATCATTGGAAGGCAAGGCACTCTGTCATATGTGAAGGGAGATCACTTTCCTTTTCATGGAACATGACTTTTGTTGATGGACTGGGCAGGTGTGGAGTCGGAGTAGGCATGCTATTGTGTTATCTGTCACCTGCATTTCCTTTGACTGATGAGATGATGGACAGTGATGAGCTGTATGGGGATGGAATATTTGCTTTAGCCATGCCATGATGAGCATGATGCCTTAGAGTTACAGGTGATTTGATGGCATGGTCAAGTAATGCTCAAATACTTGGTTTATGATGTTGGTGAGACAGATGACAAATGGGGTAGTTGGAAGTATCATATTTTGACATGATGAAGGCTCTAATGGGTTTTTATCTGGGACTTCCTTAGCAGGAGATGTATGCCTACTGTTGTGCATGTTGTAATGTGTGTGTGTGTGAAGAATGTGATGACCTTCTTCCTCTCTCTGTCTCTCTCCCCCTCACTCACTCTCTGTTTGTGTGCATCAGCATCGGCAGGCAAAGGAGACGGGGCACAGACGAGTGGGAAAGCTGCCGGCCACGGGACCCTAGGTTCTGAGACCACCGACAGAGACAGACCCAGTGACCCAGAGGGCGAGGGGATTGCCACGGGAGAGACAGGATCTACTTCATCCTCCTCGGAATCCTCCTCCAGTGGACACTCCCTGGCGGTGGTGGATCTATCTGGGACCACCCCAGCACCACCATTTTCCACCACTTCCCTTTCTACCACCACCCTCCCTATAGTTCCCCACCCAGTTGGCAGTGCCATCTCACCCAAGAGGGAGGGTGTCTCTTTTGCCGCAGGCACCTCTGCTCCAGCCCCTGTCAGCCCTGCTGCCATCAGTGAGGAGGCTATTGACCTCCTGAGGTTGATCTCTGTGGGTCAGTCGAACATCATGAATGCCATCCAGAGACTTGTAACTCAAGTCCAACAGAGTAATGCGTTCCTGGAGGGCATTCACGATGAACTGGCAGGTCTACAGAGATCCTTTCAGGCTCTGGTCTCCACACTGACAGCAGCCAGTCACGATTTGTCTTCCGTCCCCCCTCCACCTTCCGCTTCCTAATCCCAAACCCCTCTTCCTCGGCCCAGCCAAAGCACACAGACAGACAAGCATGCATCCACCTCAACATCCAAGGGTAGCTGAGACAAACACAAGCACCACAAGACACATCACCAGCATGCACACAAGCAAAATACACCTGCAGACACATCAACAGTCACAACGTGCCCTGACACCCCCACCACCCCCAGCATCACAAACACAACACCTGACATCTTGCAGACATCACACCAACAATCACAGATCCAGCCACTACACCTCTTACCCAAAGACATCATGACAGCAGACCCTCAGACATCCACCCCAGTCACCAAATCTTCAGACATCACAACCACAGACACGACTACATACAGCACATCCACCATACCTGCAGTCACCACCACAACAGACAGTCACCCATCCACCACAGCATCTCCCAGCACCTCCACTTCCCCTCCTCCCAAGACACATAATCCCACCCAACAGACACCCACCACCCACAAGCATACTTCACCCACACATGCACCCAAGACATCCACATCAACACCTCAGACAACCACTCCCTCTCCCTCCACACTCAAACCCTTTTGCCATGGCCATCCCTGTGTGTCAAAGAAAGCTTTCCTCTCGGAGGTTGCCTTTTGCCCTACTCCTCTCCCACCCCGTGATACCCCTAAATGTTCTCTGTTCCTCCCCAGGTCCAGCCCTTTCACCTTCAAGACCTCCCCTGCCCCCCTGCAAGTATCCATGCCCCCCTGCCAAGAAGTCACCCCTCCCAGAAGTACCCAACCCTCCCCCAAGCCTCAACCTAAGCCCCCCGCCCAAGCCAAACTAAAAGTTCCCCCTCCCAATCTAAAGCCCAAACCCCCACATCTGCCCTCAGTCCCTGAGGTGCATGCCTCTTCCCTTTATGCCCCTACCTGTGGAGGTTACATGGCAGTCAGGAGTCAAGTTGGGGGTACACACATGTGCTTTGTGTGCATGTTGCACATCAATTTATTGGACTGGCCTCTGGCCTTGGACATTTTTACTATATTTATAGTCATATTATATATTTGGACCAACCTGTTGTTGGTTTCAATGTTATATCTTTGTCCTGCATTTCTTTACTTAGGGCAGATTTGTGTGGTTGTGTGCAGAGCATTTGTCCCCCATTGATGGATGTGTGTTGTGTGATGGGCACATGTATGTTGGGGACATGTTGTGATGGTATTGAGTGGTGTTTGTGTTGAAGTGTTAGTTTCAGTGTTGTGTGCTTTTGTGTCATTGGACAATGTGCGTGAGTGTGGGTGGAGAATGGTATGTCAGATACATTGTGATGTGTGTTTGCGGGGTATGTCGTATGCTGCCTAGTATGGTTTTGTGATTGTGTGTGTTCGTTCCTTGGTCTTGGTAAATAGTGTTGTATGTATGATTTGTCAACAGTTAGTGTCTATTGTGGTTGCTTGCCAGTGCTTTGCTGGTGTTCGATTCTGGTGTAGTAGTGTTGTTTGGTGGTGTTGTGTGTGACTGTGCCAGAGCTATGTATCTGGGGGTTGGTGTGTGTTTTTGACATGTGTGTGATGACCATAGTGTGTGTACTATGTATGTGTGGGTATGTATGTGGTTGTGTGTGAGTGTGCGTGTCAGACTGAAGTTACATGTGTGTGTCGCCCTCGCCACTCGTTCCTGATTTGTATGTTATGAGTGCGTAGGTACTATGACATTTTACAACAGTGACAGGTAAATGTGTGAACTCACGGTTGCTGTTGTCGTCGCTGGTTCCGAAGTCGTTGGGTGACCAAGGGCTTATAAGGCTTCCTGAAGGTGAGTGTCTCCTTTTATATAGTTAGTTTCTGCCTGGGTTTCCGTAGTGGTGCGACCGTGGCGGAAACCTTAGTGGTGTGCAGCCTCATAATCTGTCCAGTGGAAACATGGTCTTCACCGACCTGCAGGTGGCTACCGTCGTCCGTGACTGCCTGACCGCACTGCTGGTGCCGGCGGTGGTTTGGCTGTATTCTGTTGGAAATACCGCCATGGTCATAATTGGGCAGTCTTCTTCACCAGCCTGTTGGTGGTAGAACCGCCAACATGGCGGTCCTCACAGCGCCAAGCTTGTGATGAGGCCCATAGCGTGGAGTAAAATAGAAGGTCAGAGCAACATGATATCTGTGTGTAGTGGAGTTTGTTGTGGGACGGACCTCTCTCCTAACACCTATGTACACCTATGTACAGGGTAAAGGATGTGTGTCTTTTGGTTTTCTTTGAGATTGGTCCCTCTGGAAAACCATTTCAACATGTGGAAAGTTTCACATAGTATAATTTCTTCAGAATCTGAGCTCTCTACTAACACTTTTATACAGAATAAAGATTGAGCATGCAAAAGTTTACTGAGAACATAGGCCTCTGTAATAAGGTGCCTTCATACAGAGTGAAGGGTGCTTATATAATAGTTTAATGAGAGAGTGGTCAATTTGCAAACACCTTTCAACATGGTGAAACTGTCCGTGTTTGGATTTGTCCAGAAACCGAACTGTCAGCCAAAATCTCTCAACATAGTGAACCTTGTGGATCGAAGAGTTCACTGACACACTGCCTTCTGTAAAAGTAACTCCATACAATGAAAGACTGTCCTCTCTGGTGAAAGGTCTGTACAGGGAGAAAGATGTGTGTGTATGACTTTTCTGAGAGAGTGCTTAGTCTGCAAACACCTTCAACAAGTGCAAAATACAATTTCTTCATTGACAGAGCTAACACATCTCATCAGGCTTAACATTGCGTACAACAGTTTACTGACACCTGGGCTTCTCTGATAAGAGCTATATAAAGGATGATGTGAAAGTGCAGAGGAAATTCATGAGCGACTTGTCTTTCTGCTAAAACTACTTTACAGGATGAAGGCTGTGTGCAGAAGGGTTCACAAAGGTACTGGCACGTCTGCAAATGCCTTTCAACATAGCTATAGCTTTCCATAATAGGATTTGTTCAGATACTGGACTGTGTGCTCAAATCTCTCAACAGAGTAAAGCAGGTGGATAGAAGTGTTTATAGACACATTTCCGTCCGTCATAGAACCCCTGCACCACATGAATATCTGAGTGTAGTAGAGTTTGCTGAGAAACCGACCTCTCTGCTCACAACTCTTTACAGAGCGGAGGTTGTGCACACAACTGTTTATTGAGACATAGGCCTCTCTGATAAGAGGTATATATGGAGAATGATGTGTGTGCGCAGTAGAAATTCATGACATATTGGCCTCACTGCAAACACTAGAATACAGGGTGAAGGCTGAACGTGGAAAGGTCTCTGAGAGATTGGCCTACCCGCAAACACCTTTCAATGTGGTACTAGCTGTCCATAATAGGATTTGTTCGAAAACTGGATTGTCTCAGCGTCATAAAACCTATGGACAGAAGACTACCAACAAACTGCCCTCTGTAATAGAAGCTCTATAATAGTAGAGTTTGTTAAGAGACGCGCTCCGTGTTGAGAGCTCTGTACAGGATGAACGCTGTATGTGTAAGGGTTTTCTGAGAGAATGGACCTGCTGAAACACCTTCCAACATGCAGAAAGCTGTCCAAAATACAATTTGTTGAAGGACAGAACACTGCTGACACCTCTGTACATCTTGAAGGCTGTGCATATCACAGTTTACTGACACATAGGCCTCTGTAATAGGAACTCTCTAAACAATTATGACTGTGACCAATAGGTTAAGAATAGGTACTGCCCGTTCTGCTAACAGCTCTATACATGGTGAAAGCTGTGAATAGAGGGTTTACTGAGAGACTGATCCCTCTGCAATCTATGTCATGGTGCACTTTAAAATCTAATCTAGTATGTCATTGTACGAAGCCTAGCATCTCCATGACTAACATTAACAGAGAGAGAACCACTGTACTTAGTAAAATCTTTAGCACATAATTAACTCTCCATATATAAAAGCACTCATGTCCCTATAACCATCTGACAACAGATCAAATTATCTTCATATTAAAACATTGTCTCTTCACTATCGCAAAGCCTTTTCAACATAATCATATTCATCTGTGAGGCACCCCAGCTAACATATACTATTATTTATAGTTCACAAAATAAAAATACATGTAAAATTTATTATAGTTCTTACAAGGTCTATTAATATGCTTAAACCCCTACAACACATTGAATACATACCACAATATAACATATCTCTCACACTGCAAACATAATTATTTATAATCCTTAGAACATTTATGCAACCTAAACAGAATGTTTACTACAGTATTTAATCCTTTATAAAATGCTTATTTTTTCCATACAGACTATAGATTTTTTTTATAAATACGTGAAATATATAACAAGTTATTTCAACTGTTTTTTACAGGCACATACATTTTTAACTTCAACACTGTTAACTATAGTCTAAACAAGTTGATACTTCATTTGCTACAAATGTCTAAATTATCATTATGAATGCAATATACAAAAACTAGTATTGTATCCTGTACTACCTGTAGAACTTGTATCTTGAGTCTAGCTCAATAAATGGCTTTTTATCTCAGTTATAGTACACCTGTGAGGATCAGAAGTACAACAGAGTTCACCTCCTTCAGCACCACACCACCAAAGATAAACTCAGTTATAAAACATTCTGTAAAGGGGGTTGGGATTCTCAGAAGGTAAGTATTTTGAATCTTGCATCAGACAACTGTGGCAAACTTAGAAATTTGTCAATTTACTAAGCCTCTTTAACCGTTATGTTTTTTGTTTTTCCATCAGAAATTATTAAAAATTGTTATTTTGAAGTTACCTCCACTGGATTAACATTTCCACAACAGATAATAAACTATTGAAACATATAAACAAACCAATCCAAATGTGCTTTCACTCAAGTCTTGTTCTCACCTTGGACTAAATCAACAGACTCACAATGATTTGGGATTTTTTTTCAAGCATTTTCTCTGTCAAATTCAATCTTGACCTCCATGCAAAGTGAGGCTTACTTCAGAGTCTTTTAGAGAGCAGTCTTTGACCTTTAAATCCAAAGAAATCTAGCACTCCAAAGGAATCCGATGCTGCTGGCAGGTCTGGAAACTTAATAATCTGCAGTTTGGGTGGGGTATGGGCTTCTTTAGTTTGAGGCACGTCTGCCTGACTTAGCTCTCAGGCCATGTCCATCTGGCTCAGCTCATGGACCATACCCACCTGACTCAGCTCTGGGGCCACACCCATCTGACTCAACTCTCTGGCTACACCAGCCTGACTCAGCTCTCAAAATGAACACCGAGGCTTTACTGAGGAGCAGCGCTTGACCAATTCTGCTCTTACTATACTACTGTGCCTCAAGCCACAGTGCAAATGGGTATAGCACACTTCCTTGATGGACCTTGGTGTGTGCTTGGACCTTGGGAATCTTGCGATTGCTCATAACCTACCACTGCTGCAATACTTCCGGTAGATTGTGACTGGTGGGGTCGCAAACTAATGTGACGAATAAGGAAAGAGTTTGTAAGTAATATATTAATTAGCTTCATTGACACAAGTTCAAAGGTAAAGAGTCAGATGATTTTTGCTTGAAAATCTATATCACTCACAGCTATAAAAATGAGAATACCGAATGGATTGGTCCTTTGTACTTGAGTTGAGTTGTATTGAACTTCAAGGTTTTAATGGTTATTCTGTTTTATATGTCCCCCCTTATCTTTGTATTGCTTTATATATTTTTCCTTGGAGCTTGATATGGAGATAATATGTGTGTACAATTGTTTTGAGCTTCCTTTATATAAATATTTTTTACGGCCTATTTAAATCAAGAATTTACTGGTTGACTATAATCATAAATTCACATATCTAGCTGCTTGTCTTTGGAATAGGTAGGCCTAAAATTAATGCCCAACTTAGAAAGTTAGTTGCTTGAGCATCATCATTGCCAGCAAAAGCGGACTCTGAGTCAGTGAGGGATTCCTCCTGGTCACTGTCAAGTTCACTTATGTCCGCTCCTTCTGGACCCGATGTAGCTCTTGTACTAGGATGGAGGTAGCACTGATAGTATTATAATAGGTGAAATTGTTTGCATTAAGAACATACTGGATGCCAGAGGGCTCTGGGGTATAACTGATTGTACAGCTGTTAACAACTTAATTGTCATCAATGGGACCATTGATGAAATAGTCATTATGAAGGTACCATCAACAGAGGTGCCTTTGATGGTAAGTCAATGTCAGTGTGGAAGAATACATTGATGGAGTCATAGCTATCATGGCTGTTGGAAAAGGAGTGGTTGTTGACAAAGCTGTTGTTAATGCTGCTGTTGAGATCTTTGCCTTTGGTGCTGATGACAATGGTACTACCATTGTCTGAGGTTGCCTGACTGCAGGCAGTAACAGTGTGGTCATCGCTGAGGTGCTGACAGTCTTGGGCACCTTCCTCAAAGGTGAAGCCTTGCCTAATGTCAACTATAATTATGTTGACAAAGCCATCTACGGTTGAGGATTCATTTTAGATATATAGGCTGAGGAGAAGCCAGCAGAGAATCCAAGGTCTTAGTTTTGTTTGTACCTTTTCTTGCAGCTTGCTTAACTGCGCCAGAGGTCGGTGCTTTCTGGACAGGCTCAAAAGGTTTTGGGGGTGGACAATCGAAAGAGCTCCTGAAGATAAGCTTCTGAACAGCTCTGCTCTTTGGCATTCATGGATGGTTCACTTTTAGCAGACATGGTGCTTGGTGATAGTTCTTTTCAGATGCTTAAGGTTCTTGCCTCTCTGTGATTCTGGGTCTTATGACTATATGCTTGTCAGATATCACATCTCTATGCCACATGTCCAGATGTCCAGACCAATGCAAGGCAACATAGGCACTTCTTGTGGAGGTCATTGTGATAAATCTACATGATGCAAAAAACTGACAAGGCTTAAATAACGTTCAGCCATATGAAACAATCTCACATGCTCAGTCAGCCAAATAAAAAACGGGCAGAAGAAAAATGCTTACCTCCAGTAGGTGTTGGTGAAAAAAATCCCAAGCACTGGGCTGAATGAACACTGTAGGAAGTTGGCTCTGTATATACTATTTCAAAGTAAGAAATAGTGTGCACAGAGTCCAAGGGTTCCCCTTAGAGGTAAGATAGTGGCAAAAAGAGATAACTTTAATGCTCTATTTTGTGGTAGTGTGGTCGAGCAGTAGGCTTATCAGAGGGTAGTGTTAAGCATTTGTTGTACACACACAGGCAATAAATGAGGAACACACACTCAAAGACAAATTCCAGGCCAATAGGTTTTTATATAGAACAAAAATATTTTCTTAGTTTATTTTAAGAACCACAGGTTCAAGATTTACAAGTAATACTTCAAATGAAAGGTATTGCACTCAGGTATTCTAGGAACCTTTAATAATCACAATAGCATGTACAGTTTTGACAAAAATGGCAAGTGGACACAGTGCAAAAATCAACAGTTCCTGGGGGAGGTAAGTATTTGTTAAGTTCACAGGTAAGTAAAACACTTACAGGGTTCAAAGTTGGGTCCAAGGTAGCCCACTGTTGGGGGTTCAAGGCAACCCCAAAGTTTCCACACCAGCAGCTCAGGGCCGGTCAGGTGCAGAGGTCAAAGTGGTGCCCAAAACACATAGGCCTCAATGGAAATAGGGGTGCCCCGGTTCCAGTCTGCCAGCAGGTAAGTACCCGCGTCTTCGGAGGGCAGACCAGGGGGGTTTTGTAGGGCACCGGGGGGGACACAAGTAGGCACAGAAAGTACACCCTCAGCGGCACAGGGGCGGCCGGGTGCAGAGTGCAAACAGGCGTTGGGTTTCCTATAGGAGTCAATGGGGAGACCTGGGGGTCTCTTCAATGATGCATGCAGGCACAGTGGGGGCTCTTCGGGGTAGCCACTACCTGGGCTAGGCAGAGGTTCACCTGGGGGTCGCTCCTGCACTGGAGTTCGGTTCCTTCAGGTCCTGGGGGCTGCAGGTGCAGTGCTGGTTCCAGGCGTCGGGTTCCTTGAAGCAGGCAGTCGCAGTCAGGGGGAGCCTCAGGATTTCCTCTGCAGGCGTTGCTGTGGGGGCTGAGGGGGGTCAACTCTGGCTACTCACGGGCTCGCAGTCGCCGCGGAATCCTCCCTGTAGTGTTAGTTTTCCACAGGTAGAGCCGGGGGCATAGGCTGCAGAGTGAAAAGTCTCACGCTTCCGGCGGGAAACGTGTGGTCTTTAAAAGTTGCTTCTTTGTTGCAGAAAGTTGCAGTTTCTTGAACAGGGCCTCTGTTCTCGGGAGCTTCTTGGTCCTTTAGATGCAGGGTAGGCCTCTGAGGCTTCAGAGGTCGCTGGACCCTGTTGGATGCGTTCCTGTTGCAGTTTTCTTCAAAGTAGGGAGACAGGCCGGTGGGGCTGGGGCCAAATCAGTTGTCGTCTCCGTCTTCACTGCAGGGCTTCAGGTCAGCAGCCCTTCTTCTTCTTTACGTTTCAGGAATCTATCTTCCTCGGTTGTGGGAGCCTCTAAATATGGAATTTAGGGGTGTGTTTAGGTCTGGGAGGGCAGTAGCCAATGGCTACTGGCCCTGAGGGTGGCTACACCCTCTTTGTGCCTCCTCCCTGTGGGGAGGTGGGCACATCCCTAATCCTATTGGGGGAATCCTCCATCTGCAAGATGGAGGATTTCTAAAAGTAAGAGTCACCTCAGTTCAGGACACCTTAGGGTCTGTCCTGGCTGGGGAGTGACTTCTCCTTGTTTTCCTCATGATCTCCTCCAGCCTTGCCGCCAAAAGTGGGGGCAGTGGCCGGAGGGGCGGGCATCTCCACTAGCTGGGATGCCCTGTGGCACTGAAACAAAGGGGGTGAGCCTTTGAGGCTCACCGACAGGTGTTACAGTTCCTGCAGGGGGGAGGTGAGAAGCACCTCCACCCAGTACAGGCTTTGTTTCTGGCCACAGAGTGACAAAGGCACTCTCCCCATGTGGCCAGCAACATGTCTGGTGTGTGGCAGGCTGGGAAAAACTAGTCATCCCACACTGGAAGTCGTCTATGCTTTCAGGGGGCATCTCTAAGAGGCCCTCTGGGTGTATTTTACAATAAAATGCACACTGGCATCAGTGTGCATTTATTGTGCTGAGAAGTTTGATACCAAACTTCCCAGTTTTCAGTGTAGCCATTATGGTGCTGTGGAGTTCGTGTGTGACAGCCTCCCAGACCATATACTCTTATGGCTACCCTGCACTTACAATATCTAAGGTTTCGCTTAGATACTGTAGGGGCATAGTGCTCATGCACATATGCCCTCACCTGTGGTATAGTGTACCCTGCCTTAGGGCTGTAAGGTCTGCTAGAGGGGTGACTTACCTATGCCACAGGCAGTGTGAGGTTGGCATGGCACTCTGAGGGGAGTGCCATGTCGACTTAGTCCTTTTCTCCCCACCAGCACACACAAGCTGGCAAGCAGTGTGTATGTGCTGAGTGAGGGGTCTCTAGGGTGGCATAAGACATGCTGCAGCCCTTAGAGACCTTCCCTGGCATCAGGGCCCTTGGTACCAGGGGTACCCGTTACAAGGGACTTACCTGGGTGCCAGGGTTGTGCCAATTGTGGAGACAAAGGTACAGTTTAGGGAAAGAACACTGGTGCTGGGGCCTGGTTAGCAGGGTCCCAGCACACTTTCAAATCATAACTTGGCATCAGCAAAGGCAAAAAGCCAGGGGGTAACCATGCAAAGGAGGCATTTCCTTACACACACTCACTGAAATAAGTCACAGTCTGAAGAAAGAGAAAAGTTCTGAGGATTCCCTTGCTGTCATCTAGACTGTTATAGAAAATATGAGCAGCTCGTCCATTGTGGGACGTTGCAGCTTTAGGTTCTTTCTGCTCATTACTTGGAACTCAGGACACATAATGAAGTGAATGGAATGAGTATAGTCTTTTGCTGTTTCAATATCATTTCAAGAGTATTGTACACTGCTGTGTTAACGTTGTGTGCAAGGGCATCTAAGCCTGACAACAGGGAATAGTCACACGTGAATCTATGAAAGATCATTATTGGTGAAATGCCCTATTGCTGGTCTAAATTTGGATTTAATTAGAACTTAGGGAGCTATTTGAATTTCTGGTACAAAAATAAAAAATAAGGAGCTCTCCGCATATAAACCAATCAAATGCAGTCTGTGTTAATGTTTTCAGGAACCAGTCATTTAATGCTATTTTGCCTTTAAGTTGGAAATAACCTAAAATACCTGATGCTGATGTTTTTGCCACTACTAGCTCTGCATCAGCTATGACCAGGGCTACTCACCTACTGACTAGATATATCCACAAGCTGCGGGAGACAGCAACTGTTGTTGCACTTAAGCCGTCAATGAGGCTTTATTTCATAGCACTGCAAGTTATAAAGGTCTATGAACTGTTGTATGATGTAATATTAGCCACAACAGTAACAATTTACAAAAATATGAACATCAAACATGGATCTAAAAATATTGTCATCCTATAATTAAAACAGAAAAACACAAATATCCCTGTAAATAATATGAAAATACCCTCATTTTGATAACACAAATAAACACAAAATATGGCATGCACCTTAAAGATAAAGAAAATTACCTAAATATCAAAACAGTAAGAGTACCAAAATCTAATTAATAATATATGAGAAAATATTTATATTTAAATTCCCTAAAACTACTATTGTAAAATGACAGATAAATACTAAATAACACAATTAACAGTGAAATTAATGTATTAATTTGTCAACACAAAACAATATAAATATATTATAACATATATCTAACTAAAATTACATTACAAAAATACATTTAACAATGAATTCAATATAGAAAAAGCAAGTAATACACATTTGTACATAATTATATTAAAATATAACATTAACTTAAATCAATTTAAACATAAACAGGGCCACTGGAATTATGTGATTGTGCAGCCACAGCACTTTTCACATATTTACGGTTCTGCTGAACTTGCCCCATAATCCATCACTTGTTGCATAATCTGCAGATTTTAACAAAACAAAAAAGTGTCTAGCTCAAAATTAAAAAAATAGAAAAAATGCCGCAACATGTGTTGCAGCACAGTGAAAGGCCATTTGCAAAGGTTGACTGGTCACCTTTCTGTTGCTTATTTTTATGTTTGGGTATTAAACTGGTACTAATGAAATGCAACCTGTGCACATACATTGTTAACAAGTGTAACAATGACAAAATAATAAAGTGATACTATCAGAAAATGTGCTGCATTATGCCTCATTCTAGGTCTTTTCTTTGCGCATAATTCAGTGAACCCAGCTGCATAATTTGACTCTCTTCTACCGCATAATTCCAGGGGCCCGGAATATAACTTCCAAAAATAAATATAAGCAAAATAATAACATATAAACACTAATTAGCTCCACCAAATACAATTTAATGTAGAACAAAGCAACCAATGACATTAAAGTTAAAACTAAGGGCCTCATTACGAGTTTGGTGGTCCGTCGACTGCCATGGCAGTGGTCCGACCGCCGTCAAGTTGGTGTCGAACCACAGTATTACGAGTCCAGTGGGCCTACGAAAAAGAAAGACTGCCGTGGTTAAGCCGGCACCGCAAGCCAACACAGACCGCCGTGGTCATGGGGAAGCACAAACAGGCTGGTGGAAACAGTGTTTCCATTGGACACATTACAAGGTTGCTCACTGCCAATGTGACTGTGGTGGGCCATCCACTACGTCTCAGAAGACAGAAATGGACAGTATAAAGGGACACACTCACGTTCAGGCAGCTTTACACATCCGTTGCCGACATGGAACCCATCATGCACATCCTACCGCTGCTGATGATCATCGAAGGAGACCAAAATCAACCCTGTCGTGGACCCCACTGACTATAAGTACACACATCTACCTGTGTAATTAACCTTAACAACAGATCATAGCACTTTCATCCATATCATATGGGGGGCGGGCTACGGGCAGCAAATACACTTGACATTGTGTCCTACATCAGAACCAGATACAATTAAGGGCACATGCATAGTCACAGTACACCCCCTTTGGGCAGGTCAAACGTCTCAGGCTACACAACATACTCACACACATCACCAACAACACACAAACATCACACATACAAATACAACTCACACACCACATTCCACAGAGGCCAGGGACTGTCATCGCATACAAAACACATATGTATCAATGTGGCATTAAACACAAACAACATCACCATTAAACAACCCTGCAATGGACACACACATCACTGCACAATTAGACAAATAGACAAAGGGCAATATCCACACAATACTTGCACTATTGGGATGGGGGCACCAGGAACACTAAGGGAATGAGGCTGCACTGGGACACATATCACTTTGCATATGCCCATAAAACAACATGTGCACAGGAAAGGGGCTCTCCATGTATCTCAGGGACAAACAGTACCATACACAAATGTCATGACCATCTGCACAGTGTGGAAGTACAACTCACCAAAGCACATACAACTCCAAATGCACAGGACATACCCCTACAGGAACCAGCTACAAGGGACACACAGATAAATGTACACATGCACAGGCAACATCAAACAAAGTCAGCCCAACTGAACACACTCCATGTCTGCACTAACAAAACTCAAGCTGACACATCTAAGATGAATATGTAAGCCATATCAGGGGACAAGTCCAACACCTTACACCTTACATGGTCACACTGGACAACACAAGATGAAATACTCACCATAACAAACACCACACAATGCCATGATACCACCATTTCATTCATTCCCACATATATCTTCCTCTTGGGGGGCACCAGCACTGCCCACAAAGTAAAATAATGCAAACAATAGCAGCAAGCAGGCTGAAAAACCCAACTGTAGGCACACAACACAAGTCACTCAGGAACAACATTATGATAGTAAAGGAATTGCAGGACAAATGTGTACCCAAAACAAAACAGATCTTTGGGTTTATTAATTAGGGGAATCAAAAAAAGCCCAAGCCCATTGGACAGTGCATATGATCCATAATAAAATAGCACAGTGTTGTGTGTAAACTTGACTCCCAATTGGCATGGAACCTCCACGGGAAGGGGTATCAAGGGGGCAGGCAAGCACTTCAGGGCTTATCTGGGGGGTGGGTTGGCTTTGGGAGGGAGTTTGGGCTTGGGAGAGGTGGGTTTCTTCTTGGTTGGGGAGAGGTATGGGTGCTTGCAGGGGTTAGGGGAGGCCTTGGTGGTGGTAGGGACAGGCTGGGAGCTGGGTGGGGCCTCTTGGGTTTGAGAGGGAGGCGGAGAAAACAGGGGAAAGGGCAAGGTCAAACAAAAAGTGTGTTGTAGAGCCACTAGGACAATCAGCAGGAGGGGACCCTTGGAGGTTGAGGGAGTGGTTGTGGGCTGTGTAGGTAAGGATGTTGTGGGAGCGTGCTTCTGGGAGGTATGCTTGTGTGGTGGGTGGGTGAGTAAGAGTGTTTATGTGTCTTGGGCTTAGGGTGTGTGGAGGTGCTGGGTGATGCAGTGGTTGGTGGGTTTACCTGTTGGGATGGTGACTGAAGGTATAGTGGATGTTGTGGATGTCTGTGTGTCTGTAATTGTAGTGTCTGCGTGTGTGGTGCTTGTGGTGGATGTTTGGGGGTCTGCTGGGTTGGTGATTGCAGGTAGGATGGGTGGGGTGGGTGTGGATATGCCTGATGTTGTGTGTGTGTGATACCTCGGGTGGTGGGGGTGCCTGGGGAAGTTGTGAGTGTTTCTGTGTCTGTTGGTGGATGTTGTTTGTGTGCATCCCAGTGTGTTTTGTGGTGCTTGTGTGCTCTCCTTTTGGGTGTTGAGGTTGATGTCTGCTAATCTGTCTGCGTGCTTTGGTTAGGTAGGGGAACAGTGGATTTGGAATGGGAAGAGGGAGTTAGAGGCGGGGTGGAAGGTGAGGGGTGACTAGCTACCATCAGTAAGGAGGCCAGAACCTGAAAAGATCTCTGTAGGCCAGCCATTGCACCATGAATGCCTTCCAGGAACGCGCTTGACTGTTGGAGTTGGGTCGACAATCCCTGCTTGCCATTCACATTGGCTGACTGACCAACAGAAATCGTACTCAGGAGTTCAACAGCCTCCTCACTGAGGGCAGCAATGGTTGCAGGGGTTGGGGTGGAAGTACCTGCAGCAAAGGAGACACCCACCCTCTTGGGTGAGCAGCACGGCCAACTTGGTGGGGAGCAACAGGGAGGGCAGTGATAGAACAGGGATGGCCGACAAGGACGGTACAGAGGGATGCCCCGATGGATTGGCCACCACTAGGGAGTGGCCACTGGAGGAGGAATCCAATGATGATGATGTTGATCCGGTCTCCCCTGTGGCACTTCCCTCACCCTCCGGGCCCCTCTTTGTCGGTTACCTCTTGACCCGAGGTCCCATGGCCTGATGCTTCCTCAATTGGCTCTGCTCCGTCTCCTTCGCGTGCTGGAGCAGATGCTGCAATGACAAACAGAAATAGGGTCATCACATATCCATGAACGCACTTGAACAATAGCTCTGATTAGCAAACATTATTATGATGCAAGTAGGCCCCAGCTACTAACTCTACCTAAGTGGCCCATACAGGTACCATACCATATGCTTGCATGTCAATGAAATGTCAGCAGATGACCACAGGAAAATCAGGATTTATGAAAACAATAACAGCATGGCTGAAGTTGTGCAATGACAGTAACCAATAGACTAGTAGGAGACCTCATCACCCACAAGGTTTTTTTCCCCATGGTGCAGACCTCAGTTGCCTGTTGACACATAATTGTAGGCCAATGCCAATTGTATTCCCACATCCCCCACATAAGGGCATGCACCCATCTATTTGTCACATACATAAGGAGCCAACATAGATAAATGATGCTCCAAAATCCTGCCATGTTGATGACAATAGCCTGGGGAAAGTGACAGGAAATACTCATGTCACACTGGAAGCAGTTCCACTATGCACACTTCACCAAGTGACATCTGTCCCAATAAATATATTTATATATAGTATAATTGATGTTGCTAAGAATGGCCCCACATGTAGCATTGAAATGAACACTGTAGACATTATGTGTGAGATGTCAGGGAGAGATGTCTGCTAAATACACAGTACTATAAATCATCAAGCCTCAGGGTGATCACCACTAATGTCTAGCACCCCTTACAATGACATGCTCTGAGTACTTCAGTAGAAGGTATAGTCCTTGGCATGTTGGAGAGACACAGAAGTTGCAAGGACTTGTAGAGTTCCCTCAACAGGTTGCCCAATGGGAAGCTACATAACTATCCCCATTTTGGTCACGCAAACCCAGGTGTCTGTCTGTGGATGAATGCCTGTACCCAAACACATGTGACTGAAACATTAATGCAAGTCACTCCATGCTGCATGCCAACAGCCAGGGCACAAATCTTAACCGTGACACATGTGCAGTGCACTTGTCAACATGATGCCACATCAAGGGCATAGATATTCACATTGTGGCTCTAAACTCCAGGCCTACCTGTCATGTCACTCATTGGTACTGCAGTTGTACAATTCAAATGACATGCTAAGATGCTTGAGGGTATGTGTCAACCAATAGACAATGGTGATACACTCCTGTATGTGGCATAACATGACATGTACCCCCATTGTGAATGATGTATTCCACATACAGGTTGACATGCACATATCTATATATGAGGGGATAAAGGCATTGTTAGACTATGCAGCTCATAAATGCATACTAAAGAAAAAGGGACATATGCTGATATGTAGGCCCAAAGAATGTTGGCAACAGTCATGGCACATAAATCATGTCAATGGACAGTCCCCACTTACCAAGGGAAAGTAGTGATCCATAGCTGAATATAAAGTACAATCTAAGCCCTGTCACATGTATCGGACACCTTCACATTACAGACTGCAGTGAGGCACCAGAACCCATCAGACACTGAAGAAAGCAAGCAGACACATGGCTGAGGACAGTGAGCCATCACCTACTTACCTCTGGCCTGGAACACTGAGGATTAGTGGTCTGTTGCATAGAAAATACACACACTACAACATCAAACTTTACATGATTGATAACAGCACGCAGCCATATGTCGTCCTTTCAAAGCTAATGGTTTGTGGTTCCCACCCAGTCCTAGGTCCCTGGTACAATAGGCCAATGCACGTTAGTATAACACACATGGCATGTCAACAAAAATAATCTACTGTGTGACACAAGGCTCATTCCTAAATGTCAGGGGGAGCTGTCAGAACATTACTCAATCACTTGGCAATGGGACAGGCAGAAATGCGCCCTGTACTCACCCCCTTGTGGCTGCTGTGCTGGCCTCAAATGTCCATCAAGCTCCAGATAGGCCGCCGCCAGGATGTTGGCCATTATGTGGGGTCTTTGTCCGAGGGGCACCCTGCCCACTTTGGGAGGCCTGCCCCAGCTGGCCTCCACGATCTTCCGGGCCCAGCGCCTCAGGTCCTCCCACCTCTTGCCACAGTGGGAGCACTGCCTGCTGTGGACCCCAGGGTGCTCATCTTCTAGGTGATGGCTCTCCATATCCCTTTCTTTTGATGGGAGTTGACCAGCATGGATGCAAAAGACAAATCAAGAGATCATGTTCACCAGTGCCATCACAAATGGTAGAGTCACATACATGTTGAAAACATCAAGTTTGTAATTTCCCATTTTGTCACCACTCCCCAAGTGTGGAATATAAAAGCCAATAAGTACTGGGACATGGCTACAGACATACATTTCCCAGTCTGCGGGACAGCCCACCACCCTGCTCTGGCCCTACAATGACTTGACAGGCTTACTGACATCTTGTGGGACATGCTCTAGCAACCTGACTGAGATGTCAGTTACCATGAGGCACAAAGTGCCTCAGTAACTTCTGAAAAGTAGACTCCTTAGGCATGAATGGACTAACATTTACACACACTGTGAGAAGGACTTTCTGCATGCATTTCCTACAGGCCACTGCCAGAATACAAACTCATACAACACGCATTGGGTAGCAATAAAGGGGCTGGCATGGTGGATGCAGAAAGTGTCTAGACAATCCCTTTGTGGAGCTTTCCAATCACAAATGCAGACTTATGTCACTTCAGGGGAAGGGGTTCTGTGTTATGTATCTGTACCACAGAACACACTTTTGGACATATGTGTTCATCCTACAGAGATGACATCCAAAAAACGAAGGTATGCATTGTACAGTTTCTACTATGTGACCAAGCTACTGTTTCACATATCATGGTCTTCCAGGACTCAACACATTTTGCACTGTGGAAATGTCTGTCATGCAATGAGCCTGCACAGGACATATGTGACCCATGGGAAGGTGACAACAGGGCAGTGGGAGTGAGGGACCTGTCATGAGTCAGAGACACACATTGACAAAGATGCTAACGGCACATCTATCACAGAGCAGTAACCCACCCCTCTACCCATTCCCTATTTGATCAATTGAATGAGGATTTCTGGGCAGGATATTGAAACATAGCCTCATATTGGCACATGACAAGATATGGTGGGGTACGTGGAGTGGGCACTGTGCCACAGTTGTAAAGCCACAGTGACTCCACCCCAACCTAGACTAGGACCCATATACTGGGAGATACGTGACAGGCCCTGGTCTCTGCAGGCTGAGCAGACTAAACCTACATGACACTACAGTCCCATCACTACCATGCATTAGAGTACATCTTGTAGCCAACAGCAATTTGACATGTGGTGTGTGGCAATCAAAGGGCAGAGAGGGTGATGCCATACCTTCCTAAAACAGAATAGCAAGGTCAGATGTCTCAAGTAATCTCAGTGGAAACTTACACATAGCTTACATTCCTCACGATTGACACATACTCAGCTCATGCTGACATACACATACATGTTATCTCACATATTCAACTATCTCGAAGAAATAGATGTCAGTAGATGGCCGTGATGACACCTCACCTAGTTCTGTGCATCCAACCCAAGTTGGTTCAGGAAACACAGGAAACAGGAACAGCACAATGTGAGTGAGCTCAACATATAGCACTGGACACCAATACATGCACATTGACTCTACCATTAATGCCACACAGTCAACAGAGTGGTTATGTGGCACACCAAGGAGTTAATTTAGGAAGAGGTAATTTGCTGGCAGTGGTGGGTGTCTTGCTATCTGCACCTCCTGTAGTCTTAGCTGGAGGTCGCCATTTGCAGGGTGTGGGGGTGATCTGATGCTACAATGGCAGGGGTGTCTGTTGTGGGTTCTTCCTCTGAGAGGGCCTCCCTTCCAGTGGCTGGCACTGATGATGAAGGGACTTGTGTTGCTGGGCCAAAGGAAGGTGTATGGTGTTGCTCACGATCCCTGCTGAGGGTACTCATAAACTCCTTGAACATTCCTTTTAGGGAAGCCAGGATAGTATTTGTGGCCTCCCACTTTTGAAGCATTTCCTTATGCATGTCCCTCTGCAGCTGCTTGATCCCCCGGAGTTCGGCAACTACCTGGCCCATCACACCTTGGGACTCTTGATTAGACACCCAAGACTTGGTTGATGGTGTCCTAGCCAGGGGGATCCCAAGTGCCCACAACCCATAGGCCCACAGCATCCCTCCCACGCACTCTATCCCCATAGGCCTGTGCCCTTGCCAAAGGGTGTCTCCTACTACTGGTTCCACGACCATCATGGTTCAAGGTGTAGTGATGTGACTCAGGATCCTGGACTGGGAGGCACAAGATGGTTGCCACTGTCCACTGTCCTAGGGGCATAGGTTGGGATGCAAATGGCGGCCAGTGATGTTGATGCAACCAGGCTGGGAGGTCTTGACGTGCGCACAGTGAGAGTCACTGTAGGGTCTGACCAGGTTGCACAGATGGGCCAAAACCGTTCTCCACAACCAGATGTACAGGAGTGTTGTCATCACTTATGGCTTTATCCATGGGGGTAGTGGCAGTCTCTTCTGCGGGCTATGTGTGCCCAGTGGCAGCTCAGCCTATTGATGTAAAAGGTACAATGTAACTGGTTGTATTGTGACATCTACCCCCTAAAGTTCACTGTGACATGCAGCAAAGCCCTTGCAGTTAGTTGATTTGCAGGTTATCCTATTGTGACAGGCACCCATGGTATTGGTTGTATTGACCTGCCATTTGTGAAACATGCCAATTCCACTGACTTCAAGCAGCTGCTGAATGTGGGTGTTTATTGGCACTTGGGCGTATGGACAGAGAATGCCATTTGCACCAGTGTAGGCAAAAGAGTGACTGGGCAGGATGTGGGTTTGACCCTTTTGAGGCCTGGTTGATTATTATGCAGGCAGGCTCAGGAGCCTGTTGTATAAATGATTGGAAACATCACGTGGTCAGTGCATTGCAGAATATGTCTGCAGCCAATTCCATTCTGTTGATGTATCTTGAGGCCTTGTTGATCATTTATGTTGCACACTGGTTGTGCTATCCTTTCTGTCCTAAATATTTTCATCTTGACTTAGCATTTCAAGATTGAGCTAGGGGACCAGCCACATATCTGAGTTGAGTATGATCTGTATCTTGGTCCCTCTCAAGGGAGTACATGTCATTTGAAAGTGATCATGCAAGTGTTTTGGACAAGTGACCACTGTTCTGCTATTTGGAGTCACTTGAACAGTGACTCCTGTGAGTTGCATTCAGATCACTCCCTCCACCTCCCAACACTATCCAAATGTTATCCTCCCAGGTGAGTAAACTTCCTCTGAGAGTTCACTTAGATGTGCTTTGGGGCAAGTGGACACTGGGCTGATGATTTTATTTAGCAAAATAGGGCCAATTGTGCTTGGCATTCGGGACACTCCCTCTAGGTCTCAACAGTAGACAAAGGTTATCCCCCCAGGTGAGTGGACTTCATTTGGGAATTGACATCCAGTGGTGTTTTCAGAAAATAATACTGTGCTGATGTTTGTAGTTAAAGATACATTGCATGCTGGTAGTTGCAGTTATGTCAATCATTCTAGTACACACAAACACTTGACCAATGTTCTCTCCCTTGTGAGCAGACTTCAATTGAGAGTTGACTGACAGATGTATTTGGACAAGTGACTACTGGTCTGCTGTTCGGAGTTGCAGAAACAGTGAGTTGTAGTCAGTTACCTCTGTCTACTATGCACACTATACACATGTCATCCTCCCAGGTGAGTAAACTTCAATTGGGACTGACCAAACAAGAGTATTTTGACAATTGTACACTGGGCTGGTGGTTGGAATTACATACATAGGTCCTCCTGGCCTTAGCAGTTCTGTCAGTCCATGTACTACACACACACCATACAAATGTTACCCTCCCAGGTGTGTACACTTCAATGGTGAGTTCACAAAAAGGAGTATTTGGAGAAGAGAACACTGTGCTGGTGTCATTATAACAGTGCCTGTTGGCAGTTATAGTCCTGTCAGTGACTGTACTGCACACAATATATACAGATGTTATCCTCCCAGGTAAGTCTACTACAATTGTGAGAAGCCAAACAGGGCTTTTTAGACTGGTGGACACTGGATTGGTGTTTGGAGTTACAGACACAAGGCCTCCTGGGAGCTGCAGTCATGTTACTGATTTGTACTACACTCAGTATATAAACGTAATCCTCCCAGGTGAGTACACTTAATTTGTGAGTTAATACACAGGGGTATTTGGACATGAGTACAGTGGGCATGTGTTTGTAGTTGGTGAGACAGAGCCTCCTGGCCTTAGCAGTCATGTCACTCCCTCTACTTCATGCACTTGGTAAATGGCATCCCCCCAAGTAAGTGCACTTCATGTTTGATTTCCCAACCATGAATGTTTGGAGAAGAGGACACTAGACTGGTGGTTGGAATGCAGATGCAGGAGCCTCCTGTGAGTTGCAGTCATGTAACTCCCTGTACTCCATACACTATAGTTATGGTTTCCTCCCAGATGAGTAAACTTCAGTAGGGAGTTGAGACACAGGTGTCTATTGAGGAAAGAGCAATGGTCTGGTGGTTGAAGTTGGAGGAGCAGTGCCTGCTGGGAGTTACAGTCCTAGAAGTCCCTGTATTACACACACTATACAAACGTTACTCTCCCAGGTGTGTACACTTCAATGGTGAGTTCACAAACACAAGTATTTGAACGAGAGGACACTGTGCTGGTGTAATGAGTCATTATATCAGTGCCTGCTGGGAGTTGTAGTTTTATCAGTCTCTGTACTACTCACACTTTACACAGATGTTCCCTAAGGTGAGTCTAATATAATTTGCCAGACAGGGGTCTTTGGACAGGTGGACACTGGACTAGTGAGTGGGGTGATAGTAAAGGTGAGAGAAGGTGAGCTGTGAGCATGCATGATGTGACATTTTTATTGATGTGACTTACCAGACTCCACTCCCTCAGGTACTCCTGTCAATCCCTCAGGATGCAGGATGGCAAAGACCTTCTCCTCCCAGTAAGTGAGTTGTAAGGGAGGAGTGGGGGTGCCACCACCAGTCTTCTAGGCCTACAGCTGCTGCCTGGAGACCATGGAACAGACCTTGCCCCTGAGGTCATTCCACCTCTTCCTGACATCTTCCCTTGCGCACAGGGGGATGCCTACAGCATTCACTCTGTTGACGATCCTGTCCCACGTTTTAATTTTACTACTGAGAGAAGTGTGCTGGACTTGTGCTCCAAATAATTGTTGCTCTAATCTTATGATTTCATCCACCATAACCCTCAGCTCATCATCAGTGAAACATGAATTTTTCATAAGTGACATGGTGGTAAAAAAACACAATAACAGGTGACAGTGTCTTACTAAAGAGGGGAAGTGCAAAAGTGTGTGACTGGAAAATGTGTGTGTAGGGTGTGGTATGTGTTGGATGAAAAACTGAAGGGGTGCCTATTCTATATATTTTTTAATGCATTCTGTCTTGCTGGGTCTTTCTGTGAAAATGCAGAGGACTGTGGTGTGTGAAGGGATGTGTTTTATAGTGTCCTTTGCTGGTGTGTCGAGTGTGACAATATGTTTCAGCTGTGTCATTTTCAAATGCATCCAATGTGCAGTTGTGTATTACTCTGGTGACCGCAGAACGCCATTGGCTGACTGCCATGGGTGCCTGCCACTGCAACTTTGGACTTTTAATATGGTCAGTGGATGGTCAATGTGATGTCAAGGCTGGAGGTCAGACTGCCTATTTCCGGCCCTCCACACCCCTGCCGGTCTGCCTTTTTTGGTTGGCGGTCAGCAGTACTGTCTGTATAACTTGTAATAGGGCGGTCTTTTCAGAACTGTCAACATGGTGGTCTGTCAGTCCGACTGCCAAACTCATAATGAGGCCCTACGTAACCAGTTTGCAGTAAAAACCCTGACTTCAAGAAAGCAACACTCTGCCAGTTTCTACACTTAGAAAAAGATAAATCCAACTACCAAAAAGAAAGCCAACTACAAAAAGTAAGCAAAATAACCTAAGTTAATTAAAATTAAATAACAGCATCATCCAAACCTAAACATTACACAAAAAGAATATGATGCTTTCTATTTATTTTTCCTGATTTTAGGAAACAGCAGTGGGGCTGATGTGAAAATCCAAAGGGAAAAATAAAAGAATTGCCTTTATATGCTACAAACTCCACAAATACACTTTCGAGTAAGTAAGTACAACTTTGTGCAAAACACCCTAACTCATGTATAGTTTAAAAACAAAACTAGCATAAATCAAACCCTAGAAAGATACAAAATTATTTTACAAACAAATAATTCTAACAAACCTTCTTTATTAAACATTCAGAAATCAAACACATGTTCCATAGCATGTAAACATTAATGGAAATCTCAACAGACATCCCTGCAAAATAAAACATATAATATTTAGGCCTATGATGTAAATACAAATATAATGCATGGTTAGATATTCATCCTATCTAAAAATGTAGTTCAGACAAACTTAACTAATACTTATATTTAATATTCATAGATGTAGTGGTGAAAAGAGCCACTTACATCACATCTCAAAAAGAAAAACTATTACTGTCTCATATGGGACACACTTACAGTCAGGAGACCACTAGCACTGAAAATATGCACTGAAAATGCACAGGGCATTGGAATGCATGTTATGGGAGGCCTATGACCAGACACAATGTAATACTGAACATTAGAGAATATAATCATCCATTAAACATGAAAGAAATAGAAGTTAAGAATGTTTTACAAGACCTTAGGGAAGCAAGCAATAGTTCCCAAGAACCTAAAGGAGCTTTTAAAAATAATATTTTGCCAAATGTTTCTGGTTATAATACAGAGCAACTCCCAGTTGTCTCAAACGTAAAAAGACTTGTAGCACAAACCAGAAAATCTGCGAATGAAACCCCTGCTGTTTCTAAAAATATTCCAGTACATAAATATCCCTGATAACTTAACTACAACACACAGTGAATAACCCTATAATAACACTAATAATGACATGAGAATAATAACTTATGCAATAGAAATCAATTACAATTTACATAAAGTAGAGCATGGATAATAGATGGCAAATTTAAATCTACCATTCACACAAATTTACACCATACATGCAAACACACCTTTAGTATACAGACTTCTGTTTTAACTAACAAAGTGCTACATTCTACAAACTATAAACTCCAACAAAATCCAAAACCAAGAATTACTATCCCCCAAAAATTATCATCAAATTCGAAAAAGCAATGATGAGTTCCATATTAAAAATAGACATCCTTGCAACTAAATAGGGGTGTTAGTATCACTTCAACCAGACACCTCTAGAATTCTACACGTAGGTGTATTATGCTACAATTACCCAATTTGGTTATAAAATAAAGAAATTATTACTGAAGTAGCAAACACTACAACCTTGTCATAGAAGCTCCCTACCTGCAAACACACAAACTAAGGGGGTCATTCCGACCCTGGCGGTAAATACCGCCAGGGCCGGGGACCGCGGGAGCACCGCCAACAGGCTGGCGGTGCTCCCTTGGGCATTCTGACCGCGGCGGTTCGGCCGCGGTCAGAACAGGAAAACCGGCGGTCTCCCGCCGGTTTTCCGCTGCCCTGGGAATCCCCCATGGCGGCGCAGCTTGCTGCGCCGCCATGGGGGATTCCGACCCCCTCACCGCCATCCTGTTCCTGGCGGTTCCGCCCGCCAGGAACAGGATGGCGGTGAGGGGTGTCGTGGGGCCCCTGTAAGGGGGCCCCACTTTGTATTTCAGTGTCTGCATTGCAGACACTGAAATACGCGACGGGTGCCACTGCACCCGTCGCACATCCTCCACTCCGCCGGCTCCATTCGGAGCCGGCATCCTCATGGAGGGCTGTTTCCCACTGGGCTGGCGGGCGGCCTTTTGGCGGTCGCCCGCCAGCCCAGTGGGAAATCCAGAATGACCGCTGCGGTCTTTTGACCGCGGTACGGTCTTCTGGCGGTTCCCTCCAGGCGGGCGGCTCCCGCCGCCCGCCGGGGTCAGAATGACCCCCTAAGTCCTCTAATGGACAGTTTTGAAGATACATAAGTTGGACTACTGCATCGTTCCAGTTGCGGACGCCATACTAACTATTAAAACCTTGATGGAGTGTATATGACAGCACCGTGGCTCAAGAAGTGAAAACAAACATTGCAGTGGAAGGGTAGCACAACCTCTTTCAAAGCAAACTACACTGAAGCCACAAGACCCTTAAAAAGGGGTTGTATGTCCGAACAAAGAGTGCTTCAACCACCCATGCCTGAACAATGAGGTCGGAACAACGACCTTGTTGTTACTACTAATGCCTTTACCACGAATTCCTTAACAACGATTTTTTGTTGTAAAGACATTCCTGGTAAAAGCATTAGTGATCGGCATGCATGGTTCCAGCATTCGTCCCCCCTGGCCCCCAGCCCCTAAAAATTACCGTAACCCCTCCTCCCCCACAACCACCCCAACCCCCACCCCCAAAATTACCACAACCCCAACTCCCCTCCCCTAAAACCTAAAGCACCCCAACCCCCACCCCTATAACCTAAACCCTGACTCCCACTCCTCCGCCCCTAAACCTTAATCACCCCGAGCCCCCCACCCCATCCCCAAAAACTAAAAATACTCCTACTGCCCACCCCTCCCCTAAAACCTAAAGCACCCCAACCCCCTACCCCACCCCTAAAACCTAAACCCTGACCAACCCCTCCCCCTCCCCGCCCCTAAATCTTACTCACCCCGAGCCCCCCACCCCACCTCCAAAAAAACAGCCCCGGTCCCAGCCCAACTTACCTCCTCATTTATTGCGTCGACTCCCTTCTTCTGTGCCTTAACTACGCATGTACGTGGTTCACACATGCGTGATTAAGGCCCTGAACAAGGAAGTAGTGGAAAACGAAAGCGTTGTTTCACTTTCGTTTTCCACGACTTTGTTGTTCAGGACTCGTTGTTCAGGATGCTTCCCTCAAAAAGAACAAGGCTATCCACAACTTAGAATAGAACAATCTATTTCCTAACTAAATTCTGAAGTATCCAAACAATCCAAAGAACTGTATCAAATAAAAAACAAACATTTGTTAACAAACAAAGCCTACCACACCTATAATTCATAGCAAGAACAATATTAGAATCCTAATGGGTTAAATTTATTAATCCAACTCCAATATAAACTACATTGGAGAAAACTTTGAACTTTAAATGGGGTATATTAATTATACCTACTTTAAAGAAACCATAACAGTAATACATTATTATTTTTTATGAATAAAAAAGTACAAACACATCATTTATAAATTCTTTATAAAATAATATTATTTGTTTATCCAAAAATAAAATATATTTTGAATAATATACTATAAATCTATAAGTTATTTTTTACAATAATTGATACCATTACCTTATATATTATTTTTTTATCTAAAACCATCTACATTATACCTAAAAAAAATTACAATATATTACTGTTTATATTATGTTTTCATTTTTCATAAACATTGCAAATTTTATACCAAAAACAAAAGCATACAAATATTGTACATTTTATTTTTTTAAAGAAAGCATTTTTAGAAATAAGCTAAACCTAAGTATATTAAACATTTACAATGTTTTTATTTTAAAAATTGAATAGCATTTAAAAATATGCATTTACTTTTTCCAAAATTAAAAGAATCTGCTCTATAAAACACTCCCCAAATGTTTCCTCTATAAACGCCCACAAAAAACTTATACCTTAATAGAATTACCTCAGCATATACAATAATACATTCAACAATGAAATGTAATAGAAATATTTTTATAAGAAAGTTTGAAAAAATGTATATAAAATTCAATTTAAAGAATGTATACAAAAAATAAAAAAATTACTACTCACCCGGTTCTCCAACAAACCTAACAGCCAATCCTTAAAAATAAAACACTTTAATTAAAAAAATAAAACCATTTAACATTTAGAAAAGTACACTAATATACAATTTATATTGTACATAACTATATATTATACAATAATATTTTTACAACATTAAAATCAACATTAAAAAATAGATTTTCTGTCCTGCGATAGTCTTGATAATGATATTTTGCTTGCCATTATATAAAGGCAACAATATTTATTTTACAAGGCATCTCCAACACATATTTGGTCAAATACCTTGTGGGCTCAGGATTGGGATTCACAAGGCCTTCCTTGATTGGGATGACTGGGTTTTTTGGAGGAAGTGTCTTGTTTACTTTAACAGTAACAGTTAAAACCTTATGGCTAACATCTCCTGCTAGAAAGTTAACTCATCCATTCTAGGTGTGCAGTATCACTTATGGGCCGATTACGAGATTGGTGCACAGGAACTCCTGACGGGTTGGTTGCCCCCATGTTGGCAAGGTCCCCACCGGCCCCATTATGACTTCCCCACTGGGCTGACCGACGGAAACCAAGGTTTACACCAGTCAGTCCAGTGGGAAAGTGGCAGCTGCATTGTCACTTTCTCATGATTGAGCCAGCGGCAATGCTGCTGCACACAGGGGGCCCCAGCACCATTGTAATGTGGACTGTCTGATAATTTTTGCGGGTGCTGGGCAGGCGTACCGCTGCTCTTCCCTTGCTAATGCATGGGCAGTGCATGGGCCCCCCTTTGGCCACCTATATCTGCTCTCCACCAGCCTTTTCATGGTGGTGGTACCGCCATGAAAAGGCTGGTGGAGAACAATGTTAAAATCAGCAGGGCAGCGCAGACTTCAGTGCCCTCCTGGCTGATTACAACCTGCAACTGCCGCAAGCTGGTCAGGATTGAAAATCCTTGCGGGACGGTGGTAGGTTGGCAGGTCTGCCCAACAATCTTGTAATATGGCAGTCAGACTGCTGCAACCACAGCGGTCTGACCGCCACAGCGGCATTGGCGGTCCTCGGACCCTCAAAGTCATAATAAGGCCCTTAAAGTTCAACTACAGCAATTATATAGGCTACTATCAATGCAGTAATTTTACCCTCTGATTATAATGTTCCGACAGGGAAATAACGCTACAACACCCTCAGTTTTGCACTCACACATGCCTAGAATTGCTGGGCTTGTGATGCGTTGCCACAACTTTTTGGTTGGGGGCTGGCTGGTATCTTTTTTTCACAACTGACAAAAAAAACTTGTGGGTCCAACAGGTGGTAAGATTGAATTTTGCAGTATGAAACTGTTTAAAATTCACATGTTTTGAATTCTGCCATTTAATAGATGGGTCCAGAAAAGATTTAAGGCCTCATTACAGGTTTGGTGGTGGTCTGACAGCCATCGGCTTGGCAGTTGGACCACCGTATTACAATGCTGGCAGGTCCACAGAGGAAAGACCACGGCAGTCCCACCGGCACGCCAGGCAGCACAGACCACCGTGATTGAAAGGCACGCCAAAGAGGCTGACGAGGCCAGTGCTTCTATCAGACACATTATGATGATGCATGCTGCCAACATGACTGTAGCGGTCCAATCACCACATCTTAGCAGGCGGAAATGGAGAGCATAAAGGAAGCAACTCACCTGCAGGCAGCGTAACCTGTCCTGTGCCGCCAGGTAGCACATCACAGATATCCTGCTGCTGCTCATCAATGGAGCCCAAAATCCAAGTTGCTGTGGATGCAACTGACAGTAAGAACATACACCTACCTAAGTCAAGAAGCTCAACAACAGATCGTCGTGCCGTCAGCCACATGAAATGGGGCTCACGCTATGAGCACAAAGTACACTTGTGATTGTGTCCACAGTTGGAGTCATTCAGGAAGAATGCCACATCTATCAAACACCCCTTTTGGGCAGGTCACTGACACTGTACCACCACATGCCACATAAATACACATCTGCCCATCTCAGGGACAGTGAAGTGTACAGAACATCGTGTCACACAACAGCAACAAAACAACAATATAGCATCTACCAATTCAACTGATACCCTCACATTACCCATATGCCTTGGACTGTCATCAGACTGAAGATACATATGTATGAATGTGACATGGACCCACACATCACCCACATTGCAACACAATGCAAGGTCGAGGGAATGCACATCAGTTTGTGAAACAACTATCCAAAGCTCATGATGCAAACAATACCTGCACAATAACAATGGGGGCACCAGAAGCACCCATGTAAGGATGCTGCCCTGGGACACATTTCACTTTGCATAAGCCCCTAAAACACTGTTTGCACAGGAATTAGCCCTTCATGTATCTCAGGGACAAACAGCATTTGAGCAAAGTGACAAGCCTATCTGCACAGTGTGTAAGTGCAAGTCAAGAAAGCACATACAACAGCAACAGCATGACCATACATCTAAATGAAGTAGCTACAAGGTACACACACCAAAATGGACACATGGTCAGTCAAATGTGTAGGAGGGTAGCACAATTAAACATCCTCCATGTGTGGACAAACAAAATTCTAGCTCCCACACATGAGATGAATGTACAATCCATATCAGGGGGGACAATTCTAATACCTTCCATGCTGACATTGGCCAACACAAGGTGAAATACTTACCAAAGCAAACATAACACTATGCAATGACATCCCAAAAGGATTAACAAACAAAAATCCATACAGTGAACATCTACCCTTGTCTTGGGTGACACCAGCACTGCCCCAAAAAGTTATAGATTGCAAACAACAGCAAATAGATCAGCAATCAGGGTGAAACACACACCACAACTGTAGGCATATAACATAAGTTACTCAGGAACAACATAAAGGTAAAAAAGTAATTGCAGGACTAATGTATACCCAATAAAGCAATAACCTGGGTTTATTGAATTCAAATGCTTAAGAACAAAGGCCATAGGCCAGTCCACATGATTTCATGCACATTACTGAACCCCACCTTGGCTCAAATCACTGCCTGGGAACCTCCACTGGAAGGGGCATCAAATGGGCAGGTAGGCATCTCAGGCTTCGTCCTTGTGTGGGGTGGGGTCAGATTTGGGATGGGTGGGTTAGTCGTGGGGGGGGTTTTCTTTGGAGGGGTGGGCTTCTTCTTGGGGGAGGGATATGGGTGCTTGAAGGGTGTGGGTGTGGCAGAGGACGACTTGGATGTGGAAGGGCTGGGTTGCGATGTGGGTGGGGTCTCTTGGGTTTCAGAGGGGGCGTGGTGGTAACAGGGGAAAGGGCAAGGTCGAAAAGGAAACTCTCTTTGGGAAAACGGGTAGGATCATCAGATGGGGTTGAGGATTTGGAGGTTGAGGGAGTGTTGGGCATGTCTGTGGGGTTGTGGTGCCTAGGGCAAAGGACAAGCCCACCCTCTTCGGTGAGCGGACACAGCCACCTGTGTGGGGAGCAACAGGGATGGTGGCAATAGACCTGGGGATGGCAGACAAGGATGATACAGGAGAAGGTTCTGATAGGTCCGCCACCACTAGAGAGTGGCCACTGCAGGTTGAATTTAATGATGAAGAGGTTGATCCTGTGTCTTCTGTGGCACTTTCCTCACCCTTCGGGCCACTGGGTCCCTCTGTGTCAGTGGTGTCATGACTGGAGGTACAGTGGCCAGATGCTTCCCCACTTGGTTGTGCCCTGTCTCTTTTCCTTCCCTGTGATGATGATGCAAATACAAAGAGGAAAAGGGTCACCACATGCCCCTGATCACACTTGAACATCAGCTGTGATTAACAAACATTACCATGATGTCAAGCAGGCCCCAGCAACAAACTACACCAAAGTGACTCCTACATGTACCATACGATATGCAGTCATGCCACATGAACTGTCAGTAGTTGCCCACTGGAAAATCAGGATCTCAGACAACTACAATTGCCTGTGTGAAGTTGTGCAATCACAGTAACCATTGAACAAGTAGGAGACCACATCACCTTCAATGCTTTGCCTCATGGAGTATACCTCAGTTACCTGTTGTCATACAATAGTAGGCCAATGCCAAGTATATTCCCACAGATCACACACAAGGTCATGCATACATCTATTTGTCACACACACAATAACACAAAAATAAGAAATTATGCTCCAAAACCCTGCCATTTTGCTGAAAGCAGTATAGTAGCCTGAAGAAGGTGACATGGAAATACTCATGTCACACTGGAAACATATCAACAATACACACTTCACCATGTGTAATTTGTCCTAATGGAGTCATGGAGGAAGTGCTAATGTTGCTGCAGCTGCACCCGCCGCACAGAGGCATTGACGGCGGCTCCATGTGGAGTTGCCGGCAATGTCCCGGCCATGCATTTTGCTGGGCCGGCGTGCGGAACTGGCCCAACAGAATGTTCTTTATGCAGCCAGCAGAGTCCCAGGGGGGCTGGCGGTCAGTTAAATGACCGCCAGCATGAACACGGCGGTTAACGCAGCCATGTTCATAATGAGGGCCTATATCTCATTTTGATATAGTATGTACAGAGCCAACTTCCTACAACAATGTAAGCCATGTCACATGTATGATGGCCACCTTCACATGACAGACAGTAGTGAGTCACCAGCACTTGTCACACACTCAAGACAAGTAGCCTCAGGGGGGCAAATGCCAATTTACTCACTTTACCAGACACATGGCTGAGGACAGTGATCCATCACTTCTTTTCTTTTTCCTTGGGCTGTATGTAACACTGAGGAGTAGTGGTCTGTTTCATAGAATTTACATCCACTACAACAACAAACATTACTTGATTGATCAATGTACACAGCCATGTGCTGTCCTGGAGAGCCACTTTTTTTGCACATTGTACTCAGTTTGTCCTAGTTCCCTGTGCTAATAGGCAAGACACATCCCTATGCACCACATTACATATCTACACAAACATTTACTCATCTGGTGTGTCACAGATGGCCCAGAACCTAACACATCAACTTGGCTATGTGACGTTTAGGAATATGCCCTGTACTCACCCCCTTGTGGCTGCTGGCATCCCCTCAAATACCCATTAAGGTCCGGGTACACCACCACCAGAATGCGGGCCATTGGGGGGGTTATGCTCTAATGTGCACCCCTCCCACATTGGGAGGACAGCCCCTGCTGTACCTTCACGATCTTCTGGGTCCAGCGTCTCAGGTCCTCCCACCTCTTGCAACAGTGGGCACTCTGCCAGCTATGGACCTGAGGGTCCATACCTTCTGTGCGATGGCTCTCCAAATCTTCTTCTGGTGGGCGCTTACCTGTATGGATGTATGAGACAAATCAAGCAATTTCAAACACATGTTTTTGCCCAAATGGTTGTGTCACACACATGTCAGAAACACCACGCAGAAAATGGGCAATTTGTCAACATACCACAAGTATAAAGCACACATGCCAATAAGAACAGGGACATGACTACACACTTTTGGATTCATCTGCAGACTAACCCACTAACCCTGCACTGTGGGTCTATCATTTGTGCAATACGTCTGTACGGGACAAATATGATTTCTGTGAAGGTGACAACAGAGCTTTGAGAGTAATGAACCTGTGATGAGTCAAAGACACCCATTGCCAATGATGCACAATGCACATATGGACTAGTTCTGGGATTTACCTCAGCACCCATTTCTAATCTAGTCAATGGACAGAGGAATTCAAGGCAGGTTTTGCCTCCTGAGCCCCATATTGGCCACCTGACAGGATCTGAAAGTCTACAGGGAGTGAGCACAGTGACACAGTTGCATAGCCACTGTGACTTTCCCACAGCCTGGACTATGTCCCATACCAGGAGATATATTTGATAGGCCCTGATCTCTGCAGGCTAAGCATACAGAACCTATATGACACTCACATTTCCATCATTTCAATGCATTGACAGTACATCATGTGGCCATCAACAATGTGGCTTGTGTGGCAACCTGAAGGGCACAGTGAGTCATGATATGCCTTCCAGTCAACAGTTTGGCAAGGCCAGATGTGGGGTGAAAGATCTGTGGCACAATACACATTGCTTACAAGATCTTCAAAAGACTCAAACAAAATGCATATACACAGCTCATGTTCTCATGCACACATATGTTGTCTATCACTTACAACCAACATAAACAAGGATATGTCATTGAATGGCAATAAAGTCTCCTTGCCTAGTCATGTGCATCCAACACAAGGAGGATCTAGGTCCCCCAAAAAATCACACAACACAATGTGAATGACCACAGCATGTAGTACTTGTCACCAATACCTGCACCATGTACATCCCATTGATGCCACACAGACTGCAACAACAGGCACACAAGAAGTCTAACTGGTACACAGGGGCACATTGTAGCCTGTGAGGAGGGAAAGGATGGTGTTGAACAGAGTCAATTGTGCCTATGAGGTACTTACCTGTTCCTCTGGTGAGCCATAAAGCAGACCATACAGGGGAAGGACCTCACTCACAAGCCTCTCCAGCTCCTCTGGAGATAAAGGAGGGGCTCTTTCACTGCTGGACGTGGCATGATTGCTCCCAGAGGAGACACACAGCAGCTTAAGTGGTGGAGGTGTTTCTGGCAGCAGTGTCAGGAGTCAAGTGACTGATTTTCACAATGTGGCATACACGTATGCCACTTATGCAGTCATCACTGCTGACGGACATAGGCATTGGGCCGCAACTCCCACAGGCAATAATGTAAACCTATAGATGTGTCCCCTGTGGTTGGAACCACTTATCTTGCAGGGCTTCTGCCGGCTGCCGGGGGTGGTTCCTGATGTCCAGTGGAGTAGTCAGCCATCTGCCCTTTTGGTGGCTTGAAACGCTGTATGTGGCCCTGTTATATGCGTCACAAGCAAAATATAAGTACAATATTATCACAAACATCCTCAATCTGTCTTGTTGTGTAGATCTGACTACACAATCACCAGTGTAGTGTGTTGCAGGGCACAGATGGCATTTGACGACAGTGCATGGACCACCAATGCTGACAGTGTTTTTAGAAAATACAGTCACATTTCGAGGGGCAATTGTGTAGCAGATAGTTAGGTGTCACCCAAATCCATGTTGTAGACACGTGTTCACAACCATGGGGGTCACATTGTAGTTGTCAGGTGTGATGTGTACTGGTGTCATGTCTATCCAGTCAGAAATGCTTTGTCACATGATATTGTTGGCATGCATCATGTATGTTGCTGTGGACACAGTGACTAATGTTCCAAATCATGTCATTTCACACATAGGTCAGCGACTGACACTTAGAGCACTGGCCACACAAAACTCATGGGCCAGGCTGCTCTTCAAGATGTTCCTCGCTGGTGGGAGAAATTTTTTAAGGCTACAGATCTTCTTTCTTCAGGCAGAATGGCCAACAGAGGTGAAGCTAGTGATTTACATCTTCATGGCTGACTTTGAAAAACAATAAAAAAAACATAGCAAGTGACTGTGCATTATTTTAAACAATACATTAACTTCCTAATATTTGGGGCCTGATTTACAGTTTTCCAGATGAGTTAGTTCATGACAAACATGACATATATCCATGACTAATCCATATGAGCACCCTTAAAGATGTTTTCTTTCGGATTAATCTTAAAACTTTTTCAATATTCATAGTGAGTGAAGTGAAGTTAAATGTCGTTTCATAGTTTGGGGCTGCAAGGGAGTGTGTGAGCTTTCTAAAGTAGGTTGTTTCACTCTCCTGTCCCAGGATCTATTGTGCTATGTCTTAGCAACAGTCTTGTTGAATTGCTAAAACAGTTGCATGACAATAATCTAAATGTAAACCTATCCTAGCCTTATCCTATCCTTATGGAGTTTATTTAGGAAATACAACACCAGAAGTTAGTAACATTGAATATGTTGTGAATTAATAAAAAACCTAATGAAGTTTCAGTATTATAAGCATATATAACAGTGCAAATTTTTAAAAAAATGATTTTGAAAAATTAACTGATATGCAATATGAGAGCTGTGTGCGACAGCTGAAACACTCTGGTCACAAGATAAGGACTTTTTCAGAACTTTTGCTAAACCTATCAATATGTCCCTCTAAGTCAGCATATATGTAGATGACTCCACGGTTACATGTTTGTGGATCAAATGAAAATGAGTAGTTTGACAAATTTAGAAGGAACAGGTGAAGGATCCTTAGTTATCATGATAATGTATGGTAAAGGTGAGTGATAGTTAGAAGCAAAAATGTGATATATCAATTTGGACTCTTCTTTGCCATTTCTTAGCTGTCCATTATTATTTAAAAGCTATTATTTTGAAACATATGCCCAAAAATGAGTACAAATATTTTCCCACACTGTACTGATGTCCAATGTTAAAAACCAAACATAAACATGGCAGTCCTAGTAACATGTATTTGTCTGTTATAACTTCTACTACCACAATTTCTTTGTTTTATATAGTTTACAGTGTTAGTAGTAAATTGTTAGATGTGGGTGTTACATATGGGAGTGTTTGATTTATGCTCCAAATAGGATTTTACATTTATTTGGATGGGTTTTTACATTTATTTGGATGGGTTTCTAATATGAGCTGTGTCAGGGAAAAGGTGTAATAGTGTGAAGAATTGTAGGTAAATGTCAGGCAGGGTATGTATTTAGTTGTAACAGACATCTTCTATGAAGGTTGTATTAATAGATTGTCATTAGTGGAGAGCTTTGTGTTAGGGGGTAGAGGTGCTAGAGTGCAGAGAGGGTGATATCATTAGTGCTAGAGAGGTAATATTTGTACATACAAGTCTTCAGTCCGCCTGGAATTCACTCAATGCCTTCAGTGAAGATTGTGAACAACACTTTTCCTCACAGAGCATGAGGTTGAGGAGCCAGTTCATCTTGGTGAGCTTTGGAAGCGAGGGAAAGTACTCTTCCTGGCAGATTATTCCTACGGCTTGTGGATGTTCTCCTGTGAGCATCTGATATTGGAGACAGCATTCACCTTATTCACTATTCTGTCCAACATTTGCCTTTACTGATTCATGGTTTTTGTCTGGACCAGTGATTCAAATAACTGCGGCTCATCTCTAATGATCCTATCCCCCATAAAATGTAACTAATTTTCACCTGGGTTGTCTTCTTCCAGACATTTTGAAAAGAAAAGCTGATGTAGGTCTGCTGCTGGTTCTTTGTATTGTAATTAGTAAATGGTTTGTGTGGTTTGAGGATTTTGTTATGTAGTAAGAGGTACAGCTGTTGCTGATAAATTGATTTTGAGCAGGTTTGTGTTGACGGATGAATTTGTCAAATGCTGTCAGCCGTTGGACCTCATCTCCCCTTGCTGTTCTCTGTGTGACCTTACCTCTGTCCCACTCTGATAGTAGACAACTCTGTATATAGCGGATGGATATCCACCATACCAGCATTGATGGAGTTGCATCTGTCAATGATGGATTGGGGGATGGACAATGGAGGACTGAGGATTGGTTCACGAGCTGCCTTCCATCATGGACGGTGATCCTTCAGTCCAAACTCTAAATAGGATGGACGGAATTCCATCACCCTGATGGACAGATCTGTTCCTCTACCACCGAGGAGCAATAGTCTAAATGCCAAACTCTAAATCGGGCCCTAAATGTTGAAAAGTTGTGGTTACCCTACCAGACTGGATCACTCTTCTTTTTAGGTCGAAGCCTATCAGATAGTGGAACTGTCTGGTTCAATAACATCTTGGGCACATGCTGGAAGTTTAGCTATGAATGCATTCTGCCCATTGCTTAGCAACGGCTTTGTGATTTGTCACTCACATTTGCGTGCTTTCCATTTAATGGCTTTGTTTTTCCCTATCCATTTTGTAATTGTTCATCCCTTAAAGCCTAGACTCTTTACCATCTCTCTTACTGGCTCCTTCTGTTGTTCTTCCATGATTGCTCACTTTTCGGGAACTATTTTATAACTTTTTTGTAAAGCATTCCCAGAGAATGCATGTGTTTTCTAGCGGTATTTATGCAAATTACTTTTTATTTTGCATTTCATCTCGGAATGGTAAGTAAAAAGAATAAAAGCAGGTTTCATGTGCGCACCTACAGAATGACTCAGCAGTATTGTAGGGCATTTTATTTTTTATCTTTTTATCCATGCTGCACAGCAGCCACTGTGCTGTACAGTCTGGCTAAAAATAATTTGCCAAGCCAATAGGTTACATATGCAAGACCTATTGGCTTCTCCAATGCTTGTTCTCTTTAGTTCCTGCCAAGTATATGTGTAATGGCTCCCTTTGTCTTCTGTAAAGAGCATATGGGTCGATGGATGGCAGTCACACTCAAAAGATACACTGTGGGAAAACTTGGCTGATTGCAGAAGCCCCCTCACTTTTTGCCCCTATTTTTAGCAGTTACTGGTGTTTTCTGACTCCCGGTATTTTTTATTTTTTTTGCCTTCTCTCCCATCCCGCAGCCGCTTCGTCCCCACGGCCCCGCCCCCCTCCCTCATCGTAGCCTTGACTTCCCGCCTTTGCACCTCTGTTGGCCCGCCCCCTCGCCCTGCCATTGGTTACCGCCACCCACCTCCCAGCTGACACACCCTCCCTCCTCCACTCTTATGCCAGCCGCGGCGGGGACGTGTTGGCGTGCCAAAGGTAAGCCTGTCGGCGCCCGCCCTCGCCAAGACCGCTCCTAGCGCCAGTCCCCCTGGCCAACAAGCCCCCGCACTACCTTTCAACATTACAATGCCGACGAACTCCACGCCCTAAACCCAGGTCGTTCCTCCACCTGCTGCCAGTCCACACCAACGCGCACCAGAGGACCCTTCTCTTGCAATGCCTGTAATTTCACCTGCAAGCCAACCCCCGAACACCATACCAAAACAACAGACTGCCACCTAAAATGCATCTTGCTGAACACCCGCTCCGTCCACAACCACGCAATTGAACTCTGGGACTTACTGACCACTCCCTTGCGGACATCGCATTCCTCACCGAAACATGGATGAACCCTGCCTCGGAACCAGACATAGCAATAGCTATTCCAGATAATTACAAAATCACCAGAAGAGACCGCAACAACAAACCAGGAGGAGGAATCGCCACAGTCCATAAAAACACCATAAAAATCTCCACCAACTCCAATGACATCATCAAGTCAGCCGAGCACCTCCACAATCTACGTAAACGCCAACAACACACTCAGAGGAACACTGGTCTACAGACCCCCCGGCCCGAGACCACAGTTCTGTGACGATATCGCCGACACCATCAGCGCCCAAGCCCTCGCCTCGACAGACTACATCCTCCTAGGCGACCTGAACTTCCACCTGGAAAATAACAACGATACCAACACCACCCCCCTAATCACCAACCTCGCCAACCTCGGCCTCAAGCAACTTGTCACCTCACCAACCCACTCCGCAGGCCACGCACTCGATCCCATCTTCACAACCAGCAACTACGTCGCCTTCAGCCACACCACCGAACTCTACTGGACCATTGCTGCATCCATTTTTCCTACCAGAAACCAGTCACTCACCACCACCGCACACAGCCACCCCAACGCAACTGGAGCAAAATATCCACGGACCAACTGATCTCCACCCTCGCCCAGACTAGAAAAAAACTGCCACCGTGACCCCACCACCTCCAATCGCTTCGCCTTCAAGGAGGCCCTACGCAGACATCACCAATTGATACGCACCGCCAAAAGGACCCACTTCAAAAACCGCATAGACACCAACGCTCACAACATCAAAGAACTTTTCGGCATCATCCAAGAGCTATCCACCCCGAAGGCATGCTCCAACGAACCCCCACCATCACAAGAGCTCTACAACTCACTTGCATCCCACTTCCGTCGAAAGATCGAAGAAATCCACAACAGCTTCAACGCCAAATCCCACCAGCTAACTACAAACACACTTGAACCCTACCCTACAAGAAACACCCGCCTCCTCCACACCTGGACCCCGGTCAACACAGAAGACACCGCGAATACCATGGCCACCATCCACTCCGGATCTCCATTGGACCCCTATCCACACCACACCTTCAACAAAGCCAACACCATCATTGCCCCCCATCTCTGCCACACCATCAACAGTTCCTTTGAATCAGCCACCTTCCCAGAGAGATGGAAGCATGCAGAAATCCACGCCTTGCTAAAGAAACCTAAGGCAGACCCTGACGACTCCAAGAACTACTGACTGATCTCCCTCCTCCCTTTCCCAGCCAAGGTCATCGAAAAAATCGTGAACAATCAACTATCCCGGTTCCTGGAAGACAGTAAGGCACTCGACACCTTCCAATCCGGTTTCCGCAAAAACCACAGTACTGAGACCGCACTCATTGCTGCAACAGACAACATCAGGACCATCCTAGAAAAAGGAGAAACAGCAGCACTCATCCTCCTGGACCCACCAGCAGCTTTCGACACAGTATGCCATCACACTCTCCGCACACGCCTCCACAACGCTGGAATCCGCGACAAAGCCCTGGACTGGATCTCGTAATTTCTCACGGACAGGACCCAAAGAGTTTGCCTCCCGCTTTTCCTATCAAAAGCCTCAAATATCACCTGTGGCTTCCCTCAAGGATCTTCACTCAACCCCACACTTTTCAACGTATACATGGCCCCCCTCGGCAACATCACACGAACACACCACATCAACATAATATCCTACGTCGACGACACTCAGCTCATCATCTCCCTCACGAAAGATCCCACCACTGCAAAGGACAACCTCTACAACGGACTCCACGCCATAGCTAGCTGGATGGAATCGAGCCACCTCAGGCTAAACACAGACAAGACAGAACTACTCACCTTCGGCACCAACCCCTCAGCCTGGAACGACTCCTGGTGGCCCACATCCCTAGGATCTGCACCCTCACCCACCACCCACGCACGCAACCTGGGCTTCATCTTGGATTTCACACTCAGCATTAATCAGCAGGTAAATGCCATCTCCTCTTCCTGCTACAACACCCTCCGCCTGCTCCGCAGAATCTTCAAATGGATTCCCATCAAAACCAGGAAAACAGTCACCCACGCCTTGGTCAGTAGCCGATTGGATTACAGAAACGCCCTATATGCAGGAATAACAAACAAACTCCAAACAAAACTGCAAAGAATTCTCTGATGCCTCATTCTGGACATCCCACGTTGTGACCACATCTCACCCCACCTTAGAGACCTACACTTGCTACCAGTATCAAAGAGGATCACCTTCAAAATCCTCATCCATGCACACAAGGCCCTCCACAACACAGGTCCCACATACCTCAACAACAGACTCACCTTTCACACCCCCACCCGCAAACTTCGCTCCGCCAATCACGCCCTCGCCTACGTTCCTCGCATCCGCCGCACGACCGCCGGAGGAAGATCATTCTACCACCTTGCCGCAAAGACCTGGAACTCCCTACCAATCCACCTCCGCCTGACCAACGACCTTCCATCTTTCAGGAAACACCTCAAGACTTGGCTTTTTGACCAGTAGCTCCCCCCCCCCAACCCACTGGGTGAGTAGTGCGCTCTACAAATCCCTGATTGATTGATTGATTGACTGTGTCCTGGGCACTGCGAACCAGTCCCAGGGCCAATGCGCTGTTTAAAATGGTATATGCAAATTAGGCCTAATTATAATTGCCTCTGAAAACCTAACTATAAGTCCTTAATATATGATAGAGCATATAGATTTAGGGACCCTAGTATAGTTACTGCTGTGGTGTCCAGTGTCATTGTAAAGGCAGGCCTGTCTTGGTGGCTGCGTTTAAGTTACAATTAACCCCAAATTCGACTTTGGAATGAAAAGTACTTTTAAAGTCTCAAACTACCTTACGTGCACCCTAGATGCCCCAAGGGTTGGGTGTAGTGTAAATGTAGGCAGGGCCTTTATAAAAGATGTTTTAGAACCCCTGGTGAGGTAAAAACAGCCAAATTCCCCATTGCAATCAATGGGCTTCATAGGCTAACATTCAGAGAGTTTAATTTAAACTAATAAAGACTTATCACATAACTAGCACTGGGAAAGAGTTGTAGAACTCTTTCTGAAAGTTACCAAATTCAGCCCTGTAGTGCCCTCTCCTGATTGGTCAGCCTCTGGCAGCCTGAGCCAGGCTACCTTAATGAGGTGTGAAGTGGCCTGGACTGAGATAAAGGAAGCCTCTGGTGGGTAGATAACTGCTGCAGCAGGTGGCAGAGCAGGATGGGGAAAAACAGCTAAACTGGTCTTCAAATGGGGGAAAGCCACTTGGGACAGAAACTGGACCTGCTCCATTTCCCGCTGCCCCAGACAGATGGGAGCCCTAATGATTGGATTAGGAAAGAGTCTGTAAGGGGTGTGCTAAGGAAGACTTAGCCACACCAGTGGGTGCACTCAGCCAGATCTAACCTCCAAGGATGGATTTTCTCATGTTGGATTTATGAAGAATGTTGCTTTCTGGGATTGATTTTTTGTGCCACACTTCACAGGAAGTGGTCACCCCAGAGGGTGTTGCCCTGCACCCCATTGGACAGGAGCACCACCCTGATTCCCAACCAAGGAGCAAGGATAAATATGGCAAAGCTACCCTACAAGTCAAATCCCTGCTGGAAGAAGATACTGGAGAAGAAGGGCTGCCCTGCTGAAGCCCTGGCCTGCACCTGTAGACTGCACTTACAAGGATTGCACCAGCTGCACACTTTGGGCTTCACCAAGAAAATGGCTTTGCCATGCTTCTGCAACTCCAGGAGTGGACTCCCTGTAAGCTACTGGAGTCCCCTGCATCAGGTCCAGGCCCAGCTGATCAGTGTCCAGTCTCCATTTGAGGATTCTGACGGGTGCTTTCTGAGAACTGTAGTCCCAACATCCAAGGAGCAACTCAGAGCTTCTGAAACCTTGGATCACGTTTGTGGACACTTCAAGGACCCAAAAAGGACTTCTGGAAGAAGATCCAAAAGTTTGAAGCAACTTTGGAAAAAAGTTCCATAAGTGGACCGACCCGACGTCAAGAGTCAAGATGGCTACCTTCAACTGCAACCCGGCCTGGATTTCAGGTTCGTCCCACTAAAAAGTGCCGGAGCGCCAGACTTCCAGGATTTGACCGGGGCTCGTGGAGACGCAATCAACGACATTGCATCAAAATCGTCTTGCCCCTGTTGAGTGCAGGCAGATCTCACTGGCTGGCTCTTTTGGTTTTTAGGCGCTAGCAAGGATTTTTTTCATTTAATTTTTAAAATGTCATAACTCTGGTTCCCTGCATTGGATTTTTGGCATTATTGTGTCATTTTAAAGATAAAAATATTTCCTATTATTGTAAATTGGTGTTGGATTTTTATTGTGTTGTCTTTTACTTATTTACTGTTTTGTTGATATTAAATGCTTTAGACACCAGTCTCCTAAATTAAGTGTAACTGCTTGTGGGCAAAGCTACCAAGGGTTGAGCAATGATTAATTTCCTGATACCTTGACTGGATCTAGTGGGGGGGTGTGGCCTATTGCTAAGTGTAGGTATCTACCTGCCATTACCAATAACCCACTTTCCAACATACATATATATATACCCTCATAGAGGACCTGCAAAGTAACTTGCAGCAGATGACTAATGTACACCCTTGCGCGCCATTTTTCAGTTCTTTTCCGCCACCCACTTTAAGATCAGTGACCCAAGGCAGGATGAAAGCACCATTTTGGTCACTCAAGCATGACATCATAATGCTTCCCACAGAGGCCACACTCCAAATACAACATCTTTCCAACCAGACACTCTCTCACAGTGTAGCATGCTACCCATCTGATAATGAGCTTTGGCGGCTCGAAAATAGATTTAAGCGCTATATCAAAGCAATTTCATATACTTAAAAGCATTCACAGGTAACAACCTTTCACATTTCTTAGGCTTCACAGGGTAATCGGTGTCTAACCTGAAACTCTTGCTATTCATATTTTATCGGGTTCAGTGGCTGAATTATTTAGACGTTACTTGATGCTTTAACTAAAAGGAAAGGCTTGAACCAATCCAGACGGTAAACGCTTAAAGACGAACAATGGACAGATAGGAAATCAACACCAGCTGCTGGGCTCTCGCCTCGAACCGGTAGAGCAGAGGCGCAGCCTTTTGAGGAGGACCCGGTCATGTCGGAGCCAAACCGAAGAGCGAAGGCCGAACGTTTGAACCGGGTTCCACCAAGATCCCCAAGCGATACAGAAAAAATGAACCCAAGCGCATTGCCGCTCATAAACGGAAGTCCGCCCTGGGGGTACCCCCCAGGGAGACTGGGCTTTCCGCACAGGAACACGGTGTTCAGGTGAGAACATTGCTGGCTTTTTTTATTTACAAGTTGATGCTTGATGTCATGTTGAATAGTGTCATGCAACAACGCTGGCCTAGTATTAAGAGGACGACTGACCAAATCTGCCAATATTAGCATATAATTTTCCTTTATAAAACTATATCGACCCATACATACATGTGTTTAAAGGACAATGAGTCTCAGTTTTCGTTGTTTTGCATATTAGTATTCTTAGCGCTCCTTTTGTTTTGGGCTCTCTCCTGTGGCTTTAAAAAAGTTCCAATATAGCTTCCGGTCTGACTTTTAAAAGTCAGGGTCTTCCTCCCAGGTGTTTGTGACGGAAAGATCGCCTCTGTGGCAGGCAGTCTGGTAGGAGGAGACGAGGATCATTATTCTGTTGCTTTAGTACCACTAAAGGGCAAAAACAGCTCTGTGGGCCTTTGCTTCGCCGCACTAAGGCAGATCAAACTTTGTTGCGCCTGCCTGAAACATCCGTATGATATTTACAATACGGGGCTCCATGGCGCAAGGTCCCTAGGATGTGTCAAATACTGATGTATCCGTGAGAAGGATGTTGCAAGGCATCCGTCGCAAAAGTGGCACATTGCTGTAGATGGTCATAAAACTGACACAACTACAGCAGAGGCAATGCATCAGTTTTAAATGACGCAAATAGCCTACCGTATGGGGACTAATGAATAGAGGGCCTCATTTGCAAGAATCTGACGCATTGGCATCGATGCGTCAGATTTCTTGCACTTCCCTAAATTCCCCTATTTAGAATGCAGAGCTCCACAGCACACGTTTTCACAGATGTGTCAGAAATTCTGATGCATCTGTTGCCACTAAACTGACGCATTGCTGGAGTAGCGTTGTAAAAATTATGCTACTCCAGCAATGCGAGGAGCCTCCCATTGAAAAAAGCCCTGTGGACATTTTATGACTGCTATGAACAGGCGGTAAAATAATTCTGACGGAGTGAAGTCACAGAATGATGCAGGTAAATGTAAATTTCAAAGCGTCAGTTCTGTGTGGCTTTTTGCCTGGGTACGCCTACACTATACCTGGTGCAGGTGTAATCTGACGCAGGGCTATACAAACTGATGCACTGGGACCAATACGTCAGTTTGTAAATCTGGAGCAGTGCAGTGCATTGCTAGCACCACCGCTGTGTAAAAAAAAAAAAAAATGCATCAATGGTGCAAAGGGCTTGTAAATGAGACTCAGAGGATCAAAAGGTAAAAACCTCACCTTGCACTTTATTACATTGGTCCAGTATGTCATGCATACAAGTGGGCATAGTCTACTTATGTGTACCACTATGCCTATGTATGTGTGACATAAGTGATTAATGGCCTGTAATGTGCGATTTACTGTGTTACCTACCTTATGTGTGCACTTACCTGTTGAGGGGATGTGATTTGATTGCAGATTACACTGTCTCAAGTCACTTCAGCTGGTCAAATTTGGCTACAGCAGCTAATGCATAATTTGCATGCCTGGGTTTTAAAGGCATAGGAACTTTGACACGTTTCAAACACAGCGGCCCACTTCCTGACTATGCATGACTTTTGGAAAAAGTCTTAAATACCACCACGTCAGTTTTACGGGGGATTTTACAAAGGAATGCCTACCTGGCATAAGTTAATTCTAAAGCGACGCAGCTGATTCCAATAACAGAAAAAAGACGCATCCCGACGAAAAGTGATGCATCTGCCTAGATGTGTCACTTTGTAATTATGGAGGAAAGAAAGCGCTGCCAGCACGTCAAAAAGTGATGTTTACAATCTGGTTTGGAGATATGCCTGATTAATAGTTTTGAATTGTAGCAGCTCAGACTCAGAGTTTCAGCCCTTCTAGGTTCATAAACTTAGTGAAGTTCCTTGAGTTTGGTTATCTGGGTGCTATGAGACATGTACCACTACCAAGTATCAGCTGTCCCTATTGTAAATATGCGCACACAAGTGAAAGTCCACAATACCCTAATGACAAGCATTGTCAACAAAGCAGCTGAAAAAAATATATCATCCTTGGAAGGATTCAAGACAGAGCACTGGACTGAAGTCGAAATAGCATCCCACAGGTTGTATACAGATATCTCTGCAGGGGGTGCATTAACCCACCAAACCCAGCATATTAGCTTCCCTGTTTTACATAATTTGCGATCTCTTCCCCGCCACTAAATCTACATTTAAATACTGCCTTACTTCAGTGTGGGTTCCTGTAGATTGTTGTGTAGCGCCACACCTGTCCCACATTTGTTCATTCATTCACACCTTCTCTTGATAACTATTGTAAGGTTATGCAAATGCGAGTCTATCCCTCTAACCTTGTTTCATGTGGTGCGTTAGTGCCTATGTATTTTCGCTGTGATGTTTGAAACATGTCCAAGTTTTATGTATCACATTAAAATACCTCCCACGCAGACCTCACTGTGACTATCAATGCAATACCAATTATGCTCATTAAAGGAGCTGCTTAGTCGACCATCTAGAAAGCACTTTGAGGCCTTGATATGGGTGGAAATATAAATCTTACAACACAAATACACTCTGCTCCTATCTCGGCCTATGCTGTAGACTTCTTGTACTTAGCCAAGAGGCCCTACTTTGACTAGAAACATTCTAGTTGATGCATGTGGTGCATGACAGAGTTATGTTTGTGTTGTTCATACCCTACTGGATGTGGCAGTCAGCGAACAAGAGAGAGTCAGCCCCAGATTTGTAGACCACACATCCATCAGTAAGACCAGTAATGAGTCGCCATGACCCATGCACAGCATGGCCCGTCCCAAGACTTGTTCTGAAGTGCTCTGCAGAGGCAACAGAGGTACCAATGAGGTGATGAAGGGCTCCAACAGAGAACTGAAGGAAAATGGAAGCAGTAAATGTAATAAGTGTAAGAATCACATGTGTGCATGGTATAGGGTAGATAGTCGGAAATGTCCAGAGTTGCATCATGACAATCAAAACCTCCCTATGTTCTGCCAGTACTTTTGCTTTCCACGATGCTGCTCATTGGTATGTTGACGTATGAGCCACTGTGAAGTCACTATGTGGCCCCAGGATATTATTTTCCTGGTAATCCATATTTTTTCACAATCCTGATTTTGATTTTGGTTCAAGCTACTGTATTGTAATTGCATTTATATGGCGCTTACTATTCCTGTTGAGGCGTCAAAGTGCTTTATGATGGCAGCATGCTGCTGCGGAACCCAAGGTTAGTGGTCTGTCCAGTTTTATTGGTTAGTTATTGAGATTAGTCTTGTGCAGTCAAAGAAACCATTCCATGCAGTCATTCCAGTTTCTTTGTGTGGACTAAATTAATGGTTGTTAGTTGTGATCATTAGTGGGAGTATGTGAGCTCATTCACTTGGTTGGTGGGATTAATAGATAAGTTTGAGAAGTTTAGGTATTGTTAGGTTGCATAGGCATTACTTTCAGAGGGAGGAGGAGAGATTGTGATCTTGTAAATGAGTTGTGGAAAATTTGCAGAAATACAACAATAAAGAATATGCCAAACATGCATGAGTAGGTTAAGCTGAGAGAGAGAGAGAGAAGGCATGTAGAAGATGGAATGGAAAAGAGGGACATTTGCAGGACATAAGTCGAGGGTACACGTGGGTAGACACTGTCTACTCACTGTTTTCACAGGGGGGATGTCCTCTACCCAGCTAAGAGGTTGGGCCCCACAGAAATATGATAAACTTGTTCAGGTGCAATTTTCATACAACAGGACACATTCAGCAGCGCCTGCACATTGTCTGCTTTCATTACTAGCAGCAACGTGCAGGCGTGGGGGCGTATCAGAATCCATCTGGGAACATAACAAAGGCCTACGTTAAGGGGCCATCAGGTCTCCTTGTGTTGGAGTATCCTGGCTGAGAGCTATTGTGAGCCTCATACTTAAACGCAAAGGAGGGGAAACAAGGGCACAAGAGAGGCATGATTTTAACTTTGTTCAGTCCCTGTATATAAGGGATATGCATGTGACGTAAGAATGTAAGATGTGTTGGTCTGTCCATGTATTATCACACATAACAATTTAAATACCACTATTTTGTTTTCTTTATTTTATAGTGCTAGAGCACTGCTCATCCTAGTGCAGGGTGTCAGAGAGCTTTAAATCACATGTACACATTATATATTGAAAATAAATCATAGGTGTGTAAATCAATGCATAGGATGTATTACATAAGACAGTGAGGGTTACAAGGTGTAGGAGCCACATATACATCATAGCTCACTGTGCTATATTAGAAGGATTACAATTTATGAACTGCAAGTAACAAAAGGATCTCTGTGTTAAAAGCAGTAAACTACGTATCCGTTTACATAAAATCAAAACCCGCCATCTGCGTGTTACTTAATGTGTTTTGCAGGAGACATATTAACCCTCTATGCTATTTTGATTCAAAACTGGGACCAGACAAGACACTGATCTCTCCAGCAAACATGTTAGCCTCCGGAGTTATTTTCCCATGGTTATTATTATTCCCTGAAATTTAGTTGGCACACAAAGATCTCTGCAGCAGATGTCTTAACTCCATAAGATAGTTTAAAATGGAGACCTTGAAGTCAATTAAGCAGAACAGATTTACTGCCACATTTATCCTTGTTGACAATTTCTTTGTGGCAGGATTTTAAACAATAAATGTATACGTTTGGGGCCCAGATTTTGTGTCGGGTTGTCATTTGTTAAATATTGTAATTGCTCGACTGTAGTCATGATAGACCTGCTAAACATATGGGTTAAGTCAAATCAGCTGATATCACTTCTTCTTCCTGTGGAGTCATGGGTTGTGATGCCACTTCCTGTGATGCCACATGCAATGCCATGTGCCATGATGTCATGCACTGTGATGCCACTTGCATACTGCTTAACTTGATTAGTCCCCTTACTTCCTTTTTTAGGACTTGTGCCCTGGACATTTGAAAGTGAGAAGAAAAAAAGGAGAGGTGACAAACGGAAGTTTAATGAAAGGTCAGGTTTTAACACCGGATTTAAGCAAAGTATAGAGTATGTTTGAGATAGCATGAAGTTTGAGAATGCAAGAATGTAGAAAGAAACTACATTATTTACTTGTGAAGATTGTGCTAGATTAGGATGTTTTGATAGGTAATCAGAATCAGATAAACCCTCTCTCTGCTGCTAGGATACTGCTGGACCACCTATCCAGCCACGTCAGTTGATCAGCTCAAGGGCTGAAAGTGACAAATATTGTCTAGAGGCATATGTTGAGAAATAGTTTAGTCTGCATTCCTATGAAGCAGTAACTTCAAAATAATAGCAGTGTGATAATATTCATGGGAAACTATATACACATTGAAAAGGAGATTCTGTAAATGCTGGTGCTTGTTTCTTTATTACTGAGCCATTTCCCTTGGGATCTAGCTGGCTCAAGTTCTCTGTGAAGACCCTTGTACTACTCTTCCATTAATTGTACAAGAGGTTGGTCAAGCAATGTTAATCAATGCACGCATATATTTGGTGCAAGGTTGAGAAGTGTTTAATCAGTTGACAGCGGGTGACAAAAAGGGTAAGCATCAACTAGACTAAAGTCTCCCAGCTGGACCTTCACTTTTATTGAAAGTTCAGGCATCCCTCAAGTATAATTTATTGTACTCAATTATATCTTGTAACATTCATAACAAGAACTCAAACTGCCCTTGACTGAAGCCTTTAGTACAACTAAGGTAATTGGGTGCCTGGCCCACTGTCCAATAATCGTCTTCCATTTCCCTGTCTTATCCGACTTGTTACTATACTTCACAAACCTCTATGCCTGGATCTTAGTAAGGTGGCCACACTTGCTGCTTAGTAGGGTCGCGAGGCACAATATTGTTGTGGAAAGTTACAGCATTGTATACAATATTGCTTTGTTTAGAGAACGTTAATCTACTGCTGGAAGCAGATATCTGCTTCAATATCTTGTAGTTCCCCCAGGAGGTTAGTTGTTTGTGGAGGCCTCCAATATGTGGGTTACTAGTGTCATCTTAAAGGAATTATGTGGCCTCAAAACATGTGAGGAACTGCCGCATTACATAGGGTCACCATAATGGCATGTAAACCAGGGTCTGTGGTTATCTGCTGGAACAGTGAGGACCCCTTCCCACAAATTCCTATCCCCAGACTTGAAACGTTCAGAGCCTATAACAAGCTAGGTGGGGTAACTAAACCTATTTACACTGTAACTTACAACTTTAAGGCATTTGTGAATGACTTCCCTTTTCCATCTCCTAACTCACACCCCTCCAGGTGTTGCAGGTTATCTACAGTAAGAGAGGGGGTATTGGCTCTGACTGCCAATTTCATGGATAATAAATCCCAACCCGTACCCCACCACCCTACATGACCCTGGATCCCAAATACAGTGTCAAGGTACTTGCTGCAGAGAGGCTTATTCTTCCAGATAGGTACTATTCAACATAGTTTCCCTAGGGACAGCTCTACTAGACTTCAGTTTTTACAAATGGTTGTGCACCGATAAATGACTGTTCATTTGAATGGAAGTCCAGATACAAACCATATGTATTCCAAATCATCTTTTTAGTCATGTCATTGTTTTCCTGTAGATGTCACTATGTTCTATGAACTATGCTTGACATAAAAATGAAGTTCCAAGAAATCGATTGTATCACTGCTATGAATCATAGTAAGGTTAACATTGTAGGGGTTATCATTAAGATACACCAAATACTCTGTTAGTTGGTCAACTTCTCCCTTCCAGAGCACAATGTTATTATCAATGTATCTCCCCCAGAACACAATGTTTTCAGTCCAGAGGGAGGCAAATGGCCCCAGGCATGCTCCCTCTCCCACCAGCCCATGAAGAGGCTGGTGTACACAAAACCTGTAACCCATCGTTGTCCCGTGTATTTGGTGATACCATCGTCCATTGTGTAAAAAGAAATTCATACTGAGAATAATATCAATCATTTGCATAATAATTTTATTGTGCTCCAACCAGTCCGCAGTTTTAGTCCATACAAATGATTCAACAGCCTGAATGCTAAATGTCTTTTGTATACAGGTGGATAGACTTGTGATGTCAAACACCACAAAGCATAAGGTCCTCCGACCATGTAAAATCCTCAAATTTATTGAGGATATCCTTACTATCCTGAATATAAGCTGCTAAATTCAAAACCAACGGCTGCAGAAACATGTCTACATACTCTGATATACATTCCATAGGAGAGGCAACCCAGAGATAATTGGCCTGCCTGTGGGGAACATCCCCCACTTTGTGGATTTTTGGAAAGATATAAATGCAGGGCAAGTGGGGGTCCCTCGCCAACAAATACCAATATTCTTCACCTGAAATTAAACACCTCTCCAACAAATCACTAAGTCTCATGCTGATAAAAGAGGCCACTTCCTTCATAAGGGTTTTAGGTAATCAATTCATAGCAGTCAATGTCCAATAGTTGCCTATCAATTTCCTGAATATAATCTGCCTTGTTCATAATGACAACATCGCCACCCTTGTGGGCTTCTCTCACCACAATTGAGTAATTTCCCTGTAATTTACATAATGACCCCTCTCCTCTTCTGTTAGATTGTGTGGACCATTTTGTCTCCTAGCTAGACCATCATATAGCTTATGTAATTCCATTGTCACCCTTTCGCTAAAGGTCTGTATATTACGATGTGTACCAGAAGGTACAAACCTGAACCTTAGCTTCAGACCACTGTCAAAGTTAAGACTTTCCACAATGTCTAAATTGTCAGCCAGTCTTTCCAATGATATTGGTTCATACTCTGTTATCGAAAGTAACAGTTGCAGATCATAGAGATTCCATATGGTGTGCTCCGGGAGGGGAGGCTGCTCAAACAAAGGTACACGTCATATAGGGGTTGTGTAAAAATTATTTTTTAATTTCCTGTGCGTCCCTGATGACTTTCCACCGATGCAGCAGCACCTTCTGTAGCCACCTCCATCTCCTCCATGTCACCATGACTTTTCTTTTTGTGATGACTGCCTACCGTCCTCCTTTTCTCCCTTCTGGGAGTTGATCCACCTTACAAGTCTCAAGACCCAGGTATTTACAGCCTTCCCTGAGTGAGGCAGGTGAAAGAAGTTTATCTTCCCCCTGGAAAATCACCCTGAAAATGGTGATTGTTTGGTAAGAATGACCTTTGTTTGGCTAGTGATAGTCATCATCTGCCTTGCGAAGCATCTTGTCATAAGTGTTTTGCAGTCTTTACTGTTCATCAGAAGAGCTTTTGCTATGAGGAATGTTCTGTGAGTTAACATTCAGTGCTGACTTTCTATGCGATCTGCAGGTCCGGGTAGTGATAACAATGACTATCTACAGCACTTCAATACACACAAAACCAGGACACTGTCCATGTGAGAAAAGGCCTCTTTTGTCATGGTTAGCCCACACGTTTTGCCTGGTGTTTGATGTAGTCTTAAAGTTCTTAGTGCTCAGGGCCCCTGCTAAACATGTTCCCTGGGCCAGGTCTCTTTCCCTAAAACTGTTGTGATGTATTTTCACAGTTGGCAACACCTTTAGCCTCCACTATAATTCCCTAGTAAATGGTACTTGGGTATCCAGGATATGGGGTTCTTAGGGTAGGCCCCAAAGGGCAGCAGCATTGATTTGCCACCCTCTAGGGCTATGCACCCAGAAGCACCCAGCACTGCCATTGCAGGCTGAGTGTTCTGATGCAATCCTAAAATTCAAACTTGTCCACTACACACTGCATGAAAAATAGGTAAGTCACCCCCCTAGCAGGCCATCCAGCTCAAAGGCAGGGTGCACTTTGCTGTATGTGTGGGCATTGATGCATAAGCAATATGCTCCTACTGTGTCCCTGCCAAACCTTGGACATAGTGAACAGAGCAGCCATTGTAACACATGTGCAGGACACTGGTCAGTGCGAGTTTCACAGCTACATGATGGCTACTCTGAGCCCTTCGTTGTTTGGTATCCAACAACTCAGAATGAAAAATCCAAACTTATAACAGCATTGGATTTATCCCAAAATGTACACATGGGTCACCTTAGAGGTGCCCCCTCCAATGACTAACTACCCTGGCATGGTTGCTGGCCAGTCACAACCAGCTTGCTACAACCAGACAAGATTCTGAAAACCCTGCTCTCTTAGTCCCAGAACAAAGCCCTTCCTGGGCAGAGGTGCTAACACACCTCCTCCAGGAGTGTGCCCCACCCTGCTAGCAGGCTTCAAAGGGCTTACTGCCCTTGAACCTTGACCCTCAATCCTCCTTCTATCAGCAGATGCTGCCCCCATTGCACTTTTGGCAGGAGCAACTGTGGGAAAAACACACAAAGGACCAGAAGAGCAGTCAGCCCCAGCTTGCACCACTCCTAAGGTGTTGCATGCGCGGTGATCCCTCCATTTCATTTTCCTCCATCTTGATTGGAAGAAAAGTAGTCAATCAGGTGTAGGGAAGTGACCTCTGCCCACACTAAGTGGTCACTTAGCGGGTATAGCCACCCTAAAGTAGATGACCCATTGGTCACTACTAGATATTCCCCTAAACGCCCACTAAATTCAGTAAATACTAGACCAGAGACTCAAAATCCAAGGACAAAAGAAGATGAGCAACAAAGAGGACCCAAGACTCGAAAACTGAATTCCTGCTGCACAAGAAGAAGGCTCTAAACCCTGCCTGGTGCACCCAGAACTCAACAGTCGTTGCTAAGGGGTTGCTTGGACATTGGACGGACTCTACAAACCCCCAGTGGACCTCCATACTTCGAAAATCGCCTAGGATCTCCCTCCAGAGTGAAGGCATCACTCTCTTGCAAACAAAGACCCTGTGAAGGCTACTTCACTGACTGGCTGCTGAACAATGAACTGGATGCCACAATCAGACCAAACTCCATCCAATGTACCATGAGGACAAACTCTTCAAGTGTACCAAGTTTGGTGGCATTGCACCCTCCAGAGGCCAAACTGCACCATTGCCCCATGTAGTGGTCACCTAACATTGGACACCCAGAAAGAAAGTCCACTCCAGACTGAAAAAGGACCAGGGGGAAGCCTCTGTTGAGGGACTTCAGAAAACACCAGGACCTCCCACCAGAGTGCCCCTTCTGACCTGCAACCGACCCTCAAAGTGACCTACCTCCTGCTTCCAAGAGCACCTTTCCGCACAGCTCCTGGCTCACCGATTCACTCTGCACCCGGACGCCCTGTGCCCTGCACCAAAGATCCAGCTCTGCTTTAAGGGTCCCCCACCCCTTGCAACCTCGACATTCCAAGGGGCCCCCCTGGACTTACGTTTAAGTCCACCTGTGCAGTGCTTTCCAAGTGGTTCCCTGCAGTGGCCTGGCACCAGCTCCAATGACTTTCTATAGTTGCTCTCGCCGAAACCGGGAACCGCTAAAACTTCTCCAGCGGGCCCATGATGCAGTGGCAGCCACCGCAAATCACAAGAGAAGGGGCAGGGGAGGGGAGAAAATAAAAAAATAAAAAAAGAATTTGAACTTATCTTCAGGGACGCCGCAGCCTCGTTCATCGCTCCTCTTTTGTTGATGTGGTGTCACAACATTTGCTGGGACACCAGCACAGGCTCCCCAGGAATCCTGGCGCTGCTTATATGCTAAACATATCATGTAAGCAGTGTCAAGATTGGTCTGAGTGGCAGTCACTGCTGCTCAGGCACAACCCTGGGGTCTGTGCTGTTTCTCCAGCTCGGCTGTGTATACAGCCAGGCTGGAGAACCCTAAGTGTGCATGTGTGTTTGGCTGGCCTCAGACGGGTGGCCAAACACACATGCGCACTTAAGTGCGCTCTCCCCTCCTCCCCCCTCCCGTGGTCCAGCCCCACCCCTCCATGCACTGCTGTGCCAGAAGCAGAAAAATAAAACAATAGAAAACTATCATTTTATTTTTCTGCTTCTGGCTCAGCCAGAGGCGATGTTCCTTTGCCATATCGCAGGAGACACCCCTGCCATATTGCCTACCGACTACCTCGACATACCTGCAAAAGGAGACATTGGTAAACACATTGCCTGATTTTATATGTTGTATTTCGCCATTGATTCCTATGGTGAGTAATTATGCACAAAAAGGCTATTTTTGCTAAAACTTTAAAAATTAATATCTTAAAAAGTACCTACCTGATTTTGATGATCTTGGTCTTAAACATTTTATACAAATCTGTAGTATTTTTGTAAATTGGTCTCGAGTTATTCTTTTGACTGTGTGTCTTGCTTTATTGACACTGTGGGTACAGCAAATGCTTTGCACTTCTCCAAGATTAGCCTAACTGCTTGACCAAGCTACCATAAAAATTAGAGCATTAGACGGTCTATTTTTTACCTCTGTAAACCAATGTGTGGTTGCCCAGACCCTCTGCACAGTGTGCCTAGTTTTGCACACTAAATAGAGGGTCAGCCTCCTACAGTTCATGGTAGGGAACTAGAGGCTATGGGGCCTCAAGGGTGAGCTGGCCTCTAACCACAAGTATCAACCACATTAAAGCCACCCAAGTATTTATAAATGTTAATGCTACACCTCACATCAGCCTATCTCAGGGCATGCACCTAAAAAAGTAACCGGATATCCTCACACACCACCAGGTGCCATGCTTCATCATAGGACTTCCAATGCTCTTCAAAAACCCGGTTTGATGAAGAGTGGGCCTGCACCTACATTCAGGGAGGCACTTCTACCTAACTGTGAACCTGTGACATAGTATAATTTAATACCATTGTGGTATACCAAACAACCCTTTATATGACATGGAATACCACTTGGTATTAAAAACCAAACATGGAGACAAAGAGAACTAGTACCTCATTGTCACTCATACCATCAACATGTTTCTACCTGTTGGCTCAAAGGAGTCTGTGGATGGAAACACTGGATCTCTGCATAGTACACCACCTAGTGTGTGCTGCGATCCTTCAGGGTAACCTGTGTCAAACTTTTCACTGCCTAGGTACCTGTAAAACAATAATGATACAGTCATACTTCTTACTTCAACATAGACTGACCCACAAGGGCAGACACACCATCAGCATGCACCGCTAGCATGCAAAGTGATCGCAACAGTGCACTTGTGTTTTTATATCTAACCTACATGTGTGTGGTGAGACCAGCTCACAGTTTCTTACTCTAACTGTGGGTCAACTACACCCCATGGAGGAACAGTTAAGGAATATCTGTAGTCACACACTAAATAAATGGGAGAAATAACACAATCAGTATGTCAAGATGGTGCTCACTCATACTTACATCACACTATCCAGACTGTGAATAGAGGGATCAGCCCCCCCCCATCGTTACCGCCTTACTTCGTCAAGATGCGTTCTTCTCCTTCAACCTATGTTTGTCAACCCTTCTCTCCCGATGAATGAGGGAGTCTTGAAGCCACTGGAATTTGTATATCTGGGTGCCCACATTCTATTGGCTGACCGCTTTCTTTCACTGATCTTTGAGGACTGAGCCAACTGTGCACTGGTCGAAGCCACACTCACTTCATGCCCACTATCAAGTGGAATTCTCCCTTCGGGGTGTGCACACTCGAGCGTCATGCCTACCAGTCTGCGTGCAGCTAGTTGAATGGTCGTTGTGAAATATAATCCATGCACCCAACGCAAGGCGCCTGTAGGCTGTAGTCTACATCGGTGCGGCAACTCAGCTAATAGCCTTGTAAAAGCTATGCGACCACCTCAAGGATCACAGTAACTGTAGTTCCCAAACCCACCAATCTCACTGTTCACAATCTATACGCTATCCCTGCAGTATTTTAACCTGTATAAAATCCCTGACCAAACTGGCCATTTGTAGTGAGACATGACCACTTGTATGTTTCTCCACCCAACCTGGTTTTGTAAAAAAAGGTGGCCATTTAGGGAAATGGATTTGAATAGATTGTATGGCCCAGCTGTATTTTCATAATAACAGCACCTAGCAATGCCAGAAATGTGGTAAAAACGCATTACATAAATACATAAGTCTTCATTTTATCGAATGCTCATATGTCCCGCTCACAAGCTGGATAAGACATCCCTTTCTTTAATTAAGACCGTAACAGACAAATATTAGGAATTCCCCATTCTAACTTCTATTCTGGCTATGCTAATGCACCCTCCACCCAACAAGAGTACCTGCACAGTGTTGCCTAATCAATGCTAGGTCTACCTCTAAACATCCACATGACCTTGCCAACATCATAATAGACAAAGCTTTCAACTTTGTTTTCATCATTGAAATATGGTTCATCGAAACCTCATAGAAGGCCCTACAGAACCTTGTCACTCGGAAGTACACCAACATACACTCATGCAAGGAAGAGTAGGTGGCTTAGCTATGATTCACAGGCTTGAATACTACATCACCAAACTAACCCTTACTGCCATTGACTCCTTCAACCTTCCCCTCCTCTAAAGAATATATTGATACTTGCAACAGCCTCATCCTGAAAACTGCATTCATCACCCTATCTCATATCAAAGGTCATTGTATGGACACCACTGCCAACCATGCCCTGGAGACCTCTAAACTCATCACATCCTCTGTTGTCTCGTCTACACGAGCTCCTTCACTGCAGTCCTCCCACTCCCCCTCACAGCTACTCACAATCATTATATTGTTTCTACTGGGACACCAATCTCAGCCACAATTCCTAAATCAGATATGTGATCAAGTCAGTATTTTACCAACTCAAGTTACTCATTAAAACTCTCCATTTTGTACCCAAACAGCACTATGGTGCATTAGCAGGCCCCCTCTGTAACTCATTCCTCGACTACTGCAGTTCTGAATACACCGGCGTGCCAGCCTACCAACTAAACAGACTCCATAAAGTACAAAAAGCTGGTGTTTGCCTCAGATGTTTTAGAAAAAACAGAACCCACCACCACCCACCAAAGAAACCTCCAATGGCTAGCAAATAAAGACAGTCTCGACTTCAAGACCTATGTCTGAGGTGCAGATGCCTCCATGAGCTGCTTCCTCATACCTTCAAAAAAGAGAAATTATTACACCCCTTCCAGAGACTTACAATCCAGCAATTAAAACCATCTACACACATCAAACCTGTACATTCAGAGGTGAAAGACAATTCTCAGAAACTGGGCTCCTAATGTGGAAAAGCTTCCCTCAACACCTGCCCAGCAGTAATAAATTTCTCACCTTCAAGAAACTGGTTAAAACCTACCACGCCTAATAGCTGCTCCTTCCCTCGCTGCCTCGCCTACCTCTTCCTTCTGCCTAGAAGCAATTCATGTAATGCAGGGTTCAGAGCGACCGCCTTGGGAGCTGGAGATCTAGGTTTGATCCTTGGCATTGTCGCAACGTCCTGTGATTTTGGGCAAATCACTTAATCTCCCCATGCCCGTGGACAGCGCCTTGACACACTCACAGGTGATGAGCCACGCTATATAAATCTACATTTCATTTCATTTCACTCATGCAGTGCAGACTATAAATACCTCTGTAAACAAATTAGTAAATAAAATTAATAGTTAGCCCTTACCTTTGTCAAGGTGCAGTTGTAAACTGTAGGAATTACCCTACATCCCTGCGGAAGCTGGGTAAATCGGGCCATTAATAGAACTAGTAGTTTCCATAGCTCCTATTCAGAATTGTTCACACCACTCAAAGGTTATCAGAGGCCAGAGAACATACAGAACATCGGAGCTCGAAAATGTGATTTAATCATAGCAGATGATGGTACTTTGTGCTTCACTTTGTATTGGATGCGGATCGCTGAAGAAATAACTGCCCGTCTACCTGAAGAAAACTGCAGCATTTGTTCCAGTTTGTGTCAAAACATTCACATTTAATAACACTTACCGGGTACCAATTATTCTTTAACTGAGCCCTAAACCTTTTACTTTGTTTAATTGGTTTTCATGCTATGTGGTTAGCATTCATCACAAACAAGCTTAAGCATTCACTTTATTGTAAAGTCACCTGTTTTTTGTACAGCATTTGTTAGAAATCATGTGGAGCACTCAGCGTAAAGTGCTTCGACGCCTCCTTAGGGGTGCAAAGTAACACCCAGAGGTCGGGCAGCATATTGTAGTTCATACAGGCTACTTAATAGCCTGACCCTTTTACACTCACATAAAAACTGCTAAGGGTCATAACCATCGCCCACTAGTGTACTAGTCCACAGCAATAAGCACCCATCACTGGACAGGCATGCAGTAACGAAGAGATCTGCAACGTGCTGCTGGCCAGTGGAGGACTTTAATTTAGTGCAGCACTGCAGGTTTTGACAGGCTACATAAATATGGCTGCTTCTTGACATCTTACACTGACTGTAAGCAATGGGATGATATTAACAAAGTATATACATTAGATCTCTCCGCCATATCTCCCTCCAACCTATGCTTTCTCAGAACCATAAACTTTAAACAAAATAGATTATAATGGATATCCCACTCCAGTAACCAGCTGAATGACATATGATCATAAAAAGACCCTAAAGGGACCTGCAGAGTTGTTCCCAGCAGCCAGCTCACTGAAAAAACATAAACTGCGCATCTCTCCCTGATTCTTCATCACATTGACATGAACTGCATTCCATAACACGGTTACCCAGCTCGGTGGTCAGCACGCAAACAATGGAAACACTTCCTACATAGGATCAAACACAAGACAACACACTTCCACCCACCCTCCTATACATGTGTATGGGCAGGAAGCGCTACATAAATGTTGCAATACAATAAAATATGTTATTTTTTGTAATTTGTTATAAACATTTCTTGAGTCTTGCCACTGGATGGCAGTATATTCATGGAGTATTGATTCTTAGAGCAGCATGAAGCGTTTAGTAATTCGTGTTCTTTTTTACGGAACAGTTTTAAAAAATGTATACAGTGCCCTTTTTTGTAAAACACTGTTGTGTCAAAATATCCTGGAAAAATCTCCAGCACATTAATGTTTTTTTTCAATTGAGAAACAACTTTAGAGGACTATCATTCAATCTTCTAAAAAGTTCTAGCAACATCTCAGTAGACCATAATAGGACAACAAGAAAGAGCAATGCATTTTTCCCTTTAGTGGTGTGTAGATTGGCATATGGATTACCTGCAGATGCTTTGGTTAGACCCAAATAGTTTTACTTTAACACACTGTTTTAGAAATCAGCTATATGTCTATACAGTAGATCAGCTGTTTGAGCTTTGGTTTCGAGGTTTGTCTTTAATCTGGATGTTATGACTTTGATCCAAGTTAGGGAAAGTCAGCTTTCCCTTTTTTTGTAATGATATTGACTTTATTAATAGCAGCTCCAATATGAAAGCAAACCAAGATGTTTCGGTTTGTTATATAATTGATATATATATATATTTATATATTTCCCTAGGCCAACCAATGGTTACTAGGTTTCAATTGTAATACCCCTGGGACCAGATCACAACCCACTTTTTATGGGCGCTATTTCACATGTTTGGCTGTAAGTTAAGGGAGTGATTCCTGCAAATACATTTTACCACTGTATTATGGAAATAAGATTCTGGAAGTAATAATGTGTGACGAGAATGTTTGTGCATGGGAGCAGAGCTTGCCGCCAATGACGATGGCTGAGCTCTGAACGAGCTCCAGCGCTGCCCCAAAATCCGACATTATCCTGCTAACAGTGGAGCCCAGGGCAAGCCTGGAGCCCAGCGAACCCTGTATGCACCGGCCCAGCCATAGATGAGGCTGGCTGAAGGCTGCGGATGGTAAAACAGCTTCGGCCGCCTTCATACAAAATGGCAGACAGAGCGAGGTGGCCCTGCAATGATACGAAAGAGGGACACCAGCCCTGCCTGCAGCAAGGCGTCCGAAGTGAGAGGGCCCTCGCTGCTGCCGCCTGCCTCTCCTTCCACCCTTGCCGGGCGGTGGGTCTGTTTCGGAGCTTGACGGCAACGAAAAGACAGCCGGGCGGAGACCCGGACACCTGGCAGAAGATGGCTCGGGCCCCGCAGTGGCACGATGAGTGACACCCCCACCCACGACCAGAACCCTGTGGTCCCCCAGAGAGTGAGGGGGGACCAGTCAAAAGGCAGCCCGGACCAGCGGAACAGAGAGGCAGAACACCAGGAGCCCCCAAACAACAGGAGCACAACAGAGAAGGCCCCAGGGACACACATGAAGAGGCACAAGAGGCGAGCCAGCAAGGGATCCAGGGACCCATGCAGCAGAGATGAGAGCATCAGTAGAGGCGAATGCAAGCTGGCGCAGGTCGGGCGGCGGTGCGGTGAACGATACCCCTTTCGTGGCCCTAATCCTGTGGACACCCTTAAGGAGCGAGGGGGGGAGTGCTGATCGGATTGCCGTCGGAACATCCAGAGTGGGTGGGCAGGATACCGGGAGCCACCGGACGAAGGCAATTGTACATTAAGGCCCCGGGGACACAAATGAAGACACACATGTGATGAGACTGCGAGGCACCCGAACATCAACATAGCCGGGAGAGAGGATCAGACAGTGGAAGTGAGTGCTGCTGTAGGCCAGACAGTGGAGTGGCGAGAGACACTCCTCACGGCCTGAACCCTGTGGATACCCACAGAGAGTTAGAAAGGGGAGATCCACCAGACTGCAATTGAGTCAAATGGTGTGGGGGACCAGGGCACCGGGAGCCACCAGACAAATGAAGCACAACAGTGAAGGCCCTGGGGGCACGAATGAAGACGCACGTGTGGTGAACCTGAAAGAGATTTGGGCACACACATAGGCGAAAGTGGGGGAACACCTAGTGGAAAGCGCAAGCTGGTGAAGCAATACCGTGAGCGCCTGTTCAGCGAGGCATTTCAAAAGGGACAGAACGGAAGCACTCAGCCTTGATGTGTGCCCCCAAAAGTGAGATACAGAAGACAGAGACCATGGTCAAAGGCCACATTCTTAAGCAGCTACAAACAAACAGCCTGGATAGGTACACAGTGTGAATGGAGGCGGGAGGGGCTCCTCCCAAGGAGGGGCGGTGGAACCCCCAGAGAGGACCTGAGTCCGTGGACAGAGCCCTTACTGAGAACAATCATGGCAGCCATACAAGACCTCTGGGGCTCCACTGCCCCTCTTGAACCGAAACTAGACACAGTCCAGATTGATGTTAACCTCTCAGGGCGAATATGGGCAAGATCTCCATGAAAGTAGCAGCTGCAGAAACTCACATAGATGGCCTACAGGCTACAACAAAATGACTAGAGGAGCAGGTCCGGTCGCTCACCAAAAAGAGTGAAATAATGGAAGGCAGGCTGGAAGATCAGGAGGGATGCTCCCGATGGAACAATGTGAGGGTGGTGGGAGTTCCGGAGGGCATGGAAGGTATGAGCACAGACCTATTTGTGGAGGACTTAGTCCTAAACAAGCTCAAACCAAAACACCTGTCTAACTTATTTTCGGTGGAAAGGGCACACAGGGTAACTGCCCCCCCACCAAAAGCAGGAGCACCGCCACAGACAATAGTCACCAGGACCCTTAACTATAGAGACAGAAATGCCATAATACAGGTGGCTAAAACCTTTGGGGAACTGCGGCAAGACAACACAGTCATTCACTTCTTTCCAGATTTTACCCTTCAAGTACAGCACCAGTGGAAAAACTTTGAAGAAGTTAAAAGAGCGCTGAGGGCCAAGGAACTGAGATACATGATGCTATTCCCAGCTAAACTGAGAGTGGAAGCTGAGGGAAAGACTTGGGCCCATATTTATACTTTTTTAGCGCCGCATTTGCGTCGTTTTGTGACGCGAAATCGGCGCAAACTTACAAAATACAATGGTATTTTGTTAGTTTGCACCGATTTTGCGTCAAAAAACGACGCAAACGCGGCGCTAAAAAAGTATAAATACGGGCCTTGGTACTTTGGCACCCCTGAAGAGGCGTGGGACTGGCTGGAGGGCTGGAGGCCAGGAAACAGGCATGGGGGTGGAAGGAGAGCTTTCTCTGATGGCGCAACAGGAATGGGGCAACCCGGACCAGACGGGAAGAATGAAAAGCACCCAGCACAGGAAGGGGACTGAGACCAACAAGATCATGCGGACACTGCTATGACTGAATTCCTTCATGCAGAAGGAGTTGCCAAGGAATGTTGGAGTTCATCCCAATATAAAGTGACCAGGACATAGTAAACAGCCAGCGTAAAGGAGGGAGACATTGGGCGTGTGCCCAAATAAGATCCATTGAGCGACAATTCATAGGCTGCGGCACACACCGGCGAAGTATAGTTTGTTTAGGGCGACAGACACTTTGCAAGTTGGGAGGGTGGGCAGTTCAGAGCTCACAGAGCAGAGTAGCAGGGAGGGGGGGGGTTGGGGAAGCAAGCAGTTTCAAATCAGAATTTAGGTATAGTTATGTTCTTGGAGCCACACGTTGGGGGCATCTGGGGTTCACACAACACAGGTCAAAGGGAGGGATCTCCCTGGCAGGGAGTAGGAGGATGCACCAAAAGGCAGGAGGGTCAGACTCTCTACAGAATCAATGATGTGACAAGGGTGGTCTGGTACAAAAGTTGACCATATGGTCCTGGAACACAAATGGGCTGGGGAGCAGGATAAAGTGCACTTTAGTATTACAGCACATTAAACACCACTCCACAGACATGGTCCTGCTTCAGGAAACACACCTAAGAGGCAACCACTATAAGGCAATGGACAGATTTGGCTACTTGCTCAAAGCACATGCAGGGTACACTACTGATGCTAAGGGAGTGGGCATTCTGGTGAAAAAAACAATACCCCTTATCATCCACCAGTTGTGGCATGACCATATGGGCTGCTATGTGGCTCTCTCGGGCACCTGGGAGGGCACCACGCTGAATCTGTGTTCCATATACCTCCCCCCTCAATTACAGGCAGCGATCCTTGCAGAGGTGGGGGATCTGCTACTAAACCTACCCTCAGGGATCCTTATTTTGGGTGGCGACCTGAATCAGACCATGAACTGCAGAGGTGGGGAGGCTCAGGACACTTTCCCAGTTTGCCGGGGCGTAGGGTCTGATTGACCTCTGGAGGGAAGGTGACCCACACACAAGACAATACACATAGTTTTCCGCGACCCACTGGAGTTTCTCCAGATTGGACTTCACTGTCACTTTGTGCGTGCATGCTCCCCAGTTCTGCGACGCGACTTTCCATGCGAGGGGTGTCTCTGATCACTCCCCGTTTGGGGTTAAACTGCTGGGCCTACAATGGGACTACACGTTGCCGGGCAGACTGAACGTCTGGGCACTGAGGGATCCAGGTAATCAGAGAGAGCCCGTGGGATGTGGCAACCTTTTACTTCTCGGAGAATCGAGGTTCAGTATCGTTGGCGGGGACATTATGGGAGGCCTTCAAGACAGTTCTGAGGGGATAGGCGCAGGTGGTCCTGGGAGTGTCAAAGAAGGATATGCGATTAGCACGTGCTACCATAGAGAGAGACATAGTCGGCCTGGAAGCGACTGCCCTCGCTTCCAACGATCCAGAAGATCGTGAGCAATTGTGACAGTGACAATCAGAGCTGAGAGCTCTGGCAGAGAACCAAGCCAGGCAACATGCCATAGCGGTTCAGCGCAGGCTGAACGATGTGGATAATAAGGCAGGCAAGCTATTAGCATGGCCCAGTGGAGAGATAGAGAGTGTACATGGGTACTGAGGGTGGAGAATTCACAGCGGGTCACACAAACGACTGGGGTAGCCATAGCAGAGACCTTAGCAGATGAATATGAAAACTTGTATACCTCTAGGACAGAAATGTCCACTGAGGATTGTAAGGATTTCCTCAGGGATATCCAACTACCAGAACTGAAGAAAGACGACAGAAACACACTGGAAGCCGTGATGACGGAGGAAGAAGTGACCCTGTCTCTGTGAGACTTGCAGACGGGGAAGGCCGCAGGCCTAAATGGGATCCCAGTCGAACTTTCCAAGGGAATGACCACTGTAATTGCCTGTCTATTACTGGAGATGTTTAAGGAAGCCAGGGACAAGGGCTGCCGATCAGCAGACCAAAGGGCAGCGACAATTGTGGTGATTTATAAGGAAGGGAGGCCTCCAGAGGTGTGTAGCTCATATAGACCGATATCCCTCCTAAATATAGAAGCCAAGCTACTAGCCAAAGTGTTAGTCAATAGGATAGTGGGGAGTAATAGGATCCTTAGTGCATCCAGATCAATCGGGCTTCATGCAGGACAGAAGTATGAAACTCAATCTTCGGCGCTTGTTTGATGTGCTACACCTGACTGCTGAGCCAGAGGTGGATCAGGCGGCCTTGATGGCACTGGATGCCAAAATGGCATTTGAATCCCTGGAGTGGAACTATGTGTTTGCAGTCCTGGAGAGACTTGGGTTTGGGCTACAGTTTTGTAAGTGGACCAGACTGCTGTATGCCACCCCCATGCCGCAAGTGAGGGCCAATGGAGTGGTGTCACGAGAATTTGACTTGGGGAGGACCACCAGGCAGGGTTGTCCGCTGTCCCCACTGTCTTTCCTCTAGCATTGGAGCCACTGGCAGCATGGATCCGTCAGGAACCCTTGGTGAATGGAATCCAAACTTTGAGAGGCTGGGAGGAACGTATATCTTTATACGTGGATGATATCCTGCTTTTTGTCATGCGGCCCTCACTGATGATAGGCAGGCTCATGCAAATATTTAGAAGTTTTGGCGACCACTCTGGATACACAATAAATTGCCCCAAGTTGGTGGTATATCCCCTGCCCAGAGGGGAACCAAGCCTCCCGGGAGATTGCGGGGCTATAGTGGTGGTCAATGGCTGGATGTTTGGGGACTATCAGGACCCGGCATACTGGTTAGAAAGACATCTGATGGGGCGGGGTGGTCCCGAAGACCTGCTACATGACATCCAACGGGAGCGGGCCCTGCCACATCACACGAGGGCAGTGACCCAGGCTTGGAAAGAGGCAACTAAATAACTGGGGTGGTTGGGGAAGCTTAGTGACCTGACCCCGCTGTGGCACAGTGATGAGCTATCAGAGGTCCGAGGCTTATTGGGATTCCAGATATGGGAGACAATTGACATAGAGCGCCTGGGTGATGTGTGGAGGGGACAGGCATTGGTTAGTTTCGAGACACTTAGAGAGGAGCACGCACTAGCACCCAGTGAACACTTTTGGTACATGCAGCTCATACACACGTTGAGGAGACACATTAGGGAGGGGGTTAGCCTGCCGGATGCTTCCCCGCTGGACAATCGAGTCCTACTGGAGCCAATTCATAAGTGGGGTACTTCTGTAATCATTAAAAAACTAATTAACAACTCCTTTGACCCGTTGCACAACTTGAAGGAGAAACTGACTTGGGACCTTTAGAGGAAGCGGAGTAGGTGGAGGCCATTGGCAGAGCCAATGACATTGCCATCAGGGCTAGATTTAGCCTGGTACAATTAAAAATCATACACAGAGTATACTACACGTGTACTCTGCTATTTAAGATTGGCAGGGCGGAGAATCCACGCTGTCTGAGGCATTGTAGAGAAGATGGCACATTCATGAATATATTATGGGAATGTTCTCACATAAAGGAATATTGGGCAGGAGTGGTCGGAGAGATGTCACACATCACTGCACTTGAAATTCCATTAGATCCTAAATGGTTAATCATAGGAATATCAGGGGAATACACCTGGATCAGATATACAGAAATATGGCTGAGACTAGTAGCCATAGTGGCAAAACGTAACATTGCTAGAGCCTGGGGGAGTGCGGTTACCTCACAAATATCGGATTGGCAACGTGATCTGGACTGGTGCCAACGGATTGAAAAGGTCATATATGAAGGTAGAGGCTGCCCCAAGAAATGGGAAAAAAACAGGGGGGCTTGGGCAACTGTCTGGGGCCCAGGCAGAGACAGCGGAATGTGGGAGGGCAGGGAGGGGGGACGAGTAGATAATGAGAGGTCTGGTGAAGGGCCACGGAAGACTGGATGATATGTTCTTTAATAATGAGGTATGAGCTAAGCAACTCATGTATGTACCCTCTATACATTGCTTGATGCGACAATATGAACCCTGTGTATGGTTTGAAAAACAATAAAAAGAAGTGTTACATTTTTTTTTTAAAGAGAATATTTGTGCACATTGTTTTGTGTGCCAGTTTGTTCTGGTTGTGATGTGTTCTGTTGTTTTTTGTATATCTGTATTTTTGGGGTCTATTATTGTAATGTGCTTTTGTTGTGTTGTACTACAGTTGTTATGTTCAGTTGCTTACTTTAGATATGTAAACAAATGCTCCCAAATTTGCAGACAAAAGCAGCAGGTCTTTAAAGTTCATTTCACCAACAACCATTTACCACTGCTAAAACTCCAGCTCTTCAAGGCTCTTTAAGACACCAGTGTGCCCCAAACTGTGGCAGAGATTATGGGGCATATTTATACTTTTTGATGCAAAACTGCACTAATGCAGTTTCGCACCAAAAGGTTTAGCACCGGCTTGTGTCATTCCTGAGCACCAGCCGGGTGCCATATTTATTGAATGGTGCAAGCCAGTGCAAAGGGTGGGCTAGAATAAACAAAACAAAAAAAAGGAAGTTAGCCGGGTGAGGCTGGCGGTATAGGATAAGGGGGTTTTGCACCAAAAAATGATGTTAGGCTAGTTAGAGGCAAAAACAAATGCCTCTAACCAGCCTGGCGTCATTTTCTGACGCAAAACCATCCATACCACATGACTACTGTCTTATAAAAGACAGGAGTCATGCCCACCACCCCAAAGGCCAGCACAGGGGACCAGTGTCCCCTGAGCATGGCCATTGCACCTTGTGCCATGCTAGTCGCCCCAAGTTGGGCCCCGATGGCACTTTAATAAAAAAAAAAAATACTTACCTATACTTACCCTACGTACCTGGGATGGGGTCCCCCATCCTTGGGTGTCCCTCTGGTGTGGTTGGGGGTGTCCCTGGGGCTTGCGGAGGGCACCTGTGGACCCATTCCATGGCATTTACCATGGAAATGGGTCCACAGGTCCCCTAAAGCCTGGTCTGACCCAGGCGTTAAATAATGGTGCAAAGTAAGCTTTGCGCCATTATTTAGCCCCTCCTCCCACCTGTGTGTCATTTTAGCACGGGGGATAAATATGGGGCAATGGGGTTAGCACCATTTTTTAGATGGGAACGCCTACCTTGCATCTCATTGACGCAAGGTAGGTTGATGCATCTGAAAAATGGTGCAAACTCCAATATTTTGACGTTAGATGAGTCTAACATCAAAATATAAATATGGAGTTAGTTTTGCGCCGACTTTGCTTAAAAAAACGATGCAAATTCAGTGCAAATGGAGTGTAAATATGCCCCTAAGTATTAAAGTAATGCCTACAGTGCTCACTTTGCATGATACAGCCCATAGTGCCTGGGGCTACTTTGCTATTTGACTCAAAACTAATCATCAAATACACCCCTTTAGTAATTTTCCATCAAGACGCAAAGCAGAGCAGTCCAAGGCTCAAAGAGATGGTGCAGGTTACAAAATCAGGACACAGGAACGATAGCAATAACAGTTGTTAACCCTATTAGTCTAATCAGTTCTTTCATCCTACAAAAGAATCAGTACTTTATTTTTATACACACAGCTAAATGTAACACATTTCAACCAACAATTGCAAACAAAAAAAAGTGCATGCGGGGAACAGAGTTTCCACAATATGCTACTCCCCGCCTAATGGGTTTGAAACAGTTTCCTAATGTACAGACCCTGCGCCCTGTCTTTTTCCAAAGGGTCTTTCCTCGCTACCATTCTTTCGCTATTAGATATGTCATGGAGCTTGTTTAGAGCCTAAACCACTGCCTACAAATTTTAGCAATCTTTTTGTGAGATAGCAAAGGGTTAATGTTTCTTTGGTTTGATTCAGATCAGCTCATGAGCCGGGAGGGCTTCACAAGTTTACCTGCTACTCCTCGTCACCCCCTTCTTCTTTCTGTGGACGCACACACAAACATCCTCTCACCAGGGTGGGTGTAGTGTTTCCTTAGGCAGCCATCTCCAGCAGCAGTGAGGCTCCCTTTAGATGCTGCTCCGTTCTAAGTGATCACACACTGCATCAATGTAGCCTCTTCTCAGTCAGGGCCTTACCCAGCATGCAACAAACCTTGCCCTCTTCCTTCTATCTTCCTTAGGGTCACAGCACAAGTCCTACACACAAAATAATGTGAGAGCCCAAGGGGGACGTGGCCAAGATGGTGGATGAAAGGGATGTGTGATAGAGAGCTCTACTCAGCTCACCAATCCGACACCATCCTGGAGACAGGTGACACCTATTAGATTGTTGCGGGGGTCACCTTAGTAGTCCCACAACTACTGGGAGCATGCTGCAGTGGTGTGCAGAGGGATCCCCGAAAAGTCCCCAATTGCAGGGCCGTGTCACCAGCTTGGCTGCAGATGGGTATTCATCCCACGATCCGATCGCACAGGTGGCGGAGTGAGACCCTGTTCAGCGGAGCAGCAGCAGATATGTGCAGGCCTGCGGACAAGTTGCTTTGGCTCCCTGCACTGCATCTCCTGCCTATGAGGCGACCATAGACTTAGCGGGCTCTCCTCCTTGTGAACTTGGCCCACATGGTCGGCCCTGGGCCATTGGGCCCCTGCTGATTCAGACCTTACAACGTCAGCCTGCAATGCCCCCTTGCTGGAGAGGATGGAGGGTGTGCCCGCCTTTGTGAGCACCTAGGTGATTCCCCTGGTGTCACAGAAGGTTGACCGGACTGGAGGACCTGAATTCCTGTGCCAACGGGGATCCTGGATGACGCAGACTTTTGGGGCCCACAAATGCTGATATGAACCCTGGATACAACTCCTCGAACTGCTACCTCTGCTAAATGAACCTTCTTATCAAGAGGATGTGTGAGTAGCTTGTGCGGCATGCCTTGGGGGGCCCTTAGGAGGCTCTGCTCCTGGGGTGAGACCAGGGTGTTCCATCTTTTTAGACACCTCACTGTCGTTCATTGTACAGCACATCAGCGCCTACTTCCTCCATTTTGATCAAGCAGTCCAGTTTGAGAGGGGGTCCTGAGGGCGGGGGTGGCATCCCACCCCATGTCAGACATTTATGCACCGGGGGCTGCGGCTGCCGCTGGGTTCTCTGGTAGGCCCACAGCTGCGGACAGGTTTGGTGAGCTGCTATAGGGCATTAGGGATGTTAAGGCCATGTCGGACCTGAAGCTGAATGCCTCAACAAATGAAATGAGCCTGCTAAGATCCGATCAGGTCAAATTGAGAGGTAGGGTGAAATCCAATGAATCCACTTTGGTGGGCCTGTGTCCCTCAATGGAAGACATGCAATCTCATTTGGAGGCCCTCCAGGCAAACGTGACACTGTTGTGCAGCAGGGTGAACAATGCAGAGGACTGCTCAAGGTGCAACAACAACCACATAGTGGGGGTGAGAAGGGCCCAAATATGGACCTTTTTCTTGAGGACCAGTTGTTTACTACTGTGGTCAATGGGGGATGTTGGGAGGTGTGTGGGACTCAGGGGGTTTGAAAGGGAGGGGATGTGCTTCTTGTATTTCCCTCATGCATTGCTGTTTCCCCCTCCACATAAAACTTTCTATCCTGGAATGTGTGGGCGATGGGGATGCCCAGACTCTGCCATCAGAAGTAATCTTATTTGAAGTGTGGACATGTTCACATAGCCTATCTCTAGGAGGCACATATGATGACTGCAGAGTTTCTTCTTCAATTCAGCACTGTTGGAGGGGACAGGTAGTATTTTAGCAACACAAAAGGATGATGGATGGAGTGCTGAAACCTTTTAATCACTAACCCACAATCACAGATCTGGGTTTAATCCATCGTTCTTCTGCTCATAATTGCACCCAAGTTTGGACCCAGCCATATGCAAATCAGTCTTGACCCTGTTCCCCATGAGAACAGTCCAGCCTGAACTGCCAGGCCAGGTCCTCCTGGTGATATTGCCTTCTGCGGCCTAAGTGGCTAGGGTATGCCCAGACGTGGGTCCCTTCCTTGCTGCTCCACCGGATTCAAGCTGGCCTGGCTGATGAAGGGTGATACCCTGAAACCGGTCCCAAGATGCTTGAATCCTGTGAAGTTGAGGACCTGATTTGGCAGTTTGACATTGACTGCTCCTATTGGGAGCAGGGTCAAGACTGATTTGCATATAGCTGGTTCTGAACTGGGGTGACGTGGCAAGCAAAATAATGATAGATGAAACCCAGATCTGTGACTGGGGGTGAGTGTTTGAAAAGTTTAAACACTCCGTCCATCATTTTATTTTGCGATTTTGATTTGTGCACCTGAACTGCCAGGCCAGGTCCTCCCTGGTGATATTGCCTTCTGCGCCCTAAGCGGCTAGGGTATGCCCAGATGTGGGTCCCTTGCTTGGTGCACCACTGGATTCAAGCTAGCCTGGGTGATGAAGGGTGATACCCTGAAACTGGTCTCAAGATGCTTGAACCCTGTCCAGGGAGGACCTGGCTTGGCAGTTTGGGTTGGACTGCTATCATTGGGAGCAGGGTCAAGACTGATTTGTATATATTTGGGTCTGAACTGGGGTGATGTGGCAAGTAAAATAACAATTGATTAAACCCAGATCTGTGACTGGGGGTGAGTGTTTGAAAAGTTTCATCACTCTGCCTGTCATTTTATTTAGTAATATTGTCAGAGGACAGGTTGTAGACACTATTTATTTGGCATATGCTCAGGGAGTGTTGATGTGGGTGGTGCTTATGATACCACATCAGATCGTGAGCCAGAAGGTTGACCCGGATAAGTATCATGTGGTGCTTGAGGGAAAGCTAGATGACGCACCCTAGCACTCTATGCACCCAACACTGATCAGTCTCATTTTCTGTATACCCTCACTCTGGCATTAATCCATGATCCTCATGCACTAAGCATATGGGGCAAAATTCTAATTGTGTGCACAACATTAACTTGGGTAGGTCCCAACCTCCACTCCATGTCACGCAGGCGGTGCGAACCACGCACTCCGTTGTGGATTGGTCACCATATAGTTGGCTCTGTGACATCTGGGTGATGTTTTCATGACACTATGGGCACCAATGTTCTCCATCACTTTGAGTCCAATGATGGCACTGCGACTGACAAGGGGATGGAGTGAAGGTGGTGGCTTTTTAAGACTGAGGCCCATATTTATACTTTTTTAGCGCCAAATTTGCGTCATTTTATGACGCAAAAGCATCGCAAACTTTCAAAATACAATTGTATTTTGTCAGTTTGCGTCGATTTTGCATTAAAAAATGACGCAAATGCGGCACTAAAAAAATATAAATATGGGCCTGAATATGGTGTGAACCTGGCCTTACACCAGGAGTTGACGGCCACAGAGGCTGACATACGTGTGGCAAAGATCTGTGCAGGGGAGGAGGGTTAGTTGATTGGACAAATTTACTACTCTTAGGACAGACAGACTTGAAAGGCTGGAATACAAAGACTATGTGGCCAAACAGCATGCGTAGAGTGACAAAGCAGGGTGTGTGCTGGCATTGTTGTTGCACGTAACTGTCAATAGGCCCCAGGTGACTGCTATCATGTCCCCAGTGGGTGACATACTTCCTGTACAGTCAGATATCAATACAGCTATTTTTTATAATTATAGTTTCCTTTATCTGGAAGATGACAGAATTGGGGAGCCCGTTTTGCCAGTTTACTTTGATGACTTGTTGATCCCCTGTCTGAACGTCCTCCAGAGCCGTGCCCTTGGTCAGCCATTGACGCTTGCTGAGGTTTGTCTGGAAATAGACCAGATGATGAATAATAAGATGCCAGGGACAGATGGGCTTCCTGTGACATTGTATTTAATATATTGGGCTATGCTCACTCTGAAGCTCCTGCAGCTGTTTCAGTCACCCTTCCCTTGTCATTGAGAGAGGCCTTGATTGTGTTCCTTCTGAAGCAGGATAGAGACCAGTTAGAGGTGCACTCCTATCGGCCTCTCTTCCTGCTCAATACAGACTGTAAAGTCCTTGGCACAGTCATAGTGAACAGCTTTTGCCGTATGTTGGTACATTGGTCCTTCAGGACTAGAATGGATTTATCTCATGGAGGAACACGTTCCTCAATCTTCATTGTCTTTTTGAGCATCTCCCTAAGTCACCTTCTACTGTGACACTTTTGTTAGATATTGAGAATGCCTTCAACACTCTGGGCTGGCCCTAGGCTGGCCTTACCTGCAGGGAGTGCTAAGATGTATAGGTCTGGTTATGGAGATATTGGGGTAAATTGATCTCCTATATATGGAAATGGTTGATAGGGTATGCACTAACAAGAAAATCTCTATACCATTTCAGGTGCTTGAGGCACTAGACAGGGATGTCAGCTCTCATGCTCATATTCGTCCTGGCCCTGGAACCGCTTGGTGGGTCTGTTTCATCAGCAGGGCCTGCAGTGGGGCATACTAAGCCATGCCTCCTGGGAGTTGATCTCGTTTTATGTGGATGACTCTTTACTATATTTCTGGGACTTCTGTAGGGTTTTACCCAGGGTGATGGAGGCGCTGGATGATTTGGGTGCCGCATCTGGCTTGAGGATAAACTGGACTGAGTCCTGCCTTTCTTCCTTGTGCTGACTCTCAGAGTCAGAGCAGGATGGACCACAGCACCCTGTGATGTTCTTGCACTACAACACCTTCCGTTACCTAGGAGTGAATGTTAACCATGCAGAGTGGGATCTGATTGATGGTAATCTGGGTAGGGCATTGTTGGGTGTGCGTCGCTCCCTGACACTCTGGAACTCATTACTGCTCTCCCAAATGGTCAGCGTTTCTTTTGAAAAAATGCTGGTACTGCCCCGATTGCTGTATTCTTTTTCAGCCTTGCTGGTCCTCCTCCCCCATCGCCTTTTCTGGTACTTGAATACCTCTCTAATGTGATTTGAGGAGCTGGGATGAAATGAATGGCACTACACACGTTTTTAGCCCTACTGGAGAGGGATTGCCTGGGCGTATCTCACTATGAGCTTTATTATGCTTCTGCACAGTTGGAGTGGCCCATGTGATAGTTGGCCACTGCCACCAATCTTGAGCAGGCCTGTGTTGTTCTGGACATAGAGGGCTGAAGCATCCTGGACTGGCTCATGGACCACAGTGCAGTGCCTTGTTGGTTGAATGCTTCACCAGAGTGGATAAGAGAAATACGTAACCTTGCAATGCAACCCACCATCATATGCATTCAGTTTGCCACTGGTGGCGCTGCCGGTGTTTTGCGAGGTTGCAGACCATCATAACACTGTCTCTTGGACGGAGGTGGGCGTCCTCATAGTGGAAGGCCTGCATGAGCATAAACTCCTGATGCCCTTCTGAGACCTCAGGGAGCACTGCAACATTAATGAGGGTCAGTTTTTGACTTACAGTGCTCTGGTGGCAGCTACTGAGGTTGCGTGGGGGCCTAAGTACCAAGCCTGTCATTTCCCCAGTGTTACAGGTATTGCTGCAGCATGGTATGGGTTGGCACATCATAACACTACTATTCAGCGGGTTTTTGGAACCTCCATGTTTTGAGGAATAAGTTGTCTCTGTCTCTTGGACATGATCTTGTGGACAGACAGTGGTCCAGTGCTTTGGAACAGGTGCTGGTGTTTCCAGGAACTCCCGTCTAAAAGACACCCAGTTCACTTACATGCATCAGATGTATCTGACCCCTTTGCAACTTCATGGCATCCTCCCGGGTGTAATCCAAAAGGTCCCTGATGCCCCTGCCTCAGGCTGACTTTTATCATATGGTGTGGGCCTGTCCAGAGATTGAACGTTACTGAAGGGAGGCCATCTAGATCCTGACTGACATCATGAGCCATCCCTTACGGTTTGATTCACTCCATTTTTTGGGGAAACACACAAGGTGTGTGGTGGAGTAGGGGGAACAGGTCTCTTATGGTCTATTCAATTTTTGCAAGTTAGGCGATTGCCTTAGTGGGTATGGAGGGATGGGTGCGACAAATGAATAAGCCTGTGAGGGAGTTCCCTTTACGGACTAGGTGGTCTGACACACATTCTAGTGTCATGCTTCATTATATAACCACCTAGCCCCACCTAGGTAAGATGATACTACCTGGGGGGACTCAACCTCATTGTTAAAAGAACTTCAGAGGGAGTGCTGAAATTTTATCTTGCTGGATATTACAAGGGATCCAGTTAAGAGTAGTGATAGATAAAATTACCTTGCAAATCACCTGTTTGGTTTGAAAATGTAATATCGGTGTTTGTAGATAAGGTTAAAAGGGGGGATGGGGACACCTTTGAGTATAATGGCTCAAGGTGTTTAAAAGGTGGGGACCAACATGTTTCTGCCCGTGCTAAGAGCCTAGACGGTCTGGGGCATTCTTCAGGGTCGAAGTTCCCTAAAAATGTGGAGCTTGACTGAAACGCTCATTGAGGAAAAGTGAGTGCTCAAAAGGAAAATGAGCCTACCTGGTTATGCTTAAGGGCTATGGCCTAAAAGAGAAATGCAATCAGAATTCAAAAGCCATGAAATATCTATGCCACATCACTCCAAACCACATCACACTAAGAATGTCAACATCATGCCGTGGAAAATACACACATACATGCAAAAGTTGTAATGTCTTTGACAAGGGCAGCTTGTTCTTGTTTGTCTTCCCCTGTACGAACAAGGCAGATAGCCTCTGGTCTGGGAACTGACGGAGGGGAGTTGCCCCTTGTAGTCACACTGTATGAGGGAAAAACAGGTTATAACAAGGCAAAGGCAGGTAAAGGTAAAAATGCAGGACGGGGATTGCAAAGACTCAGTTCGTAGGATGGGATGGTTTAGTGTGTTCCCCTACCGGTACTGATAGGTAAGGCGTCATCATTATCAAGGGAAAATGCTGTTATGCAGTAGAACTTATCAATCTGCTACAAGACAGACAGTGGGTATTTATCTTAGAGAGAAGCCTCCCCCCGGGGGGGGGGGAGTAACTAAAATACATAAATAAGATAGACAAACATGCAGAGGTACTTATCTCAGAATAGGATCAAAGTGGCCAGCTGGGGAAGTCACAGACTTACTACTCCAAAGGCAGCATCTCGATTATGCACCTATGTGGTCCGTGTCCCAGCCGCTTGCTCAATGAGGCCGGGGCATGGAGAACTTTAAATAATAGATCTTAGAGGGATCGTTAGTGCCTCATTTAGATCACGTGTGCCCCTCAGCTGGGGAGCAGTTGCTGCCTGACTTCCCGGTACCCCGGCTGCCGGGAAGGCGAGTCCCTGTGGCAGGGCGAGCTGGAAACAAGCTCTGTCACGTGCACAAACCTGTTGTGTTTTCGCTCCTCTTCCTGTACAGTTCACTCCCTATAGGGGTCCTACACAGACATTGTGGATGCTTCACCCCATGTCCTGTTTGGAGACTTGGTGGATTTTGGCCCATGGGCTACATCACTGGGTACCTTTCTGTATATTGGACGTGAGTCATGCCTTGTTTCGCCGAGAGTTGTTATCCTGTGATCTTGTGATACATTGTTTGTATGGATTGTTCACTACTGGTGCCCTTAAATGTCCGCACACTGTTCGCTCTGTTTGAAACTTTAAAAAAGAGCTACTTTGGAAAAATGAAAAAAAGAGCCCAAATGTTATTTCTTTGCCAAGAACAGTGCCAAGAAGTTACTGAAGACTATGGGCCGTATTTATAGGCCCCTAGTGCCACAGGAGCGTCACTTTTAGTGATGCTCCTGTGGCACTAAGCACAGCACTGTATTTACCAGGTGGCGTTAAGCCACTTTTTGTGGCTTAATGCCACCTTGTAAATACGGCTCCTTCCCACACAGCACTGTGCGTGGAAGGGGCGTGCAATGGGTGTTGCTGTGGGCGTGCCACAGTAACACCCAGTGCATTTTGATGCTGCTTCAGATTTATGAAATCTCATAAACCTGAGGCAGCACCAAAATCTAACACCACCCCTGGAGGGTGGTGTTAGCAGGGTGCAACAAGGAGGAATACTTTTATTTGAAAATGACGCTTTGGCACTTCTGTGTGTGGTGCATTGTGAAGCACACACAAAAGTGCCAAAGCACCATTAGTGATTGTTTATGTACAGGAAGGGACACCTTCCTACACATAAACAATCACACCCCTCAACACAGTCATCCTTGCACTATGGTGCAAGGATGCCTGCGTTGGCGCTGGCAGCTAAATTTAGCGCCAGCACAGGGGGAAACGCAGGTGTGCTCTGTATTCCCTTAAATATGGTGCATCCCTGTGTTTCTAAAGTGACGCAGTGCTGCCAATTTTGGCGCAGCACCACCCAGCGCCACTTTTCTTTAAATCTGGCTCTATGTACTTAAAGAGGGAACAAGTGCTCTCCACACCACTGGCCAGTGTGTTTCTAAATTTGCTCCGCACGTGGCTGAACGTCTGTGCCATCCAGATCTCTCTGGTGTCTCATTGCTTGCGGTCGCCTGGAGGTGTTTCAGCAAGCTGCCTGGACCACCATACATGAATGAAGTTGGCTTGACACTGGAATCCAGCTCAGAACAAAGGATGTCAAACATGGGCTTAGTTTACCAAACGCCATGACTTTTTGAAAAGGGGTGCAGACAAGCTCTTTAGCCATTCCCTCTAAAGATGGTTATCTGTCTATCTGATGTTACTTAAGGTTACCAATCTAAGATGAAGTAAAGTTTTTTCCTGTAATGTCAGTTCGTTTTGAAGCATATTATACGAGAGGCATTCATAAGAGGAAGATGTATTGTAACTAATTTGTTCTCTTATTTTTCATTGTATTATTCACTTCCTTGTTTCTATTTTTTTACCAGTTTTTTGATTCTAGTATCCCTATAGCATTTTCTGGATGCTACTCCTATAATCTAATCCTATCATTCTTGCTGTGCTTCTGTTGACCTGCCTGTCTGGGAAGTTTGGTGCTTTTCTTATTTCTTTACCATAAATTCCTATCTTCAGTCAAGAGCTACAAGATTGCTAAGGAGGGATTTTCAAATTTCTTGTTTTTTGTTCTAGCTGGGACCCCTCTTAACAGTACACTAAACACCTTTCACATATACTGTTTTGTGTAGAGTGGCACAGTGGCTACTGAGAGGAGTCACCCTTTCCTCAGGCAAATAGAAGCAAACTTAAAAAAGACTCTACAGACTTTCTCAGTGTCCAGTCCTTGACACTACTCTGTACACATGCTAATTCCTGACAATAATGAGGGTGACAGGGGAACTTCTGCAGGTGTCCAGTGTGGAGAATACTTCTTCCCTAGTGTCCTCTACCTAGAATCCATAGGCCTAATGCTAATAAGAGTCAATAACTTCAAAAGGCAGTACTACTGAAACTGCTGGACGCAGTCAAGATAATTGTACTTCTCCCACATTTCTAAAGGTTGTGTTCAGGAAACCGTACAACATGACTGAAATACTTTTATGTGGTATGAATTCCCTAAAAAAAGTATGTGCTAAGTTCAAGCCGTATCAACAATTTCAAAGTAGAAAACACAAAACAATAACATCTGCAAACCAGTTTATAAAAACTGAGAAAAATATAATAAGCAAAAATACACCAAGATCATCAGAATAGGTTAAGGGAAACTGAAGATATGGCTTTTGAAGGCTTCTAGTAAAAAAACACATAGAAAAAGTCAGTCACTATGGAAAAAACAACAGTTTTTTGGTGGACTGGGACCTAGGTAACTGTCAGATACACCAAGCAGGTTGTCTTGGTCAAAGGTTTTACCTTCAGACTTAGGCCCTGATTTAGAGCTTGGCGGATGGGTTACTCCATCACAAACATGGCACAGGAAGACTACCAGCCTTCACCCCAGCAACCAGCTGAGCTGCTCCCCTGAATCTTTTCAGGCACCCAAGAACCACTGCAGAAGACTCCGGACTGCCAAAATTACCGCCAGACAGCACCATTGCACCTGAGCCTTCTAGCCTGTGTTGAAGTGGGCCAATGGTGCCAACCTGGTCCCCAGCCTCTTCGGAGACAAGATCCATTGTGGGTTTCCCCACTGCGACCTTCACTCCGACACCTGCCATCTCGTTGTACAGGCCCCCTCAACTGCGACCACCTTTGGTGATGGCAACCCTGACGGTCCGCTGCACCTCTACACCGGGACACCTTGGACCAAGAAGAAGAGGATCACTGGTGTCTCCACATCCCCCAGACTCGTGAGACTTGAGCCAACTTGTTGGTTCATCAGAACTGGTCCCCCAGTCCTCACCTGCAGCCTGATTCAGGAAGCCCTCTTCCACTGCAACCGCCACCAGTGATGGAAATCCCACGGTCCATGAACCCTCTACACAGAAGAGAAAATGACCACTGGTGTCCCTCTGTCCCTGAGTATTGCAAGACCTGAGTCCCCTCAGTAACTCACCCAAACCAGTCACCAAGTCCTAACCTGCAGCCTCTTTTTGCAGTGACCAATCTCCATAGGAATGGATTGGGGAACCAGGGCTGTTTTGCACTCCGCACCCGGCTGCCCCTGTGCAGCTGAGGGTGTACTGTAGGTGCTGCCTTGAACCTTGTCCACTGTTCACCTTAACTCCTGGAGGTTGATCTTGTAAGTCGCTGTACTCTACCTATTTGCAGAACTTGTTTTTCTTCCTTAGGATAACATTGAAGAACTCAAAAATTGCACTAAGTATCCACTTTTTAAAGCAAAAAGAATCCCCATTTAAAAATGTACTTACCTGAACAATTTTTCTCTGGTGCCAAAACATATATATATAGATACTTGCTACGTTTATAAATTGATGTGGATCTCCTTTTTGAGTCGTGTGTCTCATTTATTGACAATTATGTGTATCTGTGGATGTCTCGCACTCCTCTGTATTAAGCCTAAGGCTGTCAGACCACCCTCCCCCTAAATAGAGCACTTTGAAACAGCATAGCAAGCCCTGTTCACTCACTGGGAAACGCCTAGACCCTTTACATGGCATTCACATACCACACTCTCTAGGAGGGTATTGGTTATGAATAGGAAAAGCCCTGTTTGGTATCCCCAAGTCTAAAGAGATGGTGCTAAGACTGGTCTTCGTTTTGCCAACAGTTCCCGTCCACTCCCAGATGGGTAGTCCCTGCTATGTGGTCAGCATTTAACACCCACTGGCCTTTCCTGGGCCCAGAGACAAGCCACTGCCCTCTGAGTCAGAGGTGTCTGCTCTCCCAGCCAAGTATATATATTTCAACTCAGGGGGCATAGTGAGTGACAGTATTAGGTTTAAGTCAGTTCTGGCTCTGGTAGCCTAAAGACCATTTTTACAAAGTTTCCTGCTAAAAAAATCTGACTTCACCATTAAATTGGACTTTAAAAACTAAACAGGATATAACTTTGAAGCCTTTTTTCTATCTCTTTTTTAAGTGGAGATGGAATCAAAAATGTCAGTCCCACCTAGCCCGGCCTACACAGTAAAATAGCTTTTGGGTTTCATTTCATTGTGAGGGCCACTAACCTCAATATGTGATGTACCCTACATTTATAAATTAGCATCCTGCCACATGGGCCTACTAGGCACCCTTGAGGAGTGATTTATGAATATATACAATAGGTTCTTCCTACACAGCAAAGTCATTTTTCCCTCCCATGTGTCACTGCAGTACATTTAAACTGCATCCTTATCAGAGCACAATGGTGCTTCTGGCAGAAAAATATTTTTGCCATACGTGTAGGAAGTGTAAATACACACTGCAGACCGCATATGCATTTAACTTTCTATTTCATAGATGCATTTTAGGGGACATTTAAAGTGTCTGAATAGAGAAGGTAAATAGGCTACATAAGGAGTTCTAATGCATAGCATGTTTTAGAGGAGAAGCGCAGGCACATTACTTCGTTTAGCAGTGGTAAAGTACACATAGTTCTAACGCCAGCAAAAACAGGGCCCAGAAAAAATGAAAAATCTGGGATTACAATGCAGAAAAAGCAAATGTGTAAACTTACCATTAATTGTTTGTGCTTTTTCAAACTATGGGGGGGGGGCAACAAAGGACCAAGACAGACTCATCTCGGCCCTCCATTTTGGATAGCTAGCCTCACAAGGTATACTATGATGGAATCCTTTGCCCATTAAGGGAGGCACAAACCAATAAGATCCTCAGTTACCCTACATCAGTGGTTCCCAACCTTTTGACTTCTGTGGACCCTCACTTTCTCATTACTGGAGCCCGGGGACCCCCAATGAATGTTTATTGGAATTCGGGGACCCCCCCACTGAGTCATTACTGAAAGCTGGGGACCTAATCTGTTAATATTATTTAATTTTCTAAGCAGTCACGGACCCCCAGGGGTCCCCGGACCACAGGTTGGGAACCACTACCCTACATCGTGAATGCAAAGTGTAGATGCATTCTCTATCCATGTTCCACAAGTATGAAACAAAGAACTTGGGTGAAAGAAGCTAGCCGACATTTGAAATGCAGAGGAGAGGGAGCATATCTCATCTAAAGGTGATAAGACAAAAAGGGCCTGACCCTTCCAATAGAAATTAATGTTGCCACTATGGCCAATCTCTCCCAGCCTGACGAGACGGTAGTAGTCACTCTCCCCATTAATGATGAACTTTGGTTGCTCCTCACAGCCCCAGAATGCTCGTCTGTGGTCTCCGTCCATTTACAATTTAGTCCTCAGTGGAAATGTTATTGTCGGGGTCACAGAAACCAAAATCCAAAGTCCTGTTTGATATTTCATTATTTTACCAGCAATAAAATAAACAGGAAGAGGGCATGTTCTTCAGATCAATGCCCAGCAAGCATTAATAATGTAATTATTAAGCATGGGGATCTCAGTTTATTTTTTGGTGCCGTACTTGCCTGCCTGTCCCTCTCTAGTTTTTGTTTCTGAGCCAGGAATGTTTAACATTGAGGTTAGAAATGTTTCATTATGCTTCCTGGGTGTTGTCATCTTTAGGGAGCCAGGCTTCCTCAGAGATATATTAGTGACTTACTATTCACCTGGATCGGGCCCTCGGGTACAACTACAACCCCAGCTTCGGAAACAATTAGAAGTCTGCAAAGTTAAAAGTTCGATAATTAAAACATTTTTAAAGAATGGTGTCTGGCTCTATTACTAGGAAGCGTTGTCCCATGGCAAGTGTGAGTAGAACATCAGCAGAACATAGCTGGTACTTTATTTATTTGAGTTTCTATATTTCTTTTCATACCCAAAGTGAATCACAAACTGTAATGAAATAATACAATATAGTTATGAAAATATTAGAATATAGGAAGCATAGAAAAGCAGAACAATGACCGGAAGCTGGAAAACCAGGACACACAGATGAGCATAATTGGCATGATTTGAAGGAAAACATAAGAGGTTGTACAAAAAGTCAAAGCCCTAGCCTTCCAGAGTGAGTGGGGATATCCCATCCTGATGACATCTAAATGTTAACAAAAGCTGAAATGACCCACGACGAATCTAAATTTAGTCATCACTCAACCAAGTCGCAGTCCGTGAAGCACTCAATGAAAACCCCAGAAGAAAAGAAAAGGAAACGCAGCACAACCACAGATGGCAAAAAGGATGGGCCCGATGAAAAGACCTCCCAGAGGTCTACAGATCACACAGGTCCACAGACACCTGACACAACATATTCTGGGTTTGAGTGGATAACAAGGAAGGCGGTGGAGAGCATCACCCTCACTGATGAAAGAGGACGGCAAGCATGATCTTGGGAACAAGCTCCAAATCTGAGTGGTGGCGCTGGAAGCAGGCATTTCGAGTGCAGTACAGGGAAGATGCAACTTTCTGTCGGTCAGAGCCAGTATGTATTACAATGCTACGAACTTCACTCCAGACTGAGCTTGCCACCTGGAAAGGGTCACTCACCGCCACAGATTCTGATCATTTTGTGTACCAGGCCCTTCCAAGGCCATCTGGCTGCTTCAGAACCAGTTGCAGACTCACTGAGACATACAACTATTTATCCATTAAACAGTCAACATTCATGTGCTCACTTCTTTGGAGCTCGAGTACTGAACAAAGGTGGGCCAGTGCAGCAGCTAAATGCTGTGCAGAGGACTACATGCACTCTCCACAAGCTTGTCTGGCTCAGGTATCTCAGAGCAACTTGAGGAATAGCCGTTAAAGGATTCCTGCGAGCTCCATTGTGGGAGCATCAGGGCAATTTCTGCCATCTACCACTTTCTGCCACAAAATGAACGCCATATATCATCTCCCGTTCCAAGACTTCGATGCTGCAGAGCAATGATAGCACTCCTTTGGCAAACTAAGGACCTGTAATGGATTACCCGCTTCCTGCTGTGTAATTTATTTCCTGAAACATAACTCTCCACCGTTTTCTCCTAAGTTACCACCACACCACAATGCAACTGGACTGGGTGAGCTACTTGCTTCTGACATTAAGGGATCTTTGGCATTGCAACATTTTCTGGGAAGCTAACTTTTGAAGCTGCTTGTATTCTTTTTCTGTTTTCATGTCAGAATTTGCCTTGGTTATTTTGCGGTTGCCGTATCCTTTCAAATGTATTCCCATTCACTTTGCCGTACATTACATAGCGACATCTCTGACATGCCACACATACAAATAGATTTTACAGTATAATTAGTAGTTAGTTTGATAAAGACTTTGGTAAATTGTTGGTGGTCCAGAAAAGATAGGTGACCATGAATGTGTCAGTGAAGGACTTGAACATTTATTTTCTTGCCAGACTTTTCCCCTTCGGGCATACATCCGTCTTCTGCAAGGTTATACCAGTCTAAAAAATCAACTACTCCAGGTACATAGCTATCTGCTGTTATGTTATACCAGTCTATAAATTCAAATACTTCAGGTACTTTTTAGAAATAATTTTTGACAGACAAAGGCAATCAAAAATAATATTAAGATTGCGAGGAGCTGTTTAATACATTTCTTTAAGTCTATTGATCCTTTCAAATGCAAAGAAACAGTTAATTACAAACACACAATTTCCTATAAAACGTTCTGGACCCATATTCATCTCAGCCTCCGCTGGAGGACTTTTAGGTATGTGCAGTCACTCGTCCATGGGGTCTCAGTGTGTAGTTGACTACTAGATAGTATGCTTATGTTCACTATCCATAGGCATTGTTGGGACATCAACGGATATTTGTGCATTATATCATCTTGTCTGTGAGGAAGGGCCTCTTTTTGACGTAGGTAGCCCCCAATTTTTGCCTGATGTATGATGTAGCCTAGAAATTGTAGTGCCCAGGGTCCCTGTTAACCAGGTTCCCTGGGCCAAAGCGTTTTCCCTAAAACTGTTGTGAATCATTGGCACGACTGGATACACCTTTAGCTACCTCAATAAGCCCCTAGTAAAAGGTACTTAGGTACCCAAGGCATGGGTACTATTGGTAGGTCCCTGGGGCCAGCAGCACTAATTGTGCCACCCTCTATGGCCATGCACCCAGATACACCAGGTCCTACCATTGTAGGCTGAATACTCTGGGGCAAGCCTAAAACACAAATTTGACATGGCACACTGCCCGTGTGCCCTGTCCATCATATACTGCATACACTATGGATAAGACTCTCCTCTGGCAGGCCTTCCAGCCCTATGGCAGGGTGCATCGTAATATATGTGAGGGCATAGCTGCATGAGCAATATGCTCCCACTGTGTTCTTGTCAAACCTGGAATATAGTGAGTGAACATAGCAGCCATTTTAATACATGACTGGACACTGGTCAATATGAGTTTCCCAACTACATAATGGCTACTCTATGATGGCCACTCTGAACCCTGGGTTGTTTAATATCAAACAACTCAGAATGATAAATCCAAACTAATACCAGTATTGGATTTATTCCAAAATGTACAGAGGGGTCGCCTTAGAGGTTCCCCCTGCAAAAACTAACTACCCTGGCATAGTTGCTGACTGGTCCTATCGAGACTGCCATGGCCAGACGTCAATCTACAACCTTGGGGGAGAGATCCGTCTCTCTGGATTGTAGAACAATGCCCTTCCTGGGTGGAGGTGCTAACACCCTCTCCCTCAGGAATGTGCACTTCGCTGGTGGCGAGCTTCAAAGGGCTTACTGCCTTTGAAACTCGACCCCCAGGCCTGCTGCTAAGAGCAGATGGTCACCCCAATGCAAACCCCATTTTTGCCGGGATGCAACCGTGGGAAAATACACAAAGGGTAGGAGGAGTGCCCCCCCCCCCGGCATGCACCACCCCTAAGGTGTTGCCTGTGGGTTGGGCACTCCATATCACTTTTCTCCATCTTGGATAGAGGAAAAACAGCCAGTCAGGTGTAGGGAAGGGACCCCTCCCTAAGGAAGTGGTCACTTAGTGGGCGTAGATTAGATTTGATGGACAAAAGACCAGCACCAAGAAGATTCAAGGCATGAGAACTGTGGACCTGCTGCACAAAGAAAAGGTGGCAACCCCTGCCAGCTGCACCCAGGACCTGGCAATCACTGCTGAGGAGCTGCTGGACAACTGGAAAAACTTCAAAGAACCCCGGAGGACCTCTAGGCTTTGAAAATTGCCAATGAACTCCCTCCAGAGTGGAGGTACTGCTCTAAAGCAACAAGAAACCAGCAAGCCAGTGAGGGTCACTTCACTGACCAGCCACTAACTCCTGAACCGGACAACACAGGGACAAACCCTGCTAATGTGCCAAGTTTGGTGGCACTGTGCCCTCCAGTGGTTAAACCATGCCAGTACTCTGGGTGTTGCTCAGCTAACATCGGACACCCAAAGAAGCAGCCCGCACAGGACTGAAAAAGGACCAGGAGGAAGCCCCAGTTGAGTGACTTCAGGAATACCCTGGACCTCCCACCAAAGTGCGCCTGTTGTCAAGCAAACGACCCTTGAACCAACATACCTCCTGTTCCTGGGGGCATCCTGTGTGCAACTTCTGGCTCACCGATTCGCTCTGCACCCGGCCGCCCTGTGCCCTGCACCAAAGAACCTTCTGTGCCCTAAGAGTCTCCCACCCCTTGTGACCTTGACACTCCAAGGGGACCCCAAGAAACCATCTTTAAACTTACCTGTGCAGTGCTTTTCCAAGTGCTCCCTCACAGTGGCACTGCACCAGAGACCTTTCACCACTGCTCTCGCCGTAAGTGGGAGCTGCCTGAACTTCTCCAGCTTGCACAGTGTGCTCACCAACTACCTCAACCAACCTGCAAAAGACTAACTTGCCTAACCAACTGTACGATTTTATATGTATTTTTAAAGGTGACCATCCATTGATTTCTGTGGTGCGTAATTACGCATGAAAAGACTATTTTTATTAAAACTTCAAAAATTCATATCTTGAAAAGTACTTAACCAATTTTGATAATCTTGGTCTTAGTGGTCATATCTGAAGTATGTTTTATAAATTGTTCTTGAGTTATTTTATTGAGTGTGTGAGTTGCAGGATGGATACTGTGAGTACAACAAATGCTTTGCACTTCTCCAAGATTGGCCTAACTGCTCGACCAAGCTACCTTAAAAATTAGAGCATTAGGTGATCTAGTTCTACCCCTGTAAACCAGCGAGTGGTAGCCTGGACCCCCTGCACAGTGTGCCAAGCTTTGCACACTACATAGAGGGCCAGTCTCCTACATTGACAAATCACTGCAGAAAGTCTGGTTAACTGTCCCAAGTCTTGGGAGTATTTGCAGGGATAATACATTTCAGTGGCACTGACTGTTGTTTAATTGGGATTGTTCTTTGTTTGCAGGTGCAGGATTACATCTAGCAAAGGAAGGCGTTATGTACTGGAAGATTTGATGAAAAACCAAAAGGGCCGCCTCCCAAGAGATCCTCCTATTCTGCCGGCAGCCGTTTGCCAGACTGCTCAAACCGGATGCAGCCCCTCAATTTCAGAGCAAGTTGAGAAGCGGGGGGTGAGGCCAGGCACAACAGAAGCGCGGCGGGCCTATCTCCAGCTCTCCAGTCCCATCCGGCCAGTCATCAGACCAGCCACTTGCAGATCAGGACTTCTCAGAAGCAGGTGCCTCAACGGTGCCCAGATGCAAGTACAACAAAGGCCAAATGTGATGCAATACCCCCACCTCCCAGTAGAAGAAACCCTTTGTGTATGCGGTGTGGTGTGCATGCCTCCTCGGTCCACTGCTGAGCTGCAAGCTTGGCCGCAGTTCAGAAAATCCAAAACTGAGCTTCATGTGTACCTGCCCAATGGAGGGCTGCCACAATCATACACCGGAGATTATGAATCTCTGGATGAAGGTTTCATTGAGGAGGCAGATGAAAAACTCTCTGCACTCAGTATACAGGATAAACACAACCAACAGTGAACAACTCAGATAACAGAAGTGTATGTAAGTCAGACAACGTGGTTCCGATGGCATCAAATTATCAGCATCAATTAGAACCAAAAGCTACAGACAAAAGTCATATAAGGAAAACATAAGATTTTCGTGAATTTTGTGACAAACCCAAACTGTGTATCGAAAAAAAACTTTTCAAAAGAGAATGGAAATATACACTGCTTGAAAACTAACGCATTGAATAACGTCTTAATTACTGTGTTCTCATATTGACTGCACTTTTGAAACTGTATGTTTTAATATGTCTCAAACATATGCTTGGTTACTCTGATAGATGCCATAAAACCAAAGATGACCCAATGAAAATATTACATCTTTAGTATTTGTGTAATGGCACATAAATGTTGCAAGTAGGAAAATGTTGCTGTGGCATTACTGGGGTCTGACAAGGGCCATGCAGGTATAACGTGCTCATTGCATTTTCTGCTTATTTACATTCCATTTAATTTCATATATTCATTTATTTGAGTACACATTTATCATTTATAAACACACCTTGCATTTAGTATTATTTGCACGTGTATACCATATAACATTTATTTTATTGCAGTTTGATAGCTTGACAAACTTCAAAGTAAGTGAAGGCAGACAGATTAATATGTTAACTCTTGCATTTGACATCATTCACAAAAGTGTAAGTTTACCTTTGTGGATCAGGCCCTTACTCTATTAGGCATTGTAATTCCACATTAGCTCTTGGGGGACATTTATGATTCCCTTGCCTTGGTGGCCGCTCATACAATGAGGTATGTACTGCTACTATCTGAATAGTATAATGCATACCCCATCCTATAGAATATTGCTGCATACATCTTACACAAGCTAAATACATAAACACTTTCAGATCACCCACGCAGGCCATAATGGAGGTGCATAACGCTGTTCACAGGCCTCGGCCCGGGTGACACTGTACCTGCTGCATCATTGGCAAGCGAACCTCTTTCCCTACTCTCCCAACTAGAGATGGGGCCACTGAAAGCTCAATATATGGTTCAGCCTGAAGTATGGCTTTGGCTCAGATTAAAGTCCTATTGGAACTTTGAGCCAATAATGAGTTTGATTTGCTGTGTTGCTCTATAACAATCTGGGCCACATATAGGGTCCATGTGACAACCGTCTTGCCTGTTGGTTCACTAATTGCACTGCCACCAGTGTGAGGACGGGGGCAAGAATGACTAAGCTCATGTTAAAAAACTATCACTTTTGATAAATACTTCTCAGTGCAACGCTATGTTGTGATATATTAATGTCAAAGCTTCCACGTGTTAAAGAAATACAACCTTTTTCTCTTTTGAAGAGACGTTATCCTATTTTACGTGTTGTCTGTTGTATGTTTTACATAGCAAACATATTCAGGGCTCGGCTCATGAAGGGCTCTAAGAGTCAAACCAGACCCTTATTTCTGCTCTCTCTGTTAATCTGATGGCTTGCCCACCTCTAATTCCAAATTCACCGCCCAGTTTTAAAGACAGTGAAAAGACACACTACAACTTTCTGACGTTAAGTTGGAGGAAGCACTTAACATGTGCCTTCTCCATGGCCTCTTCTGGTGTGACTGGGTGGGCCAAAGGTCATGTTTGGGTGCCTGGCCCACCCGGCCCCCCTGCTAGAACCATGCCTGCGTCTCACACAGCTGATTGTTACTAAGAACGCACCATCCTCATCTAAAGGTCACGCGGTTCGTGGATTACATTCCTTCAGGTTTCCTGGCTGTAGCTGGTAAGTTGGCATTGAGTCTGCACTTTCACAAGATGATTTAGAAAACCTAATTGTCGGCTGTACAGTATGGAATTGCAAACCATGGATCAGGTACAGTATATTTTAAATTTTGCCTATTATGGGGAAAACGCGTTACAGTAACACTGTCTTACTTTGTTACAACCAAGCCATGTTTAAGACAGTTTAGTGTGATAAGACACCTACTTCTGAGATCTATGTGCATCCAGCAAGTTTCAGGGCACACTATTGATGAGATTTCTCAGTTGGTTAATGTACGTACCCCAGAGATCTAAGTGTAATATGCTGCACAAAGCAATGTTGTGTAATAAAAAGCTTAGGGGGCGCTAATGTGCCCACAGCAGAGCAATGTGTGTAGCCTGCAGGCCACAAGTTTGTATCCTAGTAAGATAGCAAGGTAGGTTATGCACCCTCTGCAAAGGTCCACATGTAATTTACCCGGCATATGCTTGAATCCTTGCAGGTATTCATTCAATATTTTAGTTCTTGAAAAGTTTATGTAATGGGTACCATTGAGTAGGGTAGTATTTACACGTTATTAAGTGTCAGATAATTCCGTGTGAATCGAGGGCCGTAGAAACGGTCATTCTTAGCGTGATTACACACACAAAGACACTCCTAACTTAAAGATCTTCCAAAAAATAAAATTATTTCATATTTTGGGTTGTAACTCAGCCGTCATATGAAGTAACACTGCAGAACCGATTTTGACGTCCTGCAGACTGCCAGCTGAGTCTTGAGGCATGGCGTGGAATTAGTGTCCAGTGGTACCCCAACCCCTTTGTCTTCTGACACATACTCCCAGAACAAGCTCTCTTTGACAAAAGGCTTTACTGATTCAAGACAATTTGCTAGGGGGAGGGCGGAGGCATAGCAATAGCTGCGGAAAATGGAATCTGTACGGTTCGCACTCCATGCGAGCACTGGGTGCAACTGCTGTATCATCAGTAAAGCTGGCAGCAACTTCACTCTTTAACCAAAGGAAAATTGAGCTGTCCCATCTGAGCCTGTTTACATTGCCCCACTGCATGGTGCAGGAAAATAGAGACTCGCTGCTGTGGGCACAAATCAGTCTAGCAGGCTAAACCTGAGGTTATTGGGTATTTACTGTGTTTTAGACGATCCACTGAGCGCCTACAGCTGCATGAGAAGCAATGAGCTTGGGGTTGTGCGTGTTCATCTGAAGTGAATGCTGAGGCTCTGTTGCAACACTGTGTGGGTTCAAAGATTGCAAGGACTTGCTGAGCTAAACACCAGGATTGGCTGATAATCGCCCACTTGACAGGGGAGCTCTGGGTAACTATGTATGGAAGCTTCCAAATTCTTTATGCAGCTCCTTATCCATCGATCCTCGCAGGATGTACATGTAGGGTCACGTGAAGCTCCGTCCCAGTGTCACGTTACGGTATTTAGACAGAATATCGAAAAAACAAATATCGTGAACTATTTCTATAGTTCTCTGATCACCCCGGGTTCTAACCTATTGAAAGAGACTTTCTTCCAGTGTTTGTTTCACTTTTTCCATATTTAGAAGACACCTACAAGTTCCAGCATGCTTCTCGCTGGTGAGTGGAAGAACAAGACAGCCTGAATGTCACCCATACAATGTGTGGTCAGATAAAATCTGGCAACACTTTTGCAATACAGTATGAGTGTATCGTGCCATCAGTAAACTATTCCCTATGGGAAGAGCAGTTCCTGAAATGCACAGCAGAGGTATACTGCCTTTGATGTGACATCGTGAGCCCTGTTTTACCTGAATGCCTCAGCAAATTACCATGCATTGTTTAATGCCATATTCTATATTATACCTCATTTGTCAGTGTGGGGAAATAATTTAATCTGCATTATTTTCTTATCATAGGCTAGATTTGATCTCTAAATGTTCATATAATAAAATAGTCACCAGTCGTTTGTAATAACAAGTAGTGGTGTCTCAGCTGATGCAGTTCCTTAATAGTCCTGCATACGGCAGTAGCTACCCATCTATATTACATCAAACCATAAATGTCAGTAACATTGGTTGATGTGATGTAAATTAACTTGATACGGTTCAGTAACATATAGATTATTGCGACGTAAATTTGCTTTCCACCCATTGATTATATTACGCAACTTACTCCCAACGGGGTACATTATAAGGAGACAGTATGTCACCACTCCCATGCCCTTACATCACTTGACCATGGTTACTTATGATCATGGAGCTCCTGGTCAGTGGCGAAACGAAACTGGAAGCCCCCCTCTCACACACACGCCCCAGAAAGACAGGCACCTGAAGCAGGGCATCCGTTTGGCTGTAATGTACGAGAATTGTTTCCAGATTTTCATGGTCACCAACTCTACTTAAACGTAGGGAAGATGGAGGAAACTGGTTTACTGTTTGAGGGTATGAAACACTCCTCAAGCAGCAACCACAATGCTTTTCAGGGTGAAACACTAGCAAACCCCAAATTTACTTGTACTTAACCTTCTCGTAGCTTGGCACAAAACAGTCAGACTTAACTTAGAGGGAATGTGTAAAGTATTTAGAAAAGTAAAGTTTGATAAATTGACATAAAAAATCCAAAAATCCAATTAGTAGAACCGGAGATATACAGTGTTAAATATTTAAGTAAAAACAGTGCTTAGTAGCATAAAGCGCCAGAGAAGCGTATTTTTGGCTCCACCCTGTATATATAGTTATATATTCATATACAACATGTATATTCAATGTGTGACTTAATTTCATTAATGTGCGTGTTACCTTTAAATGAATCGTACGCAACCATTGCAATCATTAAGAATTTACACACACGTATATTAGCCTGATCAATCTACTAAAGTAACCATGCCCATTGCATATTCATGTTTAACATTGATTGTTAGCTTCCATTGATTTATAATACTGTAATGTGCATCCATTTTGATTCTTGAGTTAATTTGGCTTGACATTAGGCCTTTACTAGAAAATGTTTGCTTTAACGTTGCCAATATGCTGTTTCTCTTGTTCTGCAGGTGTGTTATTGTGCTCCTTGTTAGCCAAAGAAAGGCTTATTGTTCTGTATTAGACAGTGCTTAATTTGAGCCAGTGGTTTCCGGTGCGGGGCACCAGCACTTATTTTTGAGGACCAGCACTTATGTTTCTGCCTCAAGCAATTACTGTGAACAAAAGACACACATGGGAAAAATGGAGGAAGAGAAAAATGAAAAAAAGCGTCACAAAGGGAGAAAGAAGAAAGCTGCAGGAATGAGATGTAGGGGCAGGGAGTGTCTGTAAATGGATAAAAGAGGCCTGAGATGGCTTTAGGATTATGCTCCATCGCCCATCTCTTGAGCACATAAGCTGGGTCATACCACCAGTCATTGATGATCAGAAGGTGAGACGCAGAATAGTAAGAGAAAATATGGGCTGCGGCATTACCACAATAATACATGGACTAAAAATGTCTTGAGGGCAATGTGGGCCAACCCCCCGCCGCCCAAGAGGAAGACACGAGAACAGCATTGATCTGCCTAAACCATGACTAGGGAATGGCATGGGGTAGTTTTGCAGCTGGTACAGCAGCATTTTGAAGATTGCCGACCTGACCATCGGTAGGAAGCACTAGATCTTAACCTCACCCAATCAAAGCTGACAATAGGGCCCTGGGCCATGACAGAGTAGCATCTGGAGAGAGAAATACTCCCAGATATTGAATGCCACCTTCAGACAGGGTCAGGCTCGGCTCCCACATTATGGTCCCAGTATAGCTATTTACTGGGAAAACCTTAGATTTGGCACCCTCATATAGAGACCAGAGGTATCCCCAAAATGTGCATAATCTGCATGACTTGTGGCCCTGTGGTCTCCAGCTCGGTTAGTGAGCACAAGACGTCATCTGCATGGAGGGCGATTCTGTTGGACAACCTAGAACTCCACTCGAATCCCCACACTTGGGCATTCATCCTGACCCACACAGCCAGTGGCTCCATGGCTAGAGCAAATAGGAGAGGGGAAAAGGGAATCCCTGTCTTGTGCCCCTATGAATCGGGAAAGGCTCGGAAAGGGTGCCTGAGACCCTGACTGTCGCATAGAGATCTGTATACAAGAGCTGAATATAAGAAAGAAATTTAGGGCCAAAATTGTGTCTCTTGAGAAGGATGAAAAAGAATCCCAGTGAACGGAATTAAAGGCCCTGTTGATATCGACCAGGAGCATGGCTGCCAACATCTAAAGGCCATCAGCCAGGGCCAATGCATTGTAGACATGTCTTATGTTATGGCGTGGGGTGCATGAAGCCCAACTGGTCTGGATGGACCAAGTCCAGAATGTGTTTCACAAGTCTGTGGGCCAAAGTTTTCACCAGGAGTTTCACCTTCATATTCAGGAGAGAGATTGGACGGTAGGATGCTCATTCTTCTGGGTAAGACTACGCGATCCGGATGTCACCAGTCTGGTGGAAGCGGCTAAGAGGTGCATCCCTAGTCTAGGTAGGAAGGCTTTAAAGATTTTGCATGGGAATCCATTAGGACCTGGAGCCTGCACCATTTGATTTGGTAATAAGGCTGATGCGAGATCCTCTTCAGTGATGGCTTCATCCCGTTGGGACCGGGTCGCGTCCAAGAGAGTCTGGAGGGGCAGGGCAACTACAAATTTTACTATTTGATCCAGGGTCAATATCTCTCTGCAAGTCTAGATTACCCTAAAATCCCTAAAATATGAGGCAAAACTCTGGGCAACCTTCTGCAGAGAAACTAACAATTATCCCTGTTCATCACAGACTGTAGGAGTCATGATGTGTCTGTGAGCAGTTTGACACAACCTGTGTTGCATCTTGCTTGACTTATTCCCCCCTATTGGTACAGGCAGCTTTGCGTGGCCCACCAGGGCTGCTTAACTTCATCAAGGAACAACTGCTGGTATTGTTGTTGTGCCCATCTCAGTTGTTGCCGTGCTCTGTGCTCAGCGGTCATTTGTCTGCCTTCTTCCAATGACCATATCTGCTGTTCCAGGGCCACGAGAGCCTGGTCTCTCTGCCGGCACTTTCCACTGCAATAGCTAATATCTACGGCATGCAAGGTTGATTTAAAGACCTCCCATAATATAGCCGCTCATGCTATGGTGTCTGCATTAAGGGTGAAGTATTCTTCTATAGATAACGAGATATGTAATCTATAGGACTGATTCTGCCGATGTCATGGTGAAACGTGGACCACCCAGGCCCCACCAGGAGTCTCAGGACTATCGGGGCGTGATCAGACAGACCACGTTCCAAGACGTCTACCTAAACCACTGTATGTATGTAAATGCTGGGGATGAAAAAATAGAGAGAACAAGCCATGGGGCGAAGAAAAATAAGTGCAAGATGGGTGGTGCGCTCTACAGACATCTGTAAGGTCCAATGCTGACAATAAGGATCAGAGCCAGTACCCATCCATCTCTGAAACGCCTCCCAGATCGAGCCATCTATCCATGTCGGGGTCCATAACTGCATTCCAGCCTCTCCCCCCATGACCAAGAAATCCTCAGGAAGGTCACCCCACAGATGCACCACTAAGTCCACAAAGGCTTCACCCAGCGGTGGAGGGTCAGAAGAGGAGCCTATGGTGAGGGGTTCATCAAAGAGAGTACTAATGTCTGGGTAGGGACCACACCCCAGCCAAGCAGAAAATGCAGGGCACTTACTACCTGTGGCTGGGGTGGCGTGCCCTTTAAATCTTCCCTGCACTGTGTGACTGTAGCCCCAGTGCATGCAAATTCATACGTGCTCCACATGGAGTGCCATTTTGTCTCAGGCCTCAAGGTGCTGTCACAGGCCCCGACCCTCGCTCTCTTCCGGAGGCCCGCAGCCTGACCACTCAGCCTGTCTGCAGGATCCCTATCGTCCCAGGGGATAAACAGCATGGTCGCTGCCTCTGGAAATGGTGCGGCCTCCACCTAGAGCAAACACCGCTGCCTCCACACTGCCCAGACGAGGATGGCGGCGTTCAAGTATGTATACCTCTGCGGCGGCCAGCCGGCCCCACTCCTCTTCGGGCCGTCAACAGAAGCAACCCCCAATGCCACGGGACTGGTAGAGTTCTAATCTCCCTTGTATGGCTAGGAGGGACAGTCTGGGAGCTTCAACTGGGTGCTCCAGGCTCCGCCTGCAAGCCACAACTGAACCCATGACCTGTCAGCAATCTCCAGCATGGCTGACCTCCCTCGTTTCTGCCATCACCGCCGCCTCGTGGCCCATGATGGGCCCTTGTCAAGCTCAGTACGTCACCAGAAGATTTTCGTTAGGCCAGCTGCTGTCTATAGGCACCTGTATCCTCTCGGGCACTGGACTGGTCTGGGAATTAATTGTAGTGTAGTGGGGTGTACAATGTTGCCAGATTTAGGGTGACTGCCGGGAGCACCGTTAAAATGTGACTGCCATGTTCGCTGGTCAGCCATGCCGAACACTCTTACTGTTATCCAGGAACTTTTTCTGAAGTTCGATATTATACTGACACCTTCTAAGCTGCCCTTTGAAAATCCATTTGGAGAGTCCTGGCCCCAACTAATGCTTAGATTAGAAAACTAAATTTTCTTTATGGTACATCTTATTGTGGCAATCTATTTTCTTTGCATTGTGGCTATAACTATTTTGTACATAATTTTATTTTTTTTGTTTACATTTTTTATTGTCTTTGTAAAGCTTAATAACAATTATAACAATGATTGCATCAACATATTATTAGATACTACCCATAACAGTGATAAGCAGTCAATTGTAGAATATTATATGAGGATATATAAAGCAGTATCTGCAACAATATGTATGTATGACCCATGTTATATGACATCAGCCAATAGAAATCATCAACAAGATACAAAGAAACATAAATAATAATACAGTGAACAGTAAACTCAAACAAGGCGCAGGCCCGCACCCATCAGTTTATTTTAACAAAACCCGTCTTGCAATACTACAATAAAGAAAAAAGGAAGGAAACCCAGGGAATAGGAGCAGAGCAGGGCCCAAAGCCGAATGTGCTATCAGGTCACAGCCAAGTCGCCCGTGTCTTCAGTAGATGAAGTGAAAGCAGGGATTACGGGCTACATGAACCAGACTTTCCAATATAGAAATTCATTGCCTATCTGTACAGGGATTGGCAAGGTCAGTGTTGGCGCAGTGGGAAATGAGTTGCCACTGTTAGTGTACAGAGGGAGTCAGCCAGTCAGCAAATCAAGGTTGACCCTGACCCCATTGTGTGCCAGTATTGGATTGTAAGGTGAAATAGATGTTCCTTTGACATGTCCCCCAATTGGTTCTCCAGCACCCCAAGGAGAGAATTGTAAGATAGAAACTGACCAGGATGTAGTTCTTCTCCCTCAATCAGAGACTCTAGTGGGACGAGAGCATTGTTTTGATATATGTCACCAAGTGTGTGTATTCCCGACTCATGCCAGAGTGCCATTTCAGTTAGTGAAGTGACCTGGTGTACCTGTGGTGTACCAAGGTATGGGAGTCCTGGTGCATATGGCGTAATTGCTTTAGTGAGATAAAGGACCCGCTTGCAGCAATGATATGAAACTCACATGAAAGTGGGGCAGGTTTGTATATCATTTTCCTATGACTTCATTTACTGGCACATTTTGATCTTCAAACCATATTATTATCATTTCTAAATGTATTCCTGCTAAATTGTAAATGTATTTCTGATGTTAGCTCCCTTACAACAATTCAATTCAACTAACAAATGTCAATACAACCAATGGGAAAATATATTTCAATAATAGATTGAGGCAAAGATATCCATGCTCCATCGGGTGGTAGCAGTCAGATGGTTAGCCTCTGGAGAGTAGGGAGTTAGAATAGTTTTGGAGTTGCCCAAGCCTACTCTAAGCGCTTAAAGTCCATGTCCCAGTTTGGAGAATCAATGGTGTTCCACCGGTTTGAAAAAAGTTGCAGTAGCTGAGGAGACTGAGGCCCTCATTCTGACCTTGGCGGGCGGCGGAGGCCGCCCGCCAAAGTCCCGCCGTCAGGTTACCGTTCCGCGGTCGAAAGACTTTCTGACTTTCCCGCTGGGCTGGCGGGCGGTCGCCTTCAGACCGCCCGCCAGCCCAGCGGGAAAGAGGCTTCCACGATGAAGCCGGCTCGGAATCGAGCCGGCGGAGTGGAAGCTGTGCGACGGGTGCAGTTGCACCCGTCGCGTATTTCACTGTCTGCGCAGCAGACAGTGAAATACATGTAGGGGCCCTCTTACGGGGGCCCCTGCAATGCCCATGCCAGTGGCATGGGCACTGCAGGGGCCCCCAGGGATCTGGATGGCGGTAGGGGGGGTCGGAATCCCCGCGGCGGTGCAGCAAGCTGCGCCGCCGTGGAGGATTCAATGGGGCGGCGGTACACTGGCGGGAGCCCGCCAGTGGTGCCGGTCCGACCGCGGCTTTACCGCTGCGGTCGGAATCCCCATTGGAGCACCGCCGGCCTGTCGGCGGTGCTCCCGCGGTCCTCCGCCCTGGCGGTCTTTGACCGCCAGGGTCAGAATGACCGCCTGAGTATTAATAGGGTCATGCATTGGAATTGTGTGTGTCAAGCTTGCCATATTTTATTAAGATTGAGAGGTGCAGCGTGATGGGATTTTAAGTTGTTGTGTAGATGTAGAGGCTCTTGATGTTGAGCAGTTGAAGTTCTTATGCGGCTTGTCACAGTCCAAGATCCTGGGATAGATAAGGATATTGTGGTGTAATTTATCTACTAAGTTTTGTGGCGGCAGTCGTGAGGTACTATCGACTGCACAATTGGGATAGGGAAATATAATTTCATGGTGAGAGTCTTAACAGTGACTGGTGCTGGTGGATCCTGGTGAACAGAGGTGAAACTACATTAGTCAAGGTGATTTCCCCCGGCTGAGGTTTCATCTGTGTGGGTGTGAGTAAGTTGGAAAGTGTCATCCCTAACTATTTCTTGTGTGATTGAATCATTTAAATTACTTGGTGGAGCAGGCTAAAGTTGTGTTTATTGTGCTTGCTTAGTGTTGCAAGAGGTTGTGTTCATGAAAATTGGAATAGAGGGTGAACCACTGCATAGGGTGAGTATGATAGCATGCTATGCTGGGACTGGACATTTGGTATAGGTGCTGTGCTGCGATTGGTTATGTAATTGAGAGTCTCACTGTGATAGGCCTGGCAGAAGGTGCAGTGAGGAGACTGGTTACTAGTGTTGGATCAATGTTAATTGTGATTGGCTATAGATTGCTGCTTATTTGAACTACATTTGTTGTTATTTGACTGTTGAAATCATTACAAACCTGAAGTGTTTCAGAGCTATTAGAGATATGGTCCAAGGAGATGTGAAGGTTTGCATTCGATAAGGTGACGAAGTGCAACCGGAGGGCACTGGAGGTTATTATATGGCATAAATGTGGGGCTCGACATGCGCATTGGGTTGAGTCAGTGACATAAGATCACAGAGAATGAAGGTGCATTGAAGATTTACTCACTAGGGCACATTTAATTTGAGAATTAAATATACTGGTATTGTATGGAATGAGCCGACCCTGTACACCCATGCAATATGAAGCACTTAATGCCTGGGAGCATGCTGCCCATGCTAAGGATAGGGAGAAATGCCTGGGTAACAAAAGTGGTGAACAGAAATAATTGAGGGCACTAGGCTGTACCCTGCATTTGACAAATGAGAAACTGCAGAAAAAGAAAAAGAATAAAAGAGAGGAAAAGACAGGCATTGCAGAAGGTTCAGGTGAATATACTGATTCTAGTGATGACTTTTTGGGTGTACTGTTGTCAGCTCATCCACAAACTTATAATGTTGCTTCATCTGGCAGTTCGAATGTCCGAGATAGGTGGAAACCCTGAAGGTGCCACCACCCCTTATGAATCCAAACAGAGTAGAATGCAGGGATTCATGCCCCTATGAATGCCCCGGTTCCTAATGCCCCAGATGCAATAACTGTCACTGTCACTGTCACTATTTGTCCCACAGGTTCCATGTATAAACCAGAGTGATCTAAGGGTATGACACATTCTTTAACAGTACCTACTGGAGTGAATACTTCAACCAAAGTCAGGATGCCCCTGCCCTGGGAATTGACATGAAGGGCTCCTTTAGTCCTCACTAAGGTAACTCTGCCCCTGGTTCTTCTACATTAAGCACATCAGACACACTCCTATACAGAAGCCTGCCCCAACACCTCAAAATTCACTCATATCCATTCATAACTCCCCACAGCATAATTCAAGTAGTAGTCCCAGAGAAAGAATAACGATTAACGCCCCTGGATCCCAAAGTAATGCTAGTTCACAGGAAATAGAAGATTTGGTCTGATTCTTTAATGGATCTCTTGGAGGTTGCGATGTTTTTGAATTGAGAAAGGAAATCCAGCTCTTAGAGAAGGAGGCATGTTTATATATGAGAGGTTGTTGCAAGTGTTTAAACAGCATAACGGAAGGAACAGCAGAGGGGAAGATATGGTGGGTTTTGTGTCTAGGTTTGTGATGAGACTGCGACCTGAGATTAGTAGGATGATCTAGCAGCGTTTAATTTGTTGGCAGAACAAGTCTATTGATGAAATATTGAGATATGCTAGACACTGCAGTGATGAATTGAACATAAAACAGAAGTAATTGAAGGAAAAGTTTATGCTGGTCCAGATGAAGGCGGCACAAAGAGGAGGTCGGAGTCAGCCATATCTAGGGAATATGGGTGGAATGCATAGAGTTGGGTACCCACAGAGAGGACCCATGATGCAAGGTGGAAACAGTGTTCCGCAGTGTATAGATCGCGGTGTTCCAATAGACCAGAGTACTGCGATTGATATTGCAATGTTGAAGAGATCTAATCCTTGTCATTACTTTAATAAGTTGGACCATTGGAAACACAAGTGTCCTCTGAACCCCAGTAAGGAAATTAACGAGAATCAAGGTCAGAATTCATAGTTTGTGCAGACTCAAAATGATAATTAAACTCAGCTACAGAATGTGCAGAGTGTGCAAGGTCCTAACATGTCACAAATCCTAGTAATACAAGTCCCTCATGTCCCTATGTCTCAGTAGACTATGAATGGACCTAGATTTAATAATAACCAAATCCCAAACTTCAATCAGAACTCTTTCCAAAATTAAACCCCATTTCAACACTGTCCTATGTTTGACTCATTTGAGGGCTACGGCTACCGCCAGTCACAATGACAGTGCCTGAGGGTGGAGCAAGATTACATTCATGGCGCAGTCTTAGAGGTGGACCAGAGTGGTCAATTCGTAGAAGGTGAGTTGAATGGCCACTCTATGACATTTCTGATCAACACAGGTTCTACCACTTCCACTGTTAGAACCACAGAAGCTCCAAACCTACTCCTCTAAGGAAAAAGAATCCAAGTTGTAGGAGTTGCTAATAAACAGATGACAAACCCAGTCACCAAAGAAGTTCCAGTAAAAATAAGGTAATTTGAAGAAAGCCACCAGTTTGTGGTGTGTGATTCCAGTCCCATAAATCTCTCAGGATGGGATTTGTTATGCAAATTAAACTGCACTATCAATTGCACACCAAAAGGTGTGGAATTTCACACTTATGATAAAGATGTTGATTTCAAATTGGCAAGCCAAGGAATGGCCGTTGGGCTGTACCCTTGATGACTGCAGAGGATTTACCTCCAGACGTAATGATATGGTTAAACCTAAAGTCTGGGACTTTTCATGGAAGAAATAGGTCACATAAAAAGAGTTGAACCTGTCAGAATAAGTGCCAAACCTGAATACCATAGAGCCCTCAGTAAATTGTAATGCCTGAAAAAATAGCTGGGATTACCCCAGTGATTGAGACAATAATACAGCAAGGCATTTTGAAAGAGATAATGGGAAGTCCATGTAACTCACCCATTATGGGCCTTCCAAAGCTGAGTGGAATTTATCAGTGTAGGACCCGAGGAAGATTAATATTTCATCCTTTGTTGCCTGTAGCACCAAATCCAGCTGTGATAATGTTTCAAATTACATGTGACCCCGAGAGGTTCACTGTGGATGGGTTGTATCAGTCTTTCTTCTCTACACCCTTGCCTGAGGACAGTCAGTATCATTTCACTCTCTCATTCCAGAAATGTGTTTTGGCATGGTCCAGAGTCCCACAAGGGTATTGAGAGTTCCCTTTGATTTTTAATCAGATCTTCAAGAAGAATCTTGAGTCTTTGGTAATGCCCTGCAATTCTGTCTTAGTTCAGAATATCAATGACTTTTGGTGGCATTGGATACTCACGAAGCCTGTACCAGGACACTATTGCACAGTTGAATCATTTGTCTGAGACTGTACATAGAGTGTTCCCGAGTATGTTACAATATTGTCAGAAAGAAGCCCTGTATTTGGGATACTAGAATGAGAAGGGAGTGAGGAAGTTATCAAAAGAAACAATCTATGGGGGTCATTACAACCCTGGCGGATGGCGGAGAACCGGTGGTAAGACCACCAACAGGCTGGTGGTCTTACCTTGGTGTATTATGACCATGGCGGTTACCGCCATGGTCAACCGCCAGTTCTCCGTCCCGCCCACCAGGGCGGAGACGACTGCCGGGCTGGAGACCTGGGTCTCCAGCCCGGTGGCCGTCAGTATACTGCCGGCGGTATTTGGACCCGGCTTACCGCCGTGGATTTCCAGCGGTTTGAACCGCCATGAAATCCATGGCGGTAAGCACTATCAGTGCCAGGGAATTCCTTCCCTGGAACTGATAGGGGTCTCCCCCACCCCCACCGACTCCCTCCCTTACACCCCCCACCACCCTTGCCACCCCCCAAAGGTGGCAGGGCTCCCCTCTCCACCCCAACCCCCAACATAACATTACTCACACAGACCCGACACGCATGCAGGCACCACCAACACACACACGTACACACCCCGACATACATGACTACATACACAGTCAGCCACGCACACCCACATTCAAACATACACGCACACATCCATACAGACATACCCACAGCCATACACGCACTCATTCCCATACACACAACACCCCCGCAAGCATACACCCACGCACACACCCCCTCTACATACACACACGCACACCCCCATGCACGCACACAACACCCCTCCACCCCCCGCCCCTCCCCTAACGGACGATCGACTTACCTGGTCCGTCGATCCTCCGGGAGGGGACGGGAGCCATGGGGGCAGCTCCGCCGACACCACACCGCCAACAGAACACCGCCACGGCGAATCACAGGACATGATTCGCTGGGCGGTGTTCTGTTGGCGTGGCGGTGGAGGTGGAGCAACCTCCACTTCCCCACCGGCCGCAAGCTTATACACTTTTCTGTAGTGAGAGGGATGGTTGGGGTACCTCAGTGCTTACACAAATGCATGGGATGCTCGATATGCTTGAAGATGTGGCTTTTTTTCTGCTACTCTTGATCTTGTAGCCACAGGCCTGCCCAGTTGCCTTAAAGCGGTAGCAGCAGTAGGCGTGAGCATTGATTACCATCATGGTGCCTCACTCCATTGAGATCCTGTTAACACGTACCCCACACAGCTTCTGACAAATAGCGGGTCGACCAAATATGAACAGATCATATTCGTAGCTGAGAACATCACCTTTAGTGCCTCGCTGAATGCTGCTACGTTGGTACCATTGCCTGAAAATTTAAAATACTGATGGGTAGGTAAAACCTGACTGTCTTGGTGACACAGAACTATGTACCAAACAGAGGCCAGATATTTAAGATTAATCCCTGGAAGAATCTCTTCATATACTGTTTGTGGATGACTTTTGCCTGAGAGATAAAGGAGGAATGCTGAGAGCCGCTTACGTGGTTTGTACTGTGTGGGGAGCAGTGGAAGCCTCCTGGCTCTGAGGAGTAGCTTCTGCACCAGTGGCTGAACTGGTTGCTCTTACCAGAGCCTGCTGTGTTTCAGAACAACTGAGAGAAAGTATTTTTACTGATAGGTAGTATTGCTTTGGTGTGGTCCATGATTTCAGACAATTGGCATCATCGGGATCCCCCATTCAAAACAGGGAATATGTCATGAAACTGTTAGAAGCACGCAATTGCCTAAGGAAATTGCTGTTGTAAAGTGTTCGGCACACAGAAGTGGAAGTGACTGTGTAACATTTGGCAATCATTATCTTGGTGAGACTGCATTGTATTGCACTCATGGTCTCAAACATTCAATGGAGAGCATGTAAATGAATCTGAAAATGAGACCGATTTCAACCGTTTGTTGACAGTCGCTGACACCTGGGAAGAAGTTTAGCGATTGCAAGAAGATGTACCGGAGGCAGAACAGCAGGGTTGGCTCAGAGCAGGTTGTATTAAGAGGGATGCTGAAATTTGGGTATCAACAGATGGGAGACCTGTGTTTCCTGATAGCTTGCTTGACGCCGGAACTGAAGGGTCTATTATTTGTTGGTGTACGAGATGTGAAGATACCTTATACTTTGATGTATGATCGACTCTTGGTAATTATAGGTTACTATTCCATTGGAGATTTATAAGTACAGACTTGTCATGACTTTGAAAGAGATTACAGACTTGTAGCTTTAATAGAACACAATAAACATAAAGAGAAAAGCCTTGATAAAGTCCTTTGTAGGACGAAACACGTGTCGGCTGAATCTGGGTGAACCCTACAATCTATCTCCTTACTGGATGAAAAGAAATCCTTCCGCTTCAAGTCACCAGAGTGGATGAATTCCACTCACATAACCAATTGATTGATTTTGCTTCTATTTGATCATGAATATTTTAAGAGAGGAACTGTTTCGTTTTTGATTCAATTATGTAATTTGATAAATTTCTGTTAACACTTTATGTAACATTAGGTCATTTGTTATATTATTCTAGTCTTGTTGTAACTTTTGTACACCTTTTTGGTAATTGTGTTATATTTATATTATGTGTATTAAATTTAATGATTACATAATACGTTTTTTTTCAAATTATCACATACCACTCTGATACCACATTTGAGTTCATCATTTATGTCACTATAGTTCTCTAGCATAATTTAGGGATTTATGAACATATCAGAATTGATAGCGTATTGATACTTTTTCATGTGTGCTCCATTCCCATTTTGGATATAAATATAGCTTGCTGTCCCCAATGGCTATGCATTTTCATCGTCCCACACACATTTGGTGGGAAGCCATGGTCAGGTTTTTTTTACAGAATTGATTCAATCCCCGGTTCAGGACACACATGTGTTGCATGCCAGCAAATGAACATATGAAGGAGAACTCCAGTGATGGGGAGTCAAATAGGGAGATCAAAAGGGCCATTAAAGACGATGCAGCTGCACATCATTGAGATGCCTGTGTGTAACGTGTTGAGATATGTCCTAGTGATTGTGTGTATCTTCTCAAATTAGGTTGAAGCTTATCAGACAAGGAGAAATGACAGTCTCACTGTAGCCAAGCTGTTGTTGAGGAAACTAATCCCCCAATTCGGGTTTCCGACTTCGTTAGAGTCAGATTGAGGAACTCATTTTAAGAAGGAGATCCTGAAACTTTTGTGCCCAGCATTACAAGTGGAACAGAGACTAGACTGTAGCTATCAGCCTGATGCTTCTGGCATCGAATAGCAAGTCAATGGTACGCTGAAATTTTGATTAGCCAAATTGTGTGTATCAACGTCTTTGAAGTGACTGGATGCTTTGCCTTTGGTGCTAATGAGTCTGCACAGTATTCCTAATCATAGAACAGGACTGTCCCCACATGAGAACATCATGGGTCGAGAAATGAGGTTGCCTGCTGTTCCTGCACATATGCTTATGTATACTATAGATGATTCTTGACTAATGCAAAGGACTGGCTGATGTGGTGCATTCTGTGTCTAGCCAGGTTGGACCTGCCACTGCTCTCCCACATCAGGAGCAGTGCCATGACCTCAGTCCTGGAGACTGGGTCTTGGTGAAGAAACACATTCGGAAAAAATGTCTGGAACCTTCTTTTAAATGCCCTTTCCAAGTCATGCTAGTGACGAATGCTGCCATTAAGTGTGGAGGTGTACCTAACAAGGTACACGCCACACATATTCAGAGAATGGAGTGCCCCCTTCAGGATGTGACAGTGCCTCTCCCTGAAGAGCAGACTGCAACTGTAGAGCACCGGGGAGACCCATGGGGGGGGCTTAGAGAATGAGCAAGTTACTCAAGACTCGTTAGTAGTCCAGGAACCTGCAGTAGCAAACCCTTTGTCTGGGCGGGGCTTGATGTGTCAGCATCTGGAGTCAGAACAGATGAAGGGTCTTGGCCGTTGACCCAGGTGGAGGCCGACCTTGGACCTGGCGAAGGGCTGAGTGGGGTGACTAACTGAGCTGGAGCCAAATGGCCGAGAAGGCAAGGGAGTGTAGGACAGAGTCTGTCTGTTGAATGCATGCCACATACTGTCGTAGAAAAACACCTAAAGCTAATAATCTAAGTGGCAGTCAAGATGAACAGCTCACACTCAAGAGATGGAAAAGAGCGTGGGTGCCTTTGCTGGAGATACTCAGACCCTTAGTGGACTCACTTTGTGGTCTGTGACAGAAATGGAGTGTTCTGTGATCTGACAGATGACAGTGCAGTATCAATTGGACCTCTGTGAAACTGAACTTACTGTGGAGTACTGTTTTTGAACTTTATCTCTTCACTGGATTAACTAAATTGCACTGCGTCTTTGCTTGACTCTCAGTACTAAACTTTGACATTTCTTTTGAACTGTGAAAATGTATTGAATTTTGTTTTAAAGAATAAGGAAGATTCCCTAGGCCTCAAAAGGAGCGTAAGGGAGTAATTTTAGAAGAAGCTGGAGTAGGGATAAGGATGACTCATGAAAACTGTTGTAAATAGGTTACTCATTTCATAGTTGAACTCAATTTTGCCATTTGCACAAGTAGAGAAGTACACAGAAAATCTGTTTACTGCTATTTCTCCCTATTCTGTCTAATTGTCGTGACGTCATGGAAATCAGAAACCCAAATAAGCGTAGATTTATAGTAGCTGGCGTATGAATAGCAATCACACTCTCCAACCCCTTCAAGTCCTATTAGATCTAAGCCTGGGCCTGTCCCTAGCACCACTGCACCTGCTGTGAGCAATTTACATATTTTTAATTTTAAGTTGCTACATACACATGCTTCAAAGAGAGATTTTTCTTCTAATGTTTATTTTAGACTACTTTATGAATAAATTGACACTATAGATGCAAAGGATTGCTGTGTCTGTACACAATTGCCTGCTTCGGTAGCTGAGGAAACAACTTACCACCATATTCCTTTCACATATGGTATTTCCTGCAGTATTTTGTTTAGCCTTTTATATAGATTAGGTAAATTTGAATATTATTTTTCACATTATGATTTCAGAAGTCCCCATGCATAAACATTTGAATCCATATCCCAAAATTAAAGAGATGGATGCTGTTTGGAGCTTTTTCCAGCCTATAACGAAGCTCAACACTGCTTATCCCATAGACAGAATTTGACTTTTTCTCTGAGTGATGCTGACAAGAAATGTAGAGATGATTTAGAAGATAGAAGGAAAACAAGAAAACGGGGCAAGATTTGGGGAAATATAAAGTTGGCAGTGGATGAATTGAAACAGAAGGAGTAAGGAGTGCAACTCACATTGACTTGAGATTTATGACACAAACATTATTCGCAGAGTTTATTATGTGTGCGGAGAGCATGCATATTTTTTGATGCCTTGAAATTGGTATGGGACCTGCTATTTGGCTATAGTCTTTCCGAAAATGTAGCATTTAGTAAATTTTGGTGATCATGGCTTGAGGAATTCTGGTAGACCAAAACGCAGTAATGGTGAATACAAGATAGTAGGGGATATTTTTGGTGCCATGATCCCTTCTGTTAGAGTAGTTCTGAATAATCTCAAGATTAGAAAACTTTCTTCTACGGTGGACAAATTAGATACCAGTACAAATGGATTATTGTAGGCTACTGATAATGTAAAGATAGCTATTAAATCTGCGGTTCTACAAAACTGCCTTGTGTTAGATATCTTTCTCACAAAGGAGGGTGGGGTTGCAAAATGCTAAAGGTTCAAAATATTGTACCTATATATCAGATAAGCATGAGGAAATGAAGAAGTTTATTAAGAACATTACTAAATTGAAGGAGAATTAGGGAGAACTGGAAACTACAATGCCTGGGAAGCAATTGAAAGGGGTTAGCTGCTGTAGGCAGTTGGTTTGGGAATTTAGGTAGTGGTATCTTTGGTGCTATAATGACACTAATCATAGTCATTGCAACTGGCGTGATTTGTTTGTTTGTTATGTTTACAGGGTATAAGTGCTTGAAATCAAGAAAAAAAGAAGATCATGGAAGGGGAATCAAACGAAAGAAAAAGAAGGGATGCAGAATTGGAGGAGAGCCAGTGTAGGTTTTATGATGAGATGAAGATCCTGGAGAACACAAGGCGTAAGATACTGAAAGCGGCAATGTTTTGAGTTGGTCTTAAGAGACAGAGGGGGTAATTCCAAGTCTGGCGGGCGGCAGAGGCCGCCCGCCAGACTTCCCCCCTCCGAAATACCGCTCCGCGGTCAAAAGACCGCGGAGGGTATTCTAAGTTTTTCCCTGGGCTGGCGGGCGGTCGCCAAAAGACCGCCCGCCAGCCCAGGGAAAAACTCCCTTCCCACGAGGATGCCGGCTCGTAATCGAGCCGGCGGAGTGGGAAGGTGCGACGGGTGCTGTTGCACCCGTCGCGTATTTCACTGTCTGCCAAGCAGACAGTGAAATACTTGTAGGGGCCCTCTTACGGGGGCCCCGCGACCCCCCCTACCGCCATCCGGTTCCCGGCGGGCGGACCGCCGGGAACTGGATGGCGGTAGGGGGGGTCGGAATCCCCTCGGCGGCGCAGCTAGCTGCGCCGCCTTGGAGGATTCCAAAGGGCGGCGGTACACTGGCGGGAGACCGCCAGTGTTGCCGGTCCGACCGCGGCTTTACCGCCGCGGTCGGAATGCCCTTGGGAGCACCGCCGGCCTGTCGGCGGTGCTCCCGCGGTCCTCCAACCCGGCGGTCATTGACCGCCAGGGTTGGAATGACCGCCAGAATCATGTGATATTGTGATGGGTAGCCTAGCCATCAGAGGAGGGACTGGAGCAGTGTAATTTAGGCTCCAACCTGCATACTTCATGTTTATACATTTGTATGTCATATACAACATTTATATTGAACGTGTGGCCTAATTTCATTAACATGTGTGCTACATGTGTGCTACATTTGAATGAATTAATAGTGTGTTACTGCTGCAATTACTAACAATTTACATATGAGTGCATTAGTAGATCAACTGACTAATGTAACCATGTTTACTGCATATTCAGGTTTAGTACTGATTGTATGCTTCCATTGATTTATAATACTATATTATGCATCCATATTGATTCTTGAATTAGCTTAGCTTGACATTATGCCTAACTGGAAAATGTTTGCTTTAACTTTGCCAGTATGCTGTTTCTTTCTTCTGAAAGTGTGTTATTGTGCTTCTCGTTAGCAAATAAAAACAGCTTATTGTTCTGTTTTAAGCTTCTGATAGTGAGGCCTGGGAGGAGAAAGATGACAATAAAAGCTGAGTAATGGTGGTGAGAGAAGGCCTCTTGTTCTCGATCTGCCAGGAGGACGCAACATTCAAGGTTGCCAGCTGTGTACCTAATTGCGTGGAGATGGAAAGAGAGTATGTCAACTCCCCTCAAATACAGAGTGGCTATCAGTGATGGGAACAAGATATGGATGTTTTAGAAACTACTGTCTGTATATTCAATAGGTGTTAGTTAGGCAAACCTTCCCCTGACTTTGAGAGGGAACAGATCTTTCTTGGCTGGGATTTTCTGAGTGTGAAACCTCATGCTGTACACTTACTATTTTCCTGGAACTTCAACTGAAGTTTGATCTTATGCTGGTCCCAACTTATGCTTAGATTAGAAAAGGAAAGTTTCTTTAAGGAAGACCTTATTGCAACAATCTGTTTTCTGTGCATTATGGCTATGATTATTTTTTATATAATTTTACTACGACTTAATTTACTGGTACATTTGTTGTACCTACTGAATGTATTACTGCTTTGCATTTATGCTGGTTGAATTAAGGTTCTAAAATAAACCTTTATATTTGAATTAATTAATTGCTGGTCTTCATTATGGAGTCATATTGGTTTCACAAAATTAGAAATGTATTTCTGATGTTTGTTCCCTTACAGTGCTTCAAGTCGACTAACAAAGGTCCATATGTTCGATAGGGAAAAATACTTGATGATTACATTAGGAGATTGAGGTTCAGCTATCTGCACTCCATCAGCATCAACTGTGGTTATGTGTTTGCACAGGACAAATTAATAAGTTCAGGCCGACTGCAATGGAGCGAAGGGTTGAATACAGGGATCAAGTTATGCCAGCTAAACTAAGTACCTTAAATCCTTAGTGCAGAGTGTTGCAAGATCAGGCGCTGAGTATGCATCGCACAGTGGTGGGCCTGATGAGCTGTGGGCTACAATGCAAAGTCCTGCCTCAAAGATGCTTTCCGCAGTGGGATACCTGGGTGCTGCAGGACTGCAATGCATGGCCCTGCATAAAGAATGCGTTGCATGCAGTGGCTATTCTGAAGAGTTGTGGGACTGTGATGTGGGGGTCATGCGTCATGGAGGCATAGCGCATTAGTTGTTCCAATATGGAGGTGCAAGGAGATGTATCTCATTGTGTCGGTTCTGCTCAAAAGCCAACAGCTGGGCTGGCAGAGAAACTTCAGGCTCACTTACAAGGGTCCAGGACTGTTGTGGTACCACCTGGGGGACAAGACTTACAGTAGGCAGAGTCCAGGTGCAGGGTTAAAGGTGGGTGGAGCCTTTTCTGTCCCTGAGGCTCTGATCAGGAGACCAGCCAACCAGCCCTTGGAGTCACACTGGTGTTCCTGGTGTCAAGATGCAGCTCCAGTCCTTTTTGCTAAGGCAGCAGGACAGCAGGGCAGCAGAGTACCAGTCCTTCTTGCAGAAGAGCAGCACAGCAGTCCTTTTTCTAAGTCTTCCACAGGTCCAGATGTGTACTGTACATTTGGGTCTGATGGTCCAATATTTATAGTTGGTCACTGCTTTGAAGCAGGAGAAGTTTCTAGAAGGTTCAACACCCAGAAGTGTCTGGAATTTCCTTTCTCCCAGTCCTCGCCACAGCTTGTTGGGGCACCAAAGACTAGTGTGAAATCCTTTTTGAGTGTGCTGAGGCAGGGTCTTTGTGATGTAAAAGTGTGGTAAGTGACAGCTCTGCCTGTTTCAAGTCAGAGCAGAAATATCCTGCCAACATCTTTTCCCCCTTTGTCTCACTGTCTGTGACCAATACACAAAGACCAACTGCCAACTATTCCTAGCCACTTGATCCAGGATACAGGTGCCAAATAATTATACCAACTTTCGAAAAGTGGCATTTTCAGAACTATGACTTAAAATCTGACTTTATCATTGAACATGTTTTTAAATTATAATTCTTCAGATACTGAACTCAACCGTCCTACTTACACCCAATTGAAAGTTATCACTTATTAAACTAAATAAGGTAATCCAAGGTTATCCTATAGGAGAGGTAGGCCTTGCAGTAGTAAAAAACAAATGGAAGTGTTTTTCACTACCAGGACATGTAAAAGTTAAACGTACATGTCCAACCTTTTAGATACACTGCACTCTGCCCTATAAGCTATTTAGGGCCTACTCTAGGGGTGACTTTATGTATTAAAAAGGAAGGTTTAGGCCTGGAAAAGTGTTTATTTTGCCATGTTGAAATGTCAGTTCAAAGGTGCATACACAGGCTGTAATGGCAATCCTAAGACGTGTTTAAAGGACTACTTAAGTGGGTGCCACAATGAGGGCTGCAGGTCCACCAGTAGGATGTAATTTACAGGCCCTGGGTACATGTAGTACCAATTTACTAGGGACCTATAAGTACATTATATGTGCCAATCCAGAGTAAGCCAATTTCAACATGTTTAAAGGGGAGAGCACAAACACTTTAGCACTGGTTAGGAGTGGTAAAGTGCACAAGGTACTAACAGCCAACAAAAACAGCTCGAGAAAACAGGAGGGTGAAGGCAAAAGGTTGAGGATGGCCCTGCAGAAAGGGCCAGGTCCAACAGAAAACATAACTCTTTTTAGTCTTCCAGTCCAGCAAAGCTGACAACTTGCTTCATATCAAGAAGGGGACATTCAACCAGCCCTCATTTTTTCAATCAGTGGCACTGCATATACTCAGGAATGTAGTTTCACTTTTCCATGATCATTAGACAGCTGCATATTCTAGCATGCTTACCGCCGTTGAGTGAAATTCCAGAGCTGGATGAATGTTATCCACATGCTTTGTGGCCACTTAAAAACCTGCCAAACAGTTCGTCATTATCGTATAAGATCTTGGCCATCTTCACCAGGGACTTACCATGTTTTTATCTCTTCTTAAATGGTCTCACAGAGGATTTGGTCAGGACACTAAACAATTCTACCCTGCCTTATGCCATCACCTCATCAAGAAATACACCTGGTAAAAAAACTACATCAATTTGTTAATGGGCTGTATCTTCTTGCATCCTTCACTCTCACTCTACCTCATCCCACTGACCCCCACACTGGTCACAATTTGCAGAGATGGTATCCTGCTGTGTGCATTACTTTTTGGGAACTCCAATAAATAAAGTATGCATAGTGTCAGGCTAAGAGATATGCTCTGGTTTAAAGTCACCCTCCTGGTAAAGGTGGGTTGACATCCTTCCTTTCTGATATAGGCCTTCATATATTCCGCTTTCGAGAGCTGTTATAACAGATACCACAGTTATCCAAATCACTTGTAGGTCGGTAGGCACCTGAGAACTGCAGGTTATACACACACACATGTGCATACATACACTCACACACACACACACACGGCAACACACACATTCACACACACGTTTTTTATTATTGAGGTGGATCAAGGACCATCACAAGGCGGCATAAGAGGGAGTTTAATGGCCCAGGTCCCCAGCTTATAAAGGCCCTGTGGTACCTGTTGCATCAAGAAATACAATTGTAAAGCAAGTGTACACTTGTTAATGATGCAGCAGCTATCATGTCCTAATACTAGACCGCACCAGATGCTGTAGCTGTTGTGTTTTCTTTTTTCTCCAAGAACATTTTTTTAAGACTTGGGCCCAGATTTACAAAGATTTTGCTCTGGGTTTGCATCACAAAGTGACGCAAACCAGTACATAGTATTTTTTTAGATTTACTTTAAAGATGGCTTAAAGTAACGAAAAGCAGAGCAAAACTCTGTGTCAACGGGGCATTTAATGGGTGGTACATGGGCTTTTCAATGCAACTGCCCTAGGTTTTAAACACAAAAACTAACAATAGTAACTAACTATAGTAGTATATAAAGTGCTGACAGAGGCCAAGCAAAATCCCTTGACAGGCCTGAGTGGAAGATCTTTTTTGACAGGAACAACTGATGCCTTAAATATTTTCTTTTTTTTTGCTCCTCGTCACAATAAAGAGAAATTATGCTTTAATTTCCTGATCACAATCTAGATTTCCTGTCTCAGTGAGAGAAGCAGAAATGTTTGCAAGTCTGCAATTTTGCCACGAGCCCGGGTTTATCTGGAAGTGTCAATCTCTAAGTGGTGGGGTGAAGAGACAGGCCTCTGATGGAGCACTGTATGGGTATCAGAGCATACATCCTGGTTGTTGTACCTGCTGAGCGTAAGGAAGTCACAGACATGACAGCAGTAGGGTGGGAGAGAAGGTCCGCACCCAGAGTCACTGCACCATGTTGCTGAAGTTAGCCTCTTATTCAGCTGGCATCTTGTTCACAAACTAAAGTTTGCATCTTTTTCAGCCTGCATCTTGTTTGCAGCCTGAAGTTAGTATCTAATTTAGCCAGCATAATATTTGTAGGAAACATTTGATATAAATCACATTTCATTTACTGAACCTTTAATAATTTTATCATCTAAATTTTATCAGGCTTTGCATTGCCATACTATGAGGAATTGGCCAGAGCCAAGCAACACTCTCACTTAACCATGAGCTCACTGTGCAACTCTCCAAGTAATGCATTTCTATGAAGTTGTGGCTGAATAAGTAATCATACCTTCTGTCATGAAGATCAACTTGGCTCACCAATATTCATATTGATCTTAATAAAAGGATCACCACTTTTCATTATTTGTATGTAGATCATCTGAGCCAGGCAAAATTTGTCACAACCAGTGGCACCAATCGGGACGCCCTCACCTCAAAATATTGTTATGCAGACATATTCAAATAAGTAATCATAGTTGTTTTTATAGGAAAATCATATTGGCTCACAAATATTTATATTGTTTTTAAAACACACCACACCCCCTAAATGGTGCTTGAGGATTTAGCCTGAGCTAGACAACATTTCCACCAACACCTGGCCCCACTATGCAACTCTCCAGCCAGTACATTTCTATAGACATATAAACCCGTAAGTAACCATCCTTTCTCCCACAAAGATCAATTTGGCTCACCCATATTCATATTTATCTCAATAAAATAAGCAACCCTGTGCGTTGCTTTTATACAAATCATCTGGGCCTAGCAAAATTTGTCACAACAAGTGGCACCAAATGGGTCACTATCACCTCAGTAGCTGAATAAGCAACCATCCCCTCTCTCAAGAAGGTTAACTTAGCTTACCGAAAATCCATATTGATACTGATAAAGGATGTCCCCCTCTATACTACCTGCATGTAAATTGTCTGAGCCAAGCAAACTTTTTCACGCCAGGTGGCAGCATATAAGTTGCTAATACTTCAATACATTCTAACTCAGTTCTGTTTTCCATAAGAAAATCACATTGGCTCACAAATAGTTATGCTGTTTTTCAAACACATCACACTCCCTTACAAGGTACATTTAGATTTAGCCTGAGCTAAGTAATCTTTCTACTAAATCATGGGTCCACTGTGCCATCTGTCAGCCAATGAATTCCTACGGAGTTATATACAAATATGTAACCATCATCTCTCTCTTTCTCTCTCTCTTTCGGTCACTCATGAAGATCAACTTGGCCAACAAATATTTATAATGATCCTAATAAAGGGAGCATCCTTCTAGAATCTCAGTATCTAAATCGGGTTGGCCAATCAAAATTTGTCACAACCAGTGGCAACAAACTGGTTGCCCCTACACCTCAATGTATTCCTATGTAATTACATCTTAATAGGTAATTTGAATAAGTAATTATAGTTGTCCCATAGGAAAATCCCATTGACTCGTAAATATTTATGTTATTTTTTTAATTCCTCATCCATGAGGATTTAGCCTGAGCTAAGCAACATTTCCATCAAAACAAATGACAACTGTACCACCCTAAGAGTTCCAAGTGACATATAAGTTCATTTATTACTGCTAGTCTCCATTATTCTTATCCAAATAGCTACTGTCAACCTCAAAAGACAGAAGATTCATAGTGTCTAGGAACAAACACACACACTGACGAACATAGGTGCGATATTGGAAATGTTAGTAAAAAACATTGGAATTCTTGATTAGATATAAAACAAATAAAAAATAAGTTACAAACCCCATTCAACATATTGAAATAGGTGCTGCAGCCATTAAGAGCAAAATCTAGATCCCAGTATTGCAAGGTTATTAACATATTTCGATATTTACCCACAAAGTACCATATTGAGCGATGTAGAAAATAAATCTTTCATGTGGCCAAAGAATGCTTTTTAGCTCAGTAGGGATAGCAAAGTTAATTGCCTCCTTATTAGCCTTTACTATGCAGATGGTTGACATATTGGTCATGAAAAAGGGGGTGATCTTAACTCCTAAGAAGGGCAATAACTTTACTGCAGGATCCATCTAGTGTAAAGCAACTGTTGCTAGCTGTTTTGGCTCCCTCACCGATATCCATGCATCTTCATATGAGCTCTGCTCTATTGTGGTGGAAGCCGGGAACTTCATGTACTCGCCAGAGACTGAACAGTACATTGTTAGAAAAAGATCGATCTGCATTATTTGCTGTTGGAAAACCATGTGTCCTATAAGCAATGTATTAAATGAATGTTCTGCTTGAGCTTCAGGATGCATGGCAAAAGATGTGTATAGCTGAACTTGCCTTTATGTTTGTTCTGCTTGGCGCCATTGGCATTCTCATACTGATTTTTTGTTATGTGCAAAGCAATTTATGACCAATTGATACATGATGTTTGTTGGACCTGGCTCTTTTTGCAAGGTCATCCCCAAACGTGTTGCCTCCTTCCTCCTATTTTTTCTGACCTGTTTTGCTGGCTTTAGGACTCTGGGCAGTTTACCACTGCTAACCAGCGCTAAAGTGCATATGCTCTCTGTCTAAATTGTATTGGTGATTGGTTTATCCATGATTGGCATATCTGATTTACTAGTAAGTCCGTAGTACAGTGCACTAGAGGTGCCATGGGCCTGTAAATCAAATCCTACTAGTGGGCCTGCAGCACTGGTTGTGAGACCCACATGAGTAGCCCTGTAAACATGTCTTAGACCTGCCATTGCAGTGTCTGTGTGTGCAGTTTTGCACTGCCAATTTGACCTGGCAAGTGTGCCCACTTGCCAGGGCCAATCCTTCCCTTTTACTACATGTAGGTCACCCCTAAGTTAGGCCTGAGGTAACCCCATGGGCAAGGTGCAGTGTATTTAAGAGGTAGGACATGTACTGGTATGTTTTACATATCCTGATAGTGAAATACTGCCAAATTCGTTTTTCACTATCTCTCCCATAGGTTAACATGGGAACTGCTTTTAAATATCTTTTAAGTGTGGTTTCCAACTGGGAGCAGATAGAGTAGTGAAGTTTGGGGTCTGTGAACTCACAATTTAAAATACATATTTTGGTAGAGTTGATTTTTAGATTGTCTGCTTAGCATAAAAATGCCACTTTTATAAAGAGGGAATTTTTTTGCTTAACCATTCTGTGCCTCTGCCTACCTCTGAAATCCACATCTGGGTCAGACTGATAGTTGGGCTGTTTGTAAATTCCCTCTAGACAGTGACACAAAGGGAGCTGATGTGTGTCCTACATATCCTGATGAGTCTTCCTGGGCTAAAGTGGGAAGGGTGTAGCTGACACCTGCACCTGAAAAGGCTGTGCCTATCCTCACACAATGCAGTCTCCAGCCCCCTGGAGTGTGTCTGGGGCGATGCCTGGGCAAGGCAGGAGCTTCTGAACAACAGAGACTTTCCTTTTTGAGTTTGCCTACTTCAAAGGCAGAAATGAGTATAAGTAGTGGACCCAAAACCCCAGATTTTTAGAACACTTCTGGATCAAGGGGAACCTCTGTCGAGGAGAAGAGCTGAAGAGCTGGAGGAGGAGTACTGCCCCTTTGCTGTATGGGCTTTCCTGGGTTGACCTGCAGTTGCTGCTCCTTCCCTAAAGAGGACAAAGACTGGACTTTGCTGTGTATCCTGCTTGTGAAGTTTCTCCAAGGGTTTGGACTTAGTTTGCCTCCTGTTAAGAAGTCTCGGGGACATCAAAGGCTTCACCTACCAGCCTCTGGGTTTGCTTGCTGTGGATCCTAACTTGCCAGGTGGTCCCTTTTCCAGTTTCTAAGCCCTTGGGAGTGAAAGCTGGCCTAAAAACAAGAAGAACCAGGTGTACCGACTCCGGACAACTCCAGGACTGACGCTGCTGCCCGACTCTGCAATGCAGCCTGCATCTGAAGCCGTGTCCTCCACTGGAGTGGACACCCCAGCAGCCCCATTGACGTCCCGTGACTTTGTGAGTCCCGAATGCAGTGTCACCGATGTCCGTGACACCTGACTTTGCTGCGGCGCCTGTAGCCCCGTGGTGTGACCGCGACCCCGAGAGATCGCCCAAAGTGTCTTGACCCGCCGGATTCATCGACCCTGCTAGATCATCAGAAACTTCCACCTCGTACCGATAACGCATCACCTCCCCTGCTCAGCAGTAAGGAACTGACGCTGCGCTGGATCCAGCGACGCCTCACCTCCCTGACTCTGATCACCGGCTTTTTTCCTCATTACCAAAGGTACTGTACCTGAGGGTCTGTGCGACTCCATGACTGGCACCACCCTCCTCACGAGTGGTGTCAGATTGTTGGTAATGACTCGGTCAACGATGCCGTGATATCCCAAGTTGGAGCTATTGTGTTTTCTAAGCGCTATATTAAAGTTTAATCTCCGAAAATTCATATCTTTCCTTGTGTATGTTGGATTTTTGTCATTCTAGTCCCGTTTTACTCAGATAAATATTGGCTATTTTTCTAAACTGGTTTCGAGTGCTTTTGTGGCATTGAACCACTTTCTTCTTGGAAGGGTCTATGCTGAGTAAAATAATAGAATGTGTGCAAGGTTTTCTTTCACATTTAAAGTGCACAATACTCAATGGCCTTCCCTCTTACCAGTAGGCCCTGATGACCATCTGGAAGTGTTTGATTTGATGTAAAGAATATCAAAGCGGAACTTCATATAGAGAGATTTTGCTAGTTGAGGTTGTATATTATCCAAGTAAGTTTCAAAAGCTGGAACAGGTCTGACTCTCAAATATTGTTTAAAGAACCTGCCTACACTAGGGTTACAGTGGACACTATTAAGTGTACATTCCCAATTAAAGTGTTCTAAAACTGTCTTTTAGTGTTCTGTCAGTTGGTTGGGATCATCCCATAAGCTGTTATGACCTAATTTGCTGAACCAAGGCTGGACTTGAAAAAGCCAGGGAAATGTAGTGGGGTTAACAATCTGCAGAATTACCTGTAATTCCACTTTGGAACAAGTGAGTTCATGTGTAACCCATAAACAAACCAAAAAAAATAGGGGTCTCAGTGCTGCCTGATGCTCTATTCTCCTAATGTCAATGTTGTAATATACTGGTGTCATAGGTGTACGATCAGGTAAACTAAGCACATTCTCACAAATTTGTTTTCATCTATGGTGAGTGTGCCCAAAGTGCCCCCCACAGTTCTGCCCCATAGAGAAGTGTCTGTTTAAGCCCACCATTTTTTGAACCTCCAAGGCTGGTGACACTGCTTTGGATTTAGTAGACTGATGTTTTTTTTGTGATGGCCTGAGTGTTTTGTAACAGGACAGCTTTGGATTTATTTATTTGTGGAGTCCAACACAGTCTTGAGGGTATAATAATACCAAGTAGTTGAGGTTTGCTACATGCTCCAGTTATTGTTTTTGGACAATAATGTTCTTCCTGAAGGAATTATGCGGGCTTATAGCCATATATTTTGTCTTACTGAGTTTATTTCTAGACCCTTTATAATATAATAATCGTTAAAGATGTCTAGCAAACTTTGCAGCCCCTTTGGTGTCTGGGATAGGAGAATGGTATCGTCTACGAATAGTAGTGCAGTTACCAGGGCCCCGCTCAGTTTGGGAATCAGGATTGCTGTGTTGCTGTGTTGGAGATGCTGCACAATGTCGTTGAGATATATCAAAAAGAGGATACGTTCTAACACGCATCCCTGTCTTACTCCCCTATTAATAAGTATTGAGTTTGTGAGTTCGCCCCCAGTTCCTAATTGAACCCTGGCAAAGTATCTAGATGTAGTCTGAATATTTGCATCAGAAGATCTTCTGGTACACACTGCCTTTTTAACAAGTCCCACAAGAGATCTGTTGGAACGAGGTTGAAGGCTGCATTTAGGTCACGAAACACGTTTTACAGGTGTGCCTCCCTCAATTTCGTGTACTTTATGCTATGCTCAGGAACCTAAAGACCTGGTCAGTCATGCTGGTTTTCACTCTAAATCCTGCTTGATAAGGGGAAAGAATATTATTTTTGTTTATCCAGGTACTAAGTTTACTTAGGACTTGCCTTGCATAGACTTTTTGTAAAGTGTCAATTAAAATAATGGGCCTGTAGTTGGCAGGATCTTGTCGTTTGCCCTTTTTTAAAAACAGGAACAATTTCATCTTCTTTGCAAGTATCAGGTTCTGGTGCCCCTGAGGCCACTGCGTTGTAAAGAAAATTCACGTATGGTACCCACAAAGACTTATTGTGTCTCAAAAGATCTCCTGGTATTTTACTGGGGCCTGGAGCTTTCCCTGCTTGATTGCTTCCATTGCTGCCCTAGTTTCATCTAAGCTATAATGAGGGGCATATGTTGTCGCCCAATTTATTTTGGTATAGCTCACCCCTTGGGTAGATTTAAAAGGTGTGGTTCTGTTGGAATACAAATTGGTGAAATCCCTACACCAAGTGCCGGTATCCAAATGATGGTCTAAACTGGCATTGCCAGTTCTGTTATCAGGGGGCATTATTTTTTTTTAAAAACACATGGTTCTTACTTTTGGCTGCGGACAACCGTTTATTTGAATTTGTGTCTTCCCAATCCTTTATGGCTAAGGCTAACATTTTCTTATTCTCCACCTTTGCATCTCTTACTGGCTCTATACCGCTAGTTTTCAGTGCCTTCAATAATCAGCCCTTGCAACACTAAAACTCTTGGTACATCAAGGGTTTATTAGGGGGCGCTTAACTAAGTCTGTTGTCTCATAGTTGAGTGCACATTTGGTCAAAACGAGTTTATTGTTTCAATCAGGGAACAATGTATTTGTAAGATAGAAATATCGCCAGGAAGATTACCCACAAAAGGGGGTAGGGCATTGGAAAATGTGTTAATAATCTCTACCATACTTTCAGGCCTGTTCACAATGGATGGCCACTTAAGTGACCTATGATTGTTGGTAATTTTCGTTTGGAGTGGATTTCTAATTGTGTTCAATGCGCAAGTCTCAAAGAGGGTTACAAATACTTCTAAACAAAGTGGGTAATGATCAATATCTTACCTTTTTCCACGTTAAAGTTAACTAGGCTGCCTTAAATGTTGGATCTAGCCAGTATATATCAATTCTCAATTTGGCAGCACCCCTTTTAAATGCATATGCCCTTGGGCTAATAGATGGCATTCTTCTGTTATAGGCTTGCAACCCATGCTCTAGAATGAAATGAAATGAGTTAACTGCATGGTAGATGTTGTGCACGGTACAGAAGCACCTGCATCCGGTAATAGGATGCCTCCCACCATGTCCTCTTCCTCGGCAATAGATTATAATCCCACAATTGGGTCAAATTTACAGTTAAAATAGCCATCTATAATGACTGCAGCCTCAGGATATATGGAGTCAAGAAACCTATCAAGTATTCCTACCATGGAAGACTCTATGCCGGCTACTCTTGGCCTGATGTAAATGTTAAGTGTATACACTTCGGCTCTACTATGTGCTTTTATCTTTAAATCTATGTCTGGCGACGGAATACCGAATGGTTCCATAGTCACATTTAAAGAAATGTTTGCCCATATAACCAACCACCCAAATGGCCTACCTCTTTTCGAAGGTATTGCACTAACACTGAATGATCTGTAACCCAGCCTATGCGGTGATTCTAACAGCCAAGATTCCTGGAGTAAACAGGAATCAAAATGGTCCATGTATTCTTGCAAATAGGGATCCTTCATTTCTTCTTGAGCCCTGCTATGTTCCAAAAGATTATGGATTAAGTGGCCAATTGCCTCCCCTTTGATAACTAAACAGTGAATTATCTTGAGTGTGTTCTACTTCAGCAGAGCAGTTGCTCTCTCCGGCGATACCCTGCTGTGCTTGATCGGTGGACTCAGAAATGCTACTCCCTATACTGGTGGTCAGAAGCCATACGGGTATTTTATGGAGAGCTATCACTCTGACAAGTCAAGGCCTCCTGCTTTGCCAGTCAATCTACAGATTGCAGATCATTCTGTACCAGGATGGAGTCAAAGGAATTGATAGCCTTTGATTAAACTAATTGTTTGTGACTTACTTCTATACTGGGTTTGTTCAACTTAAATCTTATCAAAGAATTGTAAGGTGGACTAGTTCTCAAATCTAGTGTAATCAAGCCAAACAAATAGTTTCTTGGTTCTCAAAGCGAGAGCTGTTGTGACAAAAGACCTTTCTTTGCTCATCAAGCATTCAGCTCTGGGTATATCGGAATGAACGATTGAGAAGCATTGGCGACTGTCTAATCTAATTAATCGCTTTATTTTTTTAGGGGAATCTTCATCTTCCCTATCCGCTGGTTTTAACTTGGGAACATTAGTCATAGGCACTTCAAAGTCCCTGGTATTGGATTGAAAATTACCTGTATGGCCGATTAGATGTTGTTTATGGTCTGAAAGTCTATGACTAAGGTATAACTGTGTATCATGTGGTTTCAGCTCCCCAGATCTACGACATTGGTTTTTCTTTATGCCTACCCAATATCAGGCATTATCCACATAGTGGTTTGACTGGAGCATCCTATGGTCAATTTGACCCACCACTTCAGCCCTCTCTGTCCAAAGCATGGTGTCACATTGGGGTCTTGTTCCTAAATTACAGATGCACTTGCGCCTCCCTATATTCAGATCATGACAGACTACCATACTGTTGATGGTCCTGTCAGGTACTGACCTACATATAGGTGAATACACTTGCTTCGCCTGACCGGATATAATTGTTGCCTGGTGACTATTTGCTTGAGGATTACTGTTTTGCATGGTGCTACCTTCTCCGGCTTTGCTTTCCTGACTCACCCCTTCAACACTATTTTGGGTTACTAAACTCATTATGAGTATTTTTTTAGTCAGTTACCTCTCTTGTCAATATGTCCAATTTGCGGTGAAGCTCTGTCACTACAGGGCTGCTGAGGTGGCATAGCATTGGATTGTCAGGTGCTATAGGTTCACGTGCAGGGCAGGCGAGGGATGGGCTTTGGGGGGGGTGGACTGATTTCTGTTCTGTGTAGGTATACTGGGATTGCATGCTAAAGGTGGGACTTCCACATCATCCATTGTTACCAGAAGAGCTAGAGGTTCAAATCTCTTTGACAGCAGAATAGTGGAGACAACCCCTTCCCCTCCCCTATTGTTTATGCTATCCCCTGGTAACAAGGGACCAACTAATTGGGACCAATCACTGTCCCAGTGACAGTGCTGTGCAGTGCCTCTTGCTGTGAGGTGCAGTGCTTACCTCCTGCTGTGAGGTGCCCGTCATAATGCTGCCTACAGCTTCCCCTAACTGGGGTGTTCCTTTGCACTTTTTATAGAAGGCGGTAATTTTCAAATTCTGTTTACTAGCAGATTTGCATTTATCACTTAATAGCGACTACTCCTCTTCAGTTAGATCGTCAAGCTCAGCTAAAGTGCAGTTCTTCACTGAACTTCTCCTTATCTTCAGTGTTTCCCCTTACCTGGCCCAGCATACGACTATCTGTGGTGCCCCCTCTCGCTCAGCCCACTTGCTCGCTCGTTACCGCCACACAATCTATCGTATCTATGCGAGGGTCAGTGTAGGACAGTATGAGAGGGGAAAGAAGTAATACCACAGAAGAAAAGAAGTCAAGATGGTGCAAAACAGATAGCAGTTAAAACGTATCTCCTTGTGGCTCCCACCACTTCCAAGTGACACTGGCCTGAAGACCAAAAAAACACCAAAGTCCATGCACAATGCTCATAAGTGAAAGTTCTCGCTTTTTACAGCGACACACGATGCTTGACATAGTCAATTATAACTCCAGGCGAGCCTCCCTTCAATTCAGTCAGTAGCCAGGGTTAGGGGCCCAAAGTGTTCCCAAATTTCACTCTCATGTGGCCACCGACTGCGAAAAATACAGATACAAATACAGGGGTGCACCATATGAAGAGCTCAGCTTAAGAGCAAGAGCGTAAAGTCAATCAAGTCCCACAGGGAAAAAGAATGAAGGGCTTACTAGAATTCATCCTTGAAACAAAAGGCAAAACCGTGGGGGGTGGCTCTGCCCTGCTTCCTCCTGTCACCTACAGGTGCAGGATGGGTCCGCCTGGGTGCGGCCTGCACATACATGTCCCATGCTGCAGGGGATGTCAGTGTGCTTTTCAGCACCAGAAGCAGCGTCGCAAAGTGGGATCATGGGCCTCCTCATCCAAAGGCCCCCATGGATTCTGGGCCAGGTAGTCCCATTCCAGGTAAGTGTCCCCATAGCATAGGAATACAAACAGGGTCAAGTTGATCTTCATTAGGGGGAGGATGGTTGCCTATTAGTTTATAACTCCATAGGAAAGCACTGGCTGGAGAGTGGGCCAATATCTTGGTGGAAATGTTGCTAGAGTCAGGCTATATGCTCTTTGAAGACAGATGTTGTGTGTTTGAGGAACAGCATAAATAGTTGAGCCACTGTGTTTTTCCCATAAGACAGCTATAATTAATTATTATTTGGGTGTAGCCATCCATTGAGGCGAGGACAACCTGTTTGGTGCCACCTGTTGTGATAAATTTGATCAGATCTCAGTATTTACCTACAGGTGGTGTAAAGCAATGCTTCATTTAATAGGATCAATTTGAAAATTGGTGAGACAAGTTGATTATCATCAGAGATTGTTTGCCTATAAATCCTTAGGAATGGATTGGCTTGAAGGTGGCACAGTGGGCCCATATTTTGTTTGAAACGTTGTCTAAATCCTCACGGACCAAGTAGAGGGGTGTGGTGTTGAAACAACTTAATTATTTGTGAGCAAATGTGATTTTCTCATAAAATGACTATTCTTACCTATCCAGACGTATCTGCATAGGAATGCACTGAGGTGACAGTGAGCCCTTTGGTGCTGCCTGTTGTGCGTTGTGAGAAATCATGATTACCTGTAGATAGTGTAAAGGGATGCTCCCTATATTTGGCTCAATATATAGACTGGTGAGCCAAGCTGATCTGCTTGAAAGAAGGAATGGTTAGTTTTTCAGCTATACCTCCATAGAAATGCATTGATTGGAGGGTGGAACAGTGGGCACATATTTTGGAGGAAATGTTGTTTGACTCAGGCTAAATACTCATGAACCCTGTAGGGGGCTTGGTTTATTTGAAAAACAACATAAATATTCACGCACTGATGTGATTTTGTTGTGAAAACAACTATGATGACTTATGTGGACTTATCTGCATAGGAGTATAGTGAGGGAGAACTGGTTGGTGCCACGTATTGGGATACATTTTGATTGGCTTACATGGCTTACATGCACAGAGTGTAGAAGTGGGCTCCCTTTATTAGGATTAATATCAATATTAGTGAGCAAAGTTGATCTACTTAAGAGATGGGATGGTTACTTATTATTCTATAACTCCATAAGAATGCATTGGTTGGAGAGTGGGACAGTGGGCTCATGTTTTGGTGGAAATGTTGCTTGGCTCAGGTTAAATCCTCTTGGACATTGCATATGAATGTGGTGTATCTAGAAAACAACATAAATGTTTGTGAGTGGATATGAATTCCGTAGAAAACATCCATGATTACTCTTTTAGACTTGTGTACATAGGAATGTAATGAGTGACTCATTTAATGCTACCTATTGTGACAAATTTTTATTGGCTATCTTGATGTCCCCACAAATAGTTTAGAGGGACGGTCTGTTTACTAGGATCAACCTAAATATTTGTAAGCCAAGTTGATTTTTATGAGAGACAGGATTGTTAGTTATTTGTCTATTACTCCAGAGGAATGTATTGGCTTGAGGCTGGCCCAGTGGTCTCATAGTTAATGCAAACGTTGCTTGGCTCCGGTCATATCTTCATGGACCCTGTAAGGGGATGTGGTGTGTTTGAAGAACAACATAAATTTGTGTGAACCAATGTGATTTTCATATAGGACAAGTATGATTACTTATTCAGACATATCTGCATAGGAATGCATGGAATGGAGGGTGACTGGTTTGTTGCCACAACTGTTGACATTTTTTTAATCAGCACATATAATTTATATGCAGATAGTTTAAGGGGACACTCTCTTAATTAGGATCAATCTAAATATTTGTGAGCCAAGTTGATCTTCATGAGATACAGCATGGTTATTCACAGTGGCGGCCCGTCCTTTAGGGTGGATGGGCCACCCCCCACCTTTTGCCCCTCATGAAGAGTGTCTGTCAGGCTGAACAAAGGTCAGCCAGACAGAAACTCTTCATTTTCAGCTCAGACAGCCAAGAGTGAGACATGCGCGATTTGCGCAGACTCATGGCTGCCTGAGCTGAACTTTGCTGTGCTGAGGAGGTCACAGCTCCAATGGGCGTGACCTCCTCGGCTCAGCAAAGGTGCCTCGAGGCCCTCCCCTGGGTGACGAGGAAAGCGTCACCCATTGACTACGACCTGGGTGCTTAAGGTTTAAGCCCTGAAGCCCCCAGGGCGAGTGTCAATCAGTGACACTTGGTCACAGAGTGGGGTGGGGTCAGCAGTCTCACTGACCCCATCCCACTCTGTGACGAGGCTGGGACTGCTGCCTTCCCTGAGGGTGAGGCAGCAGTCCCAACCCTCCTGGGACTTGGAGGCTGAAGGTAAGTGTGTGTGTGATGTTTTAAATTGAATGTTTGGTGTGCGCATGCATGTTTGAGTGTTATGAGTGTTGTTAATGGATGTGCGTGCGTGAAAGAATGAGTGTGTGTGTGATGTTTTAAAATGAATGTTTGGTGCATGTGTGCATGTTTGAATGGTATGAGTGTTGTTTATGGATGTGCGTGTGTGCATGTCTGTATGTGAAAGAATGAGTGTGTGTGTGTGTGTGTGTGTGTGTGCTTCCCGCCCGCCCCCCTGCCTCCTAAAGCTGCCAGCCGCCACTGGTTATTCATTTGGCGATACCTCCATGGGAATACATGCTTTGGTAGGAAAGTTGCTTGGCTCAGGTCAAAATCTTATGGACCTAGTAGGGGGATGTAGTGTGTTTGAAAAACATCATAAATATTTGTGTGCCAATTTGATTTTCTTATGGGACAGATATGATTACCTATTCGGATGTAACTGCACAGGAATTAATTGAGGTGTGGGGCAACCCATTCTGTGTCACCTGTTGTGACAAATTGTGATTGGATCATACGATTTACATACAGGTAAGGTAGGGGGATCCTCCCTTTATTAGAATCAATATAAATAATGGTTAGCCAAGTTGCTCTTCTAAAGTGAAGTGATGGTTACTCATTGGGCTACAACTCCAAAGGAATGCATTAGTTAGAGAGTGGAACCATGGTTCATGTTTTTGCTGAAATGTTTCTTGGCTCAGGCTAAATCCTCATGGACCTTACATAGGGATGTAATGTGTTTGGAAAACAACATAAATATATTGCTGAGTCAACGTGATTTTCTTTTTTTTTTAACTGTGATTTCTTATTTGGCCACATCTGCAATGGAATGATGCATTGAGGTGAAGGCGACTAGTTTGATGACACACCTTGTGACAAAGTTTGACTGGCTGACACAATTTACTGACAGATAGTGTAAATGAAAGCTCAGTTTAGTATGATCAATGCAAATATTGTGACTCAAGTTGATCTTCATGAGAAAAAGAATGGCTTAGCTACTTTTTGTCTATACCGCCATAGGAAAGCAATGGCTGAAGGGTGGCAGAGTGGGCCCATGTTTTAGTGAAAATGCTGTTTGGCTTAGGCTGGATCCTAGTAAAAGGATGTTGTGTGTCTGAAAAACAAAAAACATTTTTGAGTCAATGTGAGTTTCCTATAAGACAAGTATGATTACTTATTCGGACAAACTGCATAGGAATGTTTTGAGGTCAGGGTCACCTGTTTGGTGCCACATGTTCTGCCAATTTACATACAGGTTGTGTAAACAGGTGCTCCATTTATGAAGATCAATAAGAATTTTGACTGAGGCATTTTTGTCCTGTGTTTTGGTGGAAAAGTTTCTCAGCTCAGACTAAATCCTAATAGATGTAATAGTGGTATATTTTGTGATTGAAAAACAAATACTCATAGTATGGCAATGGAAAGTTTGAATATAAAGTTAGCTTTCAGCTTCATAACTACTCTCACACTCGCTCAGCGAAAAAGGTGTAGAAAGCACACCCAGGTACAGCCAGCGTCAAATTGCTCCTAGGTCATGTTCTACTGCAACAATTGATTGTCATTTGAATTTTGTGTTTCTTTGCATTATTTCTAATGAAAACTTTGAAAATGTATATCTTTGCTTCCCCTTATGGAATGTTTGTCATTTTGGTGCCATTTTCTTTATTAGATTTTACGCTATGTTTCTAATTTGTTTTGGGAACTTTATTGCTTTGAAGTTTGACTTTTGACTTTTAGCACTGCATAAATACTTAACACATTACCTCTAAGTTAAGCCTGTCTGCTCTGTGCCATAGCTACAGGGTCTTGACCTCAAGTTTACATAGTGATTTTAGTGGTTCACCCTTACAATGTTTGTGGGTATTACTGGAGGTTAGCCATTACCCACCTCAACTAATAACTCAATTTCTTACATTAGAATTTAAAAAAATCATACATGTTTAGCTCTGAGATCCTGTACATGCGCTAACGATACAGAATAATTCATCTTAACAGGTTTTAAATGTGCTGTTTTCTGAAATGAGTGGAGGTGCAGATTGGCCAGTCTTCTTGAAAGGCAATGAGTAACAGGTTGGAATCAATTCATGTTTCACCACTGATGAAGTCGGAACAGCGGCATTCCTGGTGGGTGCAAATTAGCAACTTGAAGGCAAATCTTCCAATAAGACTGGCAGACAGATATTGGACTAAGGCAGACAGTATTCAGAATTTCTGTTTAATGGAAGAACGTATTAAAAGACCAATTACGAGGGATGGACGTAACTCACATAATTCAGTGTAGCGTAATCATACTGAGGCCCTCATTATGACATTGGCGGCAAATGCTGCCTACCGCCACGGCGACGGCTGCCAACATACCGTCGCCGTGGCTACAGACCGTCCATTGAATTATGACCGTAGCTGGAATTCTGCCAGAAGGCTGGCGGAATTCCGGCGAAGGTCAGGGTGGCGGACAGAGGTAAGGTGGCGCTGCTGCCAGCAGCACCACCACGCCAGCAAATCAGCGCCTACCGTATCATGTTCCATGATACGGCCTGGCGGTTGGCGGTGATACCTCTACTACTACACCGACTGCCGGGGTCGTAATGACCCCCTGAATTATCTAAGAATTCCTCAAGATTAAGCATAATTATGCAAGAAGAGTAATTCTGCATTTAATGCTATTTTTTTAGTGCAAAAGTGCCCCTTGTGTCCACAATGGGTGCAGGAATTCAACAGAACACGAATAGCGAGCATGCTCAGCCACTTGCACTCACTAAGGGCCAGATGTAGGACAAAAGCAAATTGCGACTTGCAATTTGTGAGTCCGAGTGACTCGCAAATTGCAAGTCGCAATTTGCTATGCAGAAAGTTGTCTCAGACACCTTCTGCGACTCGCAATGGGGTCACAAAGACCCACCTTATTAATATTAATGAGATGGGTCGCAGTTTGCGACCCCATTGCAAGTCTGGGCACTCACAGGGATGGTGGCCTGCTGGAGACAGCAGACCACCATGTCCGTGACTGCTTTACAATAAAGCAGTAGTTTTTTTCCATCTGTAGCCCGTTTTCCTTAAAGGAAAACGAGCTGCACTTGGAAAAAAATACCGAAACCTTTCGTTTCCGTTTTTTTCAGAGCAGGCAGTGGTCCATGCTCTGAAAAATATTTTTGTGTTCATTCACAAAGGGGAAGGGGTCCCATGGGGACCCCTTCCCGTTTGCGAATGAGTTACCATCCACTTCAAGTGGATGGTAACTGCGAGTACATTTGCGACCGCTTTCGCGGTCGCAAATGAAATTGCATAGCATTGCGAGTCGCAAATAGGAAGGGAACACCCCTTCCTATTTGCGAGTCGGAAATGCATTTTGCGAGTCGGTTCCTACTTGCAAAATGAGTTTCTGCATCTCGTAGAGGCTTTTGCACCTCGCAAACGGCGTTTTTCGCCGTTTGCAAGTCGCAAAACCCTTGCTACATCTGGCCCTAAATGTGCTCTTGGGGTATCATTTTTTTCTCCCACCCAAATTACTCTTAATTACGCAAGCAGGACTAATTGTGTTATTATCTGTAATTTCGACTCATAAAGTAACGCTGAATTACAGAAATACTTCCTATTACTCCGGCGTAATTGAAATGTCGTCCGGGCCTACCAATTACAAGAGAGGCAGCTTAAGGCACTTGAAGAACAAAAACATGCTCTAGTGGAAGCAAAGTCTTGCAGCAGGGCAGAAAGGTTACAGTTTTCATCATTGTCCAAGGTGCCAATTATCAAGTCAAGTCGCTCATCCACATCTTCACAATCCTAGTCTCGAGCATCTCAAAAACGTAATTGGTTCTACCTATGCAATGGAGGAAGTACATTTTGTACATGTTGGTCCCTTGCGTTTGTCACGGACATTTAACATTGCTACGTTTCTGAAACCTGGATTTTGAAGGCAGTCTGGTTTGCCTACTCAACAGACTTTTTCCAGACATTGGGAGTCATCAGCACACTATCATATCACTAGGACACGAACAGATGCGATTTTATGGAGTGTATACATGGCATGTTTCAAATGGGGTTTATCTCGCTGGTGCCAGCACAGGAAAAGGGATAAATGAACATATTGCATTTTTTTTCTAGTGCTTAAAGTTTTATGGATATTACATCTAGCTTTCAATTTAAAAAAAAACTGGTTCTAGTAGCAGGCACTCCTTTTAAAGATGGAAACTGCAGAGGATCTCGACCCTCATTTTTCAAGAAGGGTTTCTTTCAGCATTGGATGTGATAGATCTACTCATATCCTAATTCAAGGATTGTCTTCCCTTAAAAGTCCCCGAACGTTTGGCCACAGTTCATTCCAGAGGGACCTCACAAAGAAGTTGACCTTCATCATCAGCAAAGAAACTCTGTTTCCTTACTTGAGTGATTGGCTGGTACATGTTCCATCTATACCCATAGTGGCAGAAGACATGTCTGTAAGACTTTGACCAGGTTCGGTTTTGAGAGGAATTGGGATAAATGTCAGTTGGTCCCCTGGCAAGTTCTAACATGCGTCGGGGAAAGGGTCAAGAGTGAGAAAAGAGCAAGAAAACTGCAGTGACCTGTGGACAAAACAAGCAGATTCACAACTGCTCTAAGAAGCAAAAGCATTTCAAAAGACCAGGGACACGTGGCATTGTGAGTGTGTTTCTGATCCACTGGGCCTGCCTGTTTCTCAAACGTTTGATTTCCTGCTCCATGTATGTGGGAAGCCTCAATCTCAGGAGGTTGAAACATAGATTCCAGTGCTAAGAAAGGTGAACGGGAAGCTTGAAGGATGGAGATTCTGAAGGGAACAGAGTATTCTTAAGAATTCACCTTCACGACCTGCATCACTGGCCAGTGCCTCACATGGTACAAAGTGTAGCTAATGAGGACACACCAAAGCAACCTTCGCACTCGGGGAAGCGGAGGGACATCACTTTTGCCACATACATTCTCAAATATCGGCTTTTGGGGGAGCTTGTTGTCAGGTTGATCCCCTTGCTCTAAAACAACTGGTAAGATTTAAAGTTGTTCAAGTAGAAAAAAGACAACCCTGTAACACACATATGTCAATGTCCCTTAAGGCAATTGTGACCCATCTATTCTCTATTAGTATTCTTGCACCATGAGGCTATTTATGGATCAACATTACACTGAACACTGAGCGAAGCCCACGGATACGATTCAAGATTGTTTACAACAAAATTAATATGTGGGTTCCAATTTTGATGTTGCTAGTACTCTTGGAACAGATGTATCTTTAATTTCTTGCTGAATTGCCAGAGGGCAGGAGCACTCTGAAGTCAATAGGATGATGCTCCAGAACCTGGCCGTGTGGCCGGAGAAGGCCTGCCTTCATGCATTTCTTTGTCTCCATTCTGGCTATGCCCTGGCTGTTGGTGTGGTGCTGCCCACCTGAGGCGTTGGTTTCTCAGACTGCTATGCATGGGTGTTATTTTGGATGGCTTTATAGATGACAGTTTGTCTTAAAGATGATACAGGCTCGAAGGGAGAAACAATATTGTTTCTTCACTGCGGGTGATGTTATCAAACCTCTTCACGTTCATGATGACATGTGCCAGAGCCTGCAAGATGCTTCGAGGGATGCCAGCGAGCTATTACGGCGGCCGTTCAGTAGAGAGCTACCTCTATTTACCGTGAAGGGACCAAGGCTTGCACCATCAGTTTGAAGTCAGTTTTCGGTAAGAGTCCGTTTTTTTTCAGGAGAAAGAGGTGGAGTCTTGGTTTTTTTGGTGATGTGTTCGATAAAACTGAGGTCTTTATTTTAGGTAAATCCAAAGGAATTTGGATTGGCGTTTAGTCAGATTTTGAACTGGCTTCCAGCTATCTACAAGATTTCATTACGATATAATTTTATCTGGTCTGCTCCTGTTTACCCGCCCCTAGTGGCCAAAGAGACTATAACAGACCTGCTTCACAGTCACAAGCAAAGACATCCTTACTCTCGAGTATTGTTACCCAGATATAGTAATAACGTTACCGCAAGTATTAACTCCGGGTTTAGGATTAAGATGTACGTTACAGCAGAATAAGTGCTTAATTTGTGCCGGTGGTTGCCGGTGCAGGGTACCCGTACTTATTTCTGGCTGCCGGCATGTAGCTTTCTGCACCAATCACTGCAAGCAAAAGACACATATGGGAAAGACGGAGCTAAGAAATACGGAAAAGCACCACAAAGGGAGAAAGCTACAAGAGTGAGTTGAAGGTGCAGGGAGTGGCTCTCAATTTATTAAAGAGGCCCGAGATGTCTTTAGGATTACGCTGCCTCAGCATTATACCTTCGAACAATGAATTGAAGCTGCCGCGTGTTTCAGAGTGCCAGGACATTTTAGTTAACAAATAAAGCACTGCAGGATACATTGCATGATTTAGGCTACTGTATGATTTAATTCACTCATGTGCGCATTAAATCAATAGTCAGTAGCCCCTGGTAACCTTTCACAGACGCCCTCTGTGGTAGTGCAGTACTGCAGCATTCCCTAACTTCTGCTTAAGTGGCTGACACATGCTGTATCGTAGATAAGATCAGCAGCCTTCCATTAAAGCAGCCGCCTAAATATCGGAGACAGGCTACACTCAAAACAGCCGAGCAGCTCAGGAAATAAAGATGAAAAATGCAGGGAATCCGCTACAGGGAGATTGAATGGTTACGTCTAAAATGTAGGCTCGTGTCCAAACATGGTGCACGTTGCACAAAGTCTGGAGCAAAGGTCCGTGATCGTTGCAAAATCTGGCACCATATTACACCCACTCCATAAAGCCAAGATCATATCACGCCAAGCGAACTATAAAAAAACACGCCACCAGGCCACTAAGCGCCACGTAGACCTAACTATGGGAGGAGACGTCGCCTAAAGGCCAGAGTGCTCCCATTGGAACTGAGTAACCCCGTTCGAGTCCGGCGTCCGCTGAACATCGTGTGATTCTGGGCAACTCACTTAATCTCCTCATGCCTCAAAATTGAGTTTGACCTTGTGTAATGTAATATATTTTCCATTGCACCATACTGGCCTTGCAAGCGTTATGTCTTGCCGTTCTGTGTCTACATATAGTCTAAAGGCCATCCAACGTTACTGTAAAATGACATCCCTGGCACGACACCAAAGAGAGTGAGTAAATAAATCTAGAAACATCAGCCACTATCCTGTGGCCTCGGTCTGTAGTGCTGTACATAACGGGGCTTACTTTTGTTCAGCATAATGATAGGTAAAATATGGGCCTTGGAATAATGAAAGGCCCAGTAGGTGGGAACCGTAGGATGACCAGATTTCGAAAAGCTAAAACCGGGAAGGGCCAGACATAAAAGAAGGAATAAGGCTCTAGTTTTACTTCTATGCCAAGACTGCCCCCCTCCCCCACCCCACCCACACACAGAGCTACATTTACATGAATACATGCCACTAGCTATGATTTGCTATGGCAAGACCTCCATTCTGAGCACCTCTGCCCTTGTCTCCTCTCTCCTGGGAGCATGCAGCCCAACTACTCATGTGCTTCCTGAAAGAAACAAGTAAAATGCTTAAATTTTTTCAGACTTCAGAAGCGCCCGTGACTTGCTTTGCAGGATGACTTCACCTTTGTCACAAAATCCGGGACATTGTTTAATTTTAAGAGAAGCGTCGGGACACCAGGACAGTCCTCTGAAAACCGAGATTGTCCGTGAAAATCCGGGACCGTCACCCTATGAGCAGGGGCGTAGGAGACAATAAATTTCTGGGGGGAACAGGGACAGCCTTGTGGACTTTCAATCAACCCTATACAAATCACTTGTTGTTTGCGAACTGCGGGCTCCGATAAATATACACAATCATATATATTAGAAGTGAAATAGGGAGAAAGGAAGGCAAGTTTTCACAGTCTGAAAGTATCTTTTATTGTTATTTACATTCACAAAGTAATTAGCTCAAATGTGAAAATAACATGTTGATTAACCTTGCATCTTCATGCACCAAGCAAATAAAGGCAGGAGGGTAAAAAGGAAGAACATACCCTTTGCGCCCCACACCCATCATGCCCCTCATCTCATGCCAATTGGAACCGCACTGGAGATATCAAAAGCAATTAGGTACAACAGCTGTAAACTGTGCTCTGAAACCACAGTTCTAATAACACTTCTACTCCTGTGTGTGATCTTGGGAAGCTCAGCTCCACATCAGTCATAACTAGAAGCATTTCAACTGAAGACGCTCTTGGAGTTACAGACTAAGGGGGTGATTCTGAACTTGGCGGGAGCCGCCCGCTAAGCGGGAACCGCCAGAATACCGCTGCGCGGTCAAAAGACCGCAGCGGTAAGTCTGAGTTTCCCGCTGGGCGGGCGGGCGACCGCCAGAAGGCCACCAGCCTGCCCAGCGGGAAACCCCCTTCCACGAGGATGCCGGCTCCGAATGGAGCCGGTGGAGTGGAAAGGGTGCGACGGGTGCAGTTGCACCCGTCGCGATTTTCAGTGTCTGCTATGCAGACACTGAAAATCTTAGTGGGGCCCTGTTAGGGGGCCCCTGCAGTGCCCATGCCATTGCCATGGGCACTGCAGGGGCCCCCAGGGGCCCCACGACACCCGTTACCTCCATCCTGTTCCTGGCGGGGAAAACCGCCAGGAACAGGATGGCGGTAAGGGGGTCGGAATCCCCATGCAGCGCCGCCGTGGAGGATTCCCTAGGGCAGCGGGAAACCGGCAAAACACCGCCGGTTTCCCGTTTCTGACCGCGGCTGTACCGCCGCGGTCAGAATGTCCATGGGAGCACCGCCAGCCTGTTGGCGGTGCTCCCGTCATTTTAGCCCTGGCGGTCGTCGACCGCCAGGGTTAGAATGACCCCCTAATTTCTTTAGAATCAGCTGTTTGTGATGCACCAAGTCACTGATTAAAAAGAAAAGACATCAGAAAATGACTACGATAGGGTTATTACAGTTGAGTTCTGACATTGCAATGCCTTCTGCCAGAGATAGCAGCCAAGGTGAAAGGCAGATCAGGTCACAGAGCATAATTAATGCAGCTGTTTAAAGCAAAAAAAATGAATGCTGCTTTTCTTTCTTCTGCTCTACTTTAACAGCTTGGAATGACAGAAGCTATGCACAAAGGTTTTAAGTGGTTTGTGGGAAAGTTGGTGGTGTGACCATGTATTATATGGGGTAAAATACTCCCTGCGTACATAAGGATATTGCAAGTCACCTTGAAGTTCACACCTTATAAACAAGCATCGGCAAAGCCAATAGGTCTCGCCTATGCAAGTTCTATTGCCTTTGCCAATGTGTTTTTGCTATGCTGTACACTAGTACGACTACTATTCAGCATGGCTCAAAGTTAATGGCATAAAGGAGAATGATATGTCATCGACTGGTGTGGCGTAGTGTCATGGAGTAAGTAGAGTGTCCTAGAATGGAGCAGTAAACTAACTTTAAAGGAACAGGGGTCCCTTGAATAAAATGCAACACCACTCCCATAAAAAATGATATTAAAGTAGTATGCAAATGGAATGTGTCATGCATTTATTCAATCAAAATATAAAAGAGAAATGTAGTGGGAAAACATCAACAGAGGAAATCGAGAAAGACTGGTATTCGGGCATTACACAAGTTATCTGTAAATGTCACCAATTACAAGAAAAATTTAAAAAGTAACCCATATAGTACAGTGGTTTGGAGGAGGCAGGCCTGGTTTGTAGTGGGTACCTATGGTACTTACACCTTATACCAGGTCCAGTTATCCCTTATTAGTGAAATGTAGACAGTGTATAGAAGCCAGGCTCTCCAGGGGTAGCTGTAGCTGAGCAGCCAAGGCTTATCTAGGAGACATGCAAAGCTCATGCAATACCACTGTAGTCACACAATACTCACACACATGAAAGAAAATACTTAGTGTTACAAAAATAAAGGTACTTTATTTTAGTGACACAAATGTCAAAAATACCATAGAGATTATACTCCCTTGGGAGATAAGTAATACACTAATTATATACACTAGTATGCAGCAATAGCAATAAAAACAGTTAGAAAACAGTGCAATTAGTGAAAATCACAATGGTTAGAAACACAAACCATATACTAACACCGTGGAATGTTAATGTCGGTTTCCCACCTAGGCAAGTGTGGTGTGTAGAGGGGCGCCGGGAGTATTAGAAAACACCAGAGGTAAGTAATAGAACCCAACTCAGAGCCCAAGAAAGCAGGAGTAAATCACAGTAACTTTCCTAGAACACACAAGAACACGAGAAAGAAGATAATGCAAGAACCAGAAGAGACTTCAAGACACAAAGGGTAGATTCCTGGACCTAAAGACCTGTGGAAGAATGGGACTAAGTCCAAGAAGCACAGAAGAGTCCAGGGAGGACAGGAGCCCCTGCAAACCCGAATCAAGGTGCAAAAGAAGAACCACTGGTGAAGAACAACAGCCAGCACTGCACCCAAGAAGATGGATGCGGGTTCCTGGTTGGTTCAGATGATATCCCACACAGGATGGATGACTGCAGTCTGGTTTGCCTCGCTGGATTCTGCCAACAAGCCTTGGCACACGCAAAGCTCACGGTTAGCGGAAAATGGCACTGCCCAGGACCAGGAGGGACCTGGTGGACTCTACCCAGAAGGGGGAGTCAGAGAGGGCTCTCAGCAACTCAGAGAGCCCACAGAAGACCAGGCAGTGCACACAGGAGTCCCCCAGCAGGGGGACAAAGGAGTTGCAAAAGGAGGCCCACACAGCACAAAATCAAAGGATCCCACGCCGCCAAAGAACCACTTAGGAAGCTGTGCATCATAGCAAAGAGTGCTGGGGGCCGGAGCTACATTGTGCACAAAGAATTTCGTAGAAAGATGCCAACAAGCCTTGGCAACTGAAAAACACGTGGTGCATAGGGGTACTGTCTTGCGTGGGAAGGCAAGCTCCTACCTCCACCAAAGTTGGACAATAGGACGTCAGGACCATCGGGACCACTTCAGTCCACCACCCGTGATGCAGAATCCATGCAACTCATCAGGAGAGGGGACCCACGCAGATGGTTGTCGTTGCAGAGAGGTGCCGGCTGAAGCAGGGGAGTGACTCCTACCCTCCAAGGGAGATTCCTTCATTCTTTTAGTGCAGGCTGAAGACCGGCTGTCCTCTGAGGATGCACGACCGGGAAACAGCTGCATTTGCTGGCCAGAGCTGAAGATACAATGTTGCAGAAGTAGTCTTTGCTTCTTTGTTGCAGTTTGTGGAGTTCCTGGAGGGTCCAGGTGCATTTCTTCGGTGAGAAGGTGAAGTAAAGGATGCAGAGGATTCCTGCTGGAGTCTTGCAATCCGAATCTGAAGAAAGGAGAGACCTTAACTAGCCCTGAAAGGGGGATTGGTCAGTTAAACAGGTAACCTATCAGGGGACGGCTCTGATGCCACCTGCTGGCACTGGCCACTCAGATGCTTCCAGAGTTCACTGCCAACTTGTAATCCAAGATGGCAAAATTCAGGGACCTTCTGGAGGAGCTCTGAGCACCACACTTGGGGTGGTGATGGACAGGGGAGTGGTCACTCCCCTTTCCTTTGTCCAGTTTCGTGCCAGAGCAGGGACTGGGGGTACCTGAACCAGTGTAGAATGGATTATGCAAGGAGGGGACCAAATGTGCCATTCAAAGCATTTCCAGTGGCCTGGGGAAGGAAGCTACCTCTCCCAAGCCTGTAACACCTATTTGCAAAGGAAGAGGTTGTAACACTTCTCTCCCAAAGGAAATCCTTTGTTCTACCTTCCTGGGCTTCAGCTTTTCAAGCAACAGGAGGGCAGAAACCTGTCTGAGAGGTGGCAGCAGCTGGGGCTACCTGGAAAACCTCAGAAGGCTGGAATGGCAATACTGGGGGTCCTCTAAGGAGCCCCCAGAGTGCATGAAATCATACAACCAATGCTTGCAAAAGCCTTGGGGTATGATTCCACATGTTTGATACCAAACATACCTATGTTCGGAGTTACCATTATGTAGTTGGACATAGGTAGTGACCTATTTCCAGTACACGTGTAAAATGGCATCCCCGCACTCACGAAGTCTGGAAAAATGGTCCTGGAGGTCGTGGGGGCACCTCTGCTAGTGCAGGGGTGCCCTCACACTCAGGTACTCTGCACCCTGCCCTCAGGGCTGGAGGGCCTGCTATAGGGGTGACTTATAAGTGACCCGGTGCAGTGTAAATGGCAGTGAAAGGGTGCATGCACCTTTTCACGCAGGCTGCAATTGCAGTCCTGCAGAAGCCTTTTGCATGGGCTCCCTATGGGTGGCAAAAGAAATGCTGCAGCCCATAGGGATCCCCTGGAACCCCAATGCCCTGGGTACCTATGTACCATATACTAGGGACTTATAAGGGGGCACCACTATGCCAATTGTGGGTGAAATACTGGGCTACCAGTATGCAACAACCATAATTTAAGGGAGAGAGCATAACTACTGGGGTCCTGATTAGCAGGATCCCAGTAGACACACTCAAACACACTGACTAACAGGCCAAAAGTGTGGGTAACCAAGCTAGAAAGAGGCTACTTTCCTACAAGGTTAGCATCCACAATAGTGATTTACAAGCTTTTATACACCGACTTTTACATGAATGATTCAAATAGTGAATCACAAAGTCATAAGCTCATAGTACCTATGCTTATGCCAACTTATGTACAATATCACAAATTCAAGTCAAGGTACTTTGGCCAACGATATTTCGATCCCCTAGACAACTATCAGGATCACCCTAAGCCTTCGTTAAGCTTGAGTTAAAAGAGTTACAGAGTGCTTGTAGCCAAAACGGCCAAGATAAATCTGACTCACGTCTCATATGAGTGAGAAGGCAATCAATGGAGATCTGAATCTCTAATCAAGCGCCAATGCCATAAAGTAGTAGTAGAGTGGAGTAGTGTCACAGTGTAATAGAGTGTCATAGAGTGGAAAGCTATAAAGAAGAGTGAACTGGAGTAGAGTGAAGTAAAGTAATGTGAAGTGGCATAGAGCAAGTTGGGTAGAGTGTTGTTGAGCATAGTACATTGTTGTATAGTGGAGTGGCATAGAGGGTTGTGCAGTGGCGTTGAGTATCATAGAGTGAAGTGGCATAAAGTGGCGTGGAGTGGTATAGAGTGGAGTAAAGTGGAATGAAGTGGCCTATAGGGAGTTGTGTGGGGAGTTACAGAGTGGAGAAAGTGTTATAATTTAATGGAATAGAGTTTCAGCGTCTAGTATCATGGAGTGTAATGTCAGAGTGAAGTGTCACAGAGTGGAGTTGGGTGGTCTAGAGTGAAGTGGCATAAAGTACAGTGGTGCAAAGTAGATTGGCGTAGAGTGTAGTGGTATAGAGTGCATTGGTTTTGAGTAAAGTGGTGTAGAGTGCATTGGTGAAGACTGCACTGGTTTAGCGTACAGTGCAGCAGTGTAGAGTGGTGAAGAGTAGAGGGGAGCAGAGTGGAGTGGCACATCATAGATTGCAGTGGTGTGGAGTGCAGTCGGGCAAAGTGCTGTGTCATAGAATAATGCAGTGCATGGTAGAGTGGTGTGGCACATCATAGATTGCAGTGGTTCAGAGTGCTGTGTCATAGAGTGATGCGGTGCATCGTAGAGTGTAGTGGTGCAAGGTAGAGTAGACTGGTGTAGAGTGTAGTGGTGGAGTGCAGTAATGCAGAGTAGAGTGGCATAGAGTGTAGTGGCATTTAGTACATTGGTGTAGAGTGCAGTAGAGTGGCATATAGTTGAGCGGTGCAGAGTAGAGAGGAATATAGTTCAGTGGCAGAGTGTTGTGTTGCAGATTAGAGTGTCATTAAGGGCAGTGGTGTAGAGTAGAGTGGCACAGAATGTATTGGCATAGAGTGCAGTGATGGAGAGTGATGCAGAGTAGAGGAGTGGCGTAGAGTACAGTGGTGCAGAGTAGAAAAGAGTTGCATAGAGTGCCGTGGCATAGAGTAGACTGCTGCAGAGTACAGTATAGTGTTGAAGAGTAGATTGTTGCAGAGAGGAGCATATTGATGTAGAGTGCAGTAGCATATAGCGGTGCAGAGCAGATTGGAATGGCACAGGGTACATTGGAGTGGTGCAGGGTAGATTGGACTGGCATAGCATTGAGTGGAGTTGCGTAGATTGCAGTGGCATAGAGGAGAGGATTTCAAAGTAGAATGAAGTGCCCTACAGTGGAGTGGTGTAGAGTAGATTAGAGTGCAGTGGTACAGAGTACAGTGGCATTGACTGCAGTGGTGCAGAGTAGAGTGGCATGGAGTTCAGTGGCAGAGAGCGCAATGTTGCAGATTAGAGGGTCGCAGAGTACAGTGGTGTATTGTAGAGTGGCATAGAGTGTAGTGGCATAGAGGTCTGTGGCGCAGGGTAGAGCTGCATTGAAATCAGTTCAATAGAGTGCTGTGGTGCAGAGTAGATTGGCATAGAGTGCAGTGGCATAGAGTGCATTGGTTTTGAGTAAAGTGGTGAAGAGTGCACTGGCAGAGTGCAGGGGTGTAGTGTACTATGGTTAGAGTAGAATAGCATAGATTACAGAGGCGTAGAGTGGTGTAGAGTGGAGTGGTACAGCATAGATTGCAGTGGCGTAGAGTAGCACAGAGTGGAGAAAAGTGGTGTAGGGTGCAGTGGTATAGGGTAGATTGTTTCAGAGTAGAGTGAAGAAAAGATAGAGAAAAGATAATATACTTCAATATGCTTTGTTATGTAACGATAACAACAACATAGATAATAACGCCAGGCATAACGGCCCAAAATGAAATATGGCTTCTCCCTGTTAGCCAAGCTGTAATCAAGCCCTTCATTACCTAGATAACAAAACATTAAACATAAATGTTAGAAAGATATACCCTTCTAATAGCTAAATTGTGTGAAAAAGTAAAATCTGGGCTCAATCTCGACTTCACTGTTTCACCAACTGATGTGATCTTAGGCAAATACAAATATTGTGTTTCACAGAGTCTCCTTTCTAGCCTGCAGGCATCAGTGTGAGTGGGACTGTTTTTCCTCTTTAGATCTTCCTCATTGTCTTGCAGCTCCCCTTGAAGGCATCCTACAGTGCTCCTCTTCAAGGCGGAAGCAGGTGATGCAGACAGTAATCATCAAAAACTCTTTTCTCCTCCTCGTGCCCTTTGTTCTTATGAGCACCCTTAATGCCCACAGTTGTGAACAGGACAAACAAAAGGGCAGAGGCGCAGGGGGCCACCGGACTCACCTTCATTCTGTTACCATCAGATTGGAGGATGGTTGGTACAGGGCTATTATAAGTAGCGCTTTTGTCCGCTAATGGCCCTCTGAATAATAGATGTGAGAGGGGAAATTATTGTGTCCCCTTGTCCCCCCCCACCTTCGTCCCCCGTGTCCCCCACCCTCCAAAATCTGAGGGGGATACATCCCCTGTGTCCCCCACACTTCCTACGCCCATGCCTATGAGTAGGTCCCTCCTGGCTTTAAACATATAATTAGGTATTTGCACGCAGATTTCTATATCCAATTTGCCCCAAATCCTTGGGATTTTGGTCCAGTTTCAGAGTCTGGAGTAGCTGTCTCAGGGCCAGCCACATTTCTTAACCGCACAATTACATTTTAACAATGTTTTCTTGTCTTAGGTTTTTCTTTGCTGGTGTGTAGTCTAGATAAAACTTAGATAGTAACTTCAATGTATTTATTTTTTAGATATTTCCATCTGTAATCATTCATGCTTATTTTATACGTTTTGTCTGTATTTGTACGTATTTCGTTTGTGTTTGTGAAAAACTAAGCTCCAATCCTGTACATTTCCACATTTATGAAACCAATGAAGGTACATTTAAAATTACGTGCTTGTGATAAGTGAAATGACCACAATAAGAAAGTAAATGGAGAGAGATTTATTGAGCATCAGCACACAACAGGAAAGTACTAGCAACCGCTCTCCTAACATCTTAGAACATAGAATGCAGTTAGAGCATTGCCAAAGTCTGACCAGTAATTAAAATAACACATTCTAAACACATAAAATTGACAAATGACTCAAATAGCTTACTTGCACATTACTACAGACTGCCTTCCTTTATAAAAAAAAAGATGAAAGATAATATTTTAAACGTGAATATCCAACCATTATTCATAGAATGGTTCAACACATAATAAACTTATCAAATCTTCAGAGAATCTTAACATTTCATGGAATTCTCAAATCCACATTTTTCCCTCTTTATGATAACAATTATGAAGATAGTGAAGACGAGTTTGGAGAAACTGTCATCACCAGGTAACGAAAGTTCTGAATGAATAATCACGTTTTCCAATACCATCAGCTGCAAAATAAGGAAATCCTCTAAATCAGTGGTTCCCAACCTTTTGATTTCTGTGGACCCCCATTTAATGATTACTGGAACCCGGGGACCCCCACTGAATAATTTTTGGAGTCCGGGGACCCCCCGTTAAGTCATTACTGAAAGCTGGGGACCTAATCTGTTAATAATGTCTACTTTTCTAAGCCGTCACGGACCCCCTGAAGAGGCTTCGCGGACCACAGGTTGGGAACCACTGCTCTAAATCAGACCAAACTTTTTGCCATTTGAGAATTTTGAATTCCTTTTTGTAACATGTAATGGAATCTTAATTTATACCCAATCTCCAACCTGTATCATATCAACTCTGGTATTTTTCAAAACTTTAGTTTAAGTTTTGACAGTCTTCATATTCTCACTTGATACAATTTTGTTAGCTTCTCTATAGAAATCCTTTGTACCTATTGTAACACCATGTCTAGTAAGCCAACTTGGATTTAAACCAGAAGACAGTTTGCTTCCTTTAAGCAAAACAAATGGGGACAATGAGATGTACACTGATTTGGCCACATCAATTCTGCAATATACTTTTTTGCATCACTCCTAGCTTTGTTAGCCAATTGAATCCCTTCCACAAGTGTTTTGTTAAACATTTCAACAAGGCCATCCATAATAGGTGAATAAAGACCTTAACGTGCATGTTTAAGAAACAAGCCAAATAATTTTGTAATTTCATCAAAGTAAATTGTACACCATTATCAGAAGTTATCAAATCACAAATATCCTCTCCCAAAAACACTCTTGAAGATTCTCAGGAACTTCATCAGTTTTAGGTTTAGAAATCCATTTAAATTCCACCTATTTGAAAAAATAATCCATATGTACCAAGGCATACAATTTCACTTGCTCAATGATTTCATAATGTCCCGAAAGCCATTTAGCTAATTCCTTCCACAGTTTTTCAGGAAACACTCTCCTAAAGTGGTCAAACAGTTGAATTTTGAAAACATTCCTAAAATCTTGACACAAAGGGTATCCTTTTACAAAATCAATAATCTCAGAATCCATAGGTGGCCCCAAAAAAATCTATTGTTTACTTTATAGTCCCTGAGTGACCAACGTGACACAAGTGACCAATAGAAATGAATTAATTTCTTACCAATAGAGGAGGAACAAAACATTCTCCTTTCAGAACAATCTAATTCTCAATAGATAATTGTTCCTTAACCTTCCAAAAATGTGCAATTCCTTAGACAAATAATTCTCAAAAGGTCATTGTTCAACAGCAATTTTTCAAGAGAATTTAATATTTTATCACTAGCAGAAGCTTTGAGCCAATCCTCTTTTGACAACACCTGGCCCACGTAGAGCATATTCTATTGTTGCTACAACACACTTTTCAATGTTATCTAAAGACACAGTATTGTTTTCACTCCTTAGTAATCTAGACAAACAATCTGCCATAATATTTTGTGTGCCTGGTACATATTTAACCATAAAATTATATAAGTATAATAACTTAGCCAACAATCTAACTAAACTAGACAAACCCTTTCCTACACCGTTATTGGATAACAACCTAGTCAGAGGTTTATGATCAGTTCTTAAGTGAAATGATGCCCCGTAAGACATCTGAAAATGTTCCACAGACCAAGCACAGGCCAGAGCGTCATGTTCAATAGTTGAATGCCTACACTTAGCCAACATTAGCAGTCTAGAAGCAAAAGCAAATGTATGTTCAATATTTCCCTTACATTGCAAAGCAGTATGAGAAAAGGATGATGAAGGCAATGCATTGACGCTTTACCTTTTTAAGGATAAAAACGCTTCAATCTGTTTTTATTTCTGTTCTTGTTTCCCCACTTCCAATTTAGAAAATGAGAATTATTCTATTCAGGTATTTATGGTACTGATCATTTTTCAATAGTAGTACAACCAAGAAACATAGCTTATTGAATTGTGTATGCCTCTTGTATTTGCCAATCCTGAGTTTCCTTTATATATTGAATCAGTGTTGTTTTATTCTAGATCACAAAACTTCGTCTAGGTATAATCATCGAGACAATCAGTGAGTAAACCATTTTGTGCCTAAAATACATTAATTTTGTTTTTATTATAAAAGTAAGTTTCAGAATCATTTTGAGTTTTTGCTGGGTTTTAAAATATGGGAATTTTGCTGCAAATTGTGGCTCACTCCCCCCTTTATCAAAGGTGAGCAGTGTTCTTATTGGTGGTGTTAGAAGACTATCCTCCATGCAATCAATATATGTAGATCTCAAAAAAGTAGCCTGTAATTTTCTACTATCAGTGTCTAAAAATCATTATCATACTTGGAAGCACGTGGCTGTAGATCTACAAGCACATAATTTGCTGTATTTCTATCTCAGTCACTGGAGAAGGGGCTTGGAGATAAGTTGTCGTTTAAGTCCAAGAGAAAGATGTGAGGAGCTTGAACAGTCTCTGCTGGCCCTAGAATTCTGCAATCCTTCCAGTAGACACCAACTTGCAGTGGGGTGTCTAATCCATTTCCTTGGACCTACTTATTCTTGTGTTCTATGTATCTACATTTAGGAGGTATTCTCCATGCATTAGCTTTACTAGGAATATCAACATGTTGAGATAAATCAAGATCATAGGATACAACTTTGGAATATTTGCAGTCTAGCCTACACTGTTATGGTGAGCTATAAATATTGTAATAGGTCAAGAACTGACCTAAAAAGCAGACCCTTCCCTTCAGGAAAGAATGGAACACATTTTCTACACCAAACAGCATTTCATAAGAAAACAGTTCAACCAAAAACATCTCTGCATTCTTTTCAAAGGTCTCTGTGTTCTGTGGAGCTTGTGTAACTGTGATGTCCCGTTTTATAGAACCTTTGCAGTCAAGGTTTTTTAAACATACTGTTTAGTCTCTTGGCAAGCTTGTTTGACTGATCCTAAAGCGGTACGGGAACTGGACTCTTATTCCACTTTCAGCAAGTGCCTCTGGTAATACTCTAAAAATAAAAGCTGCCCCCTGATCTCGGCACAATGTATGAATGGGGAAATGTATGAATTCCACCTAGCACTACTAAATTTAACTGGTAATGTCTGGCTTCACGAGTCATAACCTGGCACTATGGTGACACCTACATGAAACATGTGTATGAATTAACTACTACCAGTATATATTATTGCTTATCTACTGGCTGAAACAGACAAACATTGCCCTGGTATTTAGATTGGTATTGTAAGAATTCAAGTGTTTTTTTGTAAGATGATATTGAAATTGCACATTTGAGCTGGCCTGACTCACAGCTAATTACAATCTGCACATATGTCGCTTTTAGAATTATTGTTTTAGTAAGAACTTCTAGTGCATATATAGGTGTTATTATTATTAATTTATCATCCAAGTGTCATGGGTTATGCAGAGGTTTGCACAGCAGTTAATATTTTCTTTAGATGTGCAAACTGCTTTCCTGCTGAGCGATATAAATGTGAGTTATATGTAAGTGGCTTAGTTTGGCTTATATTATACAAAAGATAAGTGCATTCTGATTAACTGGGAACTATTATAACCACTAAAATGTATGTATTGTCCTCTACTAACAAATGTACAGTTGCTATCCTGTCTCGTAGTCTCTATGGATTTAAGTGTTTTTAATTCCAGTTTTTCTTTGTGGGTGAAGGAGTGATCAGTTGGTATAACATTCTTATTCTCTCTGCGTAGTGCAGGAGGTGCATTCAACCAATGTTTAGAAATACCATCAATGTTTGTAGTCTGTTAAGAGAATTAGAAGGGCCTAGAGTCTCTTACTTTGCAAGGGACTCAGATGCAAGTCTCTTACTTTGCAAGGGACTCAGATGCAAATCCCATTCTTTCACAGGATAACTCATAACATAGGAAGTTTACATTCAAAAAGTATATTTTGGATTTCCTGAAGTTCCCATTGCAACCTGCTCCAGCAAGTATAAGGAGTATTCTGTTTACATGTTGCAAGTTTTAATGTAAATCATCATTGGTGAAGAGTCTGTCATCCACAGAAGATATTACACTCAAATATCTTGCAGTAACTCAATTATGTATACAAAAACACTCCTATGTCAATCTTGTGAAGCCAAATTAGGTTTCTGCTATTATGAAGTAAGGCACATATTTATACTTTTTTTGTGCCGCATTTGCGTAATTTTTTGATGCAAAAATGGTGCAAAGTTACAAAATACAATTATATTTTGTAAGTTTGCACCGCTTTTGTGTAAAAAAAATGACCCAAATGCGGCGCAAAAAAGGTACAAATATGGGCCTAAGTTTTATAATATGATTCATGGGTTGTGGTTTGAGTGAAAAACCCTTTGCTTGGTTTGTTGTGTAATTTTCTATGTCAGTTGCACCATTAATGCAGTATTGTGTGCTTTTTGTACAGCATAGGTTTTATAGTGTTGGTTGAAATGATGATAGTCCAACTATTTTTCTGAGATGTATCTGGTTCCAAAGCCGGGTAAATCTAGTATTGATTGTCGATGAGCATGAAATGAAGGTTTTCTAATACTCTATTTCATTAATGATTTGTTTCAGGGATCTCAGAGCATTCAGTTGCATTGATTATTGTTTTTGAGCCTGAGGTCATCTCTCAGAAGAATTACATGTGGTGTTTCACGTTTATACTAACTCACTTGATTTTTGGATTCAGCCATCTGTAGTGCTTATTTTGTGGTGTACCAAAGTGTCTGGAAAAAATACACTCTATTATAACTGCCTCCCAAAAGAGGACTCAATTATATCCTTTGACAAATATTATATCATAGCAATCAGTCTACTAAGGCCAGAAAATCATTGAGGTTATCTGCTCAGCAGTTTGAATCTGAACTTTATAAATCAGATCTGGTTCATTCAAACACCCACATAGTTTTCAACATGAACATAGTCATTTGTTTCCTCCAGGATAAGAAGGGGCTTCAGCTTCTGGAGGGCTTTTGTTATTTCTGCTGTGCTATCTAGTACAGATTCTTTCCACTCAAGGTAATAGATTTTACCTTTTTATGTCCACGAGCCTGTGAAGAAGAAGAATATCATGCATCAGAGGATTGATAATTCTCTGGAGCTCGTAATTCTCTCCTAACTACCAAGTTATATTCTGCTTGCTCTTCACTTTTATGATAGTGTTTCTTCTTTCAACACACCTGAGGATTTTGCAATCTCCTCATGAGTTGTTAATCTGGCTTCTTTTCCTTTGAAATATTTTCACTCTCTGCCCTCATTTTTAATTGTGGTCTTTGTGGTTTTACCCCTAGGGTTCCTCTCTCCATGGAAACATATATTGAAGATATTATCTTTCGCAACTCCCTACTTTCTGATCCTGTGGAGTAGCTGTGTATCTTTAGCAAATAGTCAAATATTTCTGCATTGCTTTTAATATTACCAAGAACTATATCCACTACTGATCCAATGTTACTTATAAGCTTAATTTCTGATTCTACAGTAAGTGAAGCTCCATGTTCTTCCTGTATCGGTTTCTGTACTTCTGGCAATGCCACACTTGAAGGCATGCCATGTGTAGTGAGGCGTAGGGTAGCAAATATGTTTCCTCATGACTGGCACTGTTGCACCATACTCATAGGAAAACACACCTTTAATATTCTGTGTTTATCCTGTGGAGTATAGTTAAGAAATACCACTTCTAATTGGTACGTCTTCCTTGTTGACCACTCTGCTATTTCTATTTCGTTATGTTCGGTCCGGCAACACACCATTATAGCATTTATTGTCTGCAGATTAATGGTGTTAGCCTGTCTGTTTGTAAAGCTGTTTGTGTATCCTCTGCTGCTTCAGTGCCTCAGTACTACGATAATAGTGCTGCAATTGTCTGTGTATATTTATGACTACTGCTAGCATTCCCTTAGCAGCTGGAATGAGAAGATAATAACATCCAGGTTGTGGTGTATATCTAGCTTGCCACGTCTGGCCTGGCAGTGTGAGTCGCCGTAAGGTGCTTTCTGTATTACATGTGATAATTTACCCTGAAGCTAGTTTAAAGGCCAGGTTTTGAGTTTGGTGGACATGTACTTCATCATAAATGTGATAAATATCCCATTCACCTTATTAAAGTGCATTTTGAACTATGGCATGTGCAATAAGGTGGACAGGATATCTGTCAACCTTTAAATAAGGCTCTAAGGCTTCAATGAACACTTTACTATTCATATTTTCTATCCAGCAATTCAATATAAACATTAGGGTCATACTGAGATGGAGGATCAATTATTTGCATACATTGTGAATACACCTGCTTCATCAGCAGCCTCAATTTTCAATTTAAGAATAAAATATTTCAGTAGCATGAAAGGGGTCTGCTCCGACGACTAGTATACCTTTGCCCACCCAGTCAATGGGAATCCCTTGCCTTTTTATGGGCAGTAAGGATTGGGCGAACATTTTCTGGTATCTCATTCACCTCTAGTTCAACCTCCTCCAGTAGCCTAGGCACAGTTCACAAAGACTCAATACTAATATGGGACTAACAACATGAGTGTTAAACTAAGATATAACACGTGGAGAGACCTAAAAGTTTAATGCAAAAATAGAAAAGGGTACAGCACATGACAAGGCAACAATTGTCATTTCAACCCACCAGAGCTCTCACTCAAAAAGCCAGTTGGACAATGTAATGCTAAATGTAAGCAGTTTTCTGAGCTTCTTAGACACGTGTCCCCCAATACAAATCTATTGAGCATAAACACGTCAGAAACTATTACTTCAAGTAAACTATCTAATGAGCAGGAGGCAGGATCTTCTCATGAAGAGATTTTGAGAAGACCTTGAATCAAAGAGAAACATACATACACCTGAATTCATTATTTAAAAAAAAACACAGTTCTGTTTGCTAATATTGAAAGTGAAATGCATGCTTTACTACAAGATGCAGTAAACATGCAGATGTACTACCTCACATGACATGGCTTCTATGCCGAAGGAAATCATGAAACTTAACATGCATGTTAGGATGGATGAACACTTCAGGTTAGTATGAAACAACAGTCAAATATTTAGCTAAGATATCAATGCACATCCTGATATACATGCCCACAGAAGCATTTTTATTTAAGGGAACAGGAATACATGGTTATTTATGATTTTACAAGATTGACCCTTTGCATCTGTTAAGCACCTAACAAACCCCAGCAGGAGTAGGGGACAATCGGAAAATAGCTCCTGATGTAACCGGTTACATTCTGTGTACATGACCCATTTCAGGAACCTGAGTCTTCAAGGGCCCTTAAGGCAAACCTCCCACTTTTGGGGTGGATCAGCTGGTTATATCTCTTGAAGGGACTAATACACGTTGCACACCCTTCAGACAAAAGGAGAAGGCCAGGTGTCTCTTACTCTTAACTATGATGAGTTAGGACATGCAGATTCACAGTGGTATGACAACCCCATCAGAGCAACTCTATCTGCAGGGGCAGTAATCAATCTATCTGCTTGTCTGTCTATCTTACAAAGTGATAGTTACCTCTGTGTGGTTATGATTGGGTTAGAGTTTGCATAAGAAGGACATTTTTGGTTTTGCTATTAACTTTGGTGAAGTTTGACAAATTTCCCGAAACTTTTCACAAATAAAGTTCATCCACTTCAGCTCCTTCATGGAAGGCTTCACTGTAACCCGTGAAGCAGGGTCCAAGAAAAGGGGAGGTCCAAAACAGTGATTTTCCATGTTAATTCTTTCAGGAAACTTTGCTCTCTGAGACATAACAAAAATACTGAATGGAATTACCCAAAATTTGCCAAACAAAGTTACAACTTTATTTAGAAAGTATGTTTTTTGAGATTTGGTATAAATCTCTTTTGATGTTTTTGAGAAATTTGCATTGAACGACGTGCTTGGGTTGGGATGGAAGGGGTTAAAAAGTTAGGTATATCTGAAAGGTTGGTCTGAGAAATCCCACAGTCCTGACATTTTCCATTTTTCAAAAAGGGGCCCTCTGGTTCGCTGATTGAATTTTTTCATGTGCCTCCCATTTTTGTACAGCAGGACCAAGATTGGTTCCTCTGTACTGAGCGATCTGATTGGCTGACTGCAACATGAAACAGATTTGAAAAAGCAGTTTATGTGGGCAGGGTAGCGACACCCTGAGCTCCCTGCACTTGTAGGCGGTACCCAAAGGGATACCCAGAGGCCAAAATATTTTTAAAAACATGCTGTAGGGGTACTCCAAAGGGACTTGACTTCATCCTCCCATGAGGTACCACCTTACTACCACTGTACTTGTTGCTTTTAGCCATGCGCAGCAGGGGAATTGTTAGAATATCACCAAAATACATCAGAAATTAGCTAAAAAACACAAAGGTTAAAGTAATGTTATAGTCAAGTATAATAATAAGATCTTAGCTTATGTTAAAAAAAAACTCAAAATCCTCTAAAAGCAACAAAGATTAAAGCTACGCTATAGTTAGGTGTTGAAATAAGATATAAAAAAAACAAAAAATTGTGGGGATTCCATTGGTGAGATGGACCCGCAGACCAGGTCTTCCTTTACACTGACAACCTTCTGGTTAGGCCCAGAGTACAGGTCCACTCGTTCTTATATTTCTTCACTGCTTTAGACAGATATCAGGCCTCAAAATAAACAGGCTACAATCAATCCTTTATTGACTATGAGGTATCCCAGATGCATCCATGTGGTGCCCAGACATTGAAATAGTTCTGGAGAAATTCTGGTACTGAGGAATATATATGACATTATCATTATCCAAATGCTTTAAATGGGGAAAAAAGAGCAGGTACTCATCAAATTGAGGTAGGGGGTGGGGCAAGGGGAAAATGCTGGGGGAGGACCATGATAATATGAAGACACTACACTACTGACATCTGTCAAGTATTCTTTTTGCCCTTGCATTACCCTTGGTAATATTCTTAAATTCCTGTATGTGCAAATTCCCTCTGCACATGTGGGCAAGGCATATATAGACAATTAAACCTATCCACTACTGTGACCCTCTCAAATGTGTAAGCTGCCCATTGCATTTAAAGGGACATGTTATGATTGGACTAAGTTTTCTTTGTCAGAGCTTTTTCAGTACAAATTTACAAGATTTAGAACTATGCATAATGATCTGTTCAGTGTGTTATTAGGACTGCTGTGATCTTGGCTATGTACTGTTTGATGTTGGGCCCTTGCTGTTTGGTCATGTACCAGCAGTGTTTGATTCTGTGCCAATGTTATGGTTGTGGAGCCAGGGATGTATGATCTTGCTCTTGTGTTGAGTGAGATTGCATCAGCAACAAGAAGGGCTGAGTCAAACAATTGGATGGATTCAGTGCTTTGAGATCTTGACTCTTTTGTGCATGACTTTGATTGTTTTTTTGAGTACCAGTCTGTTTCTTGGCTAAGCTCTGTGTGATGTTTATCCAGCATTGCCTGATCTTGGGCCATCAACTAGTTGCTTTTGGCGGAACAGTGTCTGATATTGGTTCAGTACTGTGTGACCTTGACTCACGGTGTGCGATCTTTGGCGAGTGGCATGTGTTCTTGGCTCAACAATGTGTGACCCTAAGCCATCCTGGCCTAATCTTGAACCATTGCTCTTAAATAGGACAGTACCAGATGATATCTTGTTCCAGTCCTGTGCAATGTTGGCTCAGCCCTGTCTGGTCTTGGCTCAGCTATTCCAGATCTTTGCCCAGAGCTTTGTTCCCCATAGAGGCACAGCCTATGAAAAGATAAAAGGGAGTTTACGGAGAGCAGCACTCAGTTCCTATTGGCAAACCTCATGATGTCGATGGAAAATTTTAACTTAAAATTATATTTCAACATTCCTATAATTTACACTTCGTTCTGATGAAAGCTAAATGGAAAATACAATTATAGAAATGTATGGCACCTCTAAAACTTTTCCTGAATCTTTCAAATATATTGCTATGTAATCAATGAGCTCAGTATTGTGAGGTGTCAGGGTCCTTCCACCTATCGTTACTACCATGAAAGGGGATTGCTGGAGCAGTTCCTACAGAACAGATTCAACACACACACTCACACATCACTGTTTTGCCATTTTTTTATTTTGACTTGTTAAAACTTGTTCACTAGGTAACAGCTGTACAGTTCTGGGCACCACCCCCATCTGCACTACTTTTTTCAAGTGGTCCTCATTTGAAGGGCTCTATTCTCATTATCTCGTATACACACTGGGCATATACATGTAGTATGTGTGTATGGGGACGGACCACACCAGACCATGCCAAAGGATCCTCAGAATCAATCTGGCAGATTAAAAAGTGTGCACATTCGTCATCACTGTGATTGATGTTGGGCCTACACAATGTTGTAGGCCAGCATATGTGACCCCAGGACTGTGGGATTTTGGGCCCTGGTGAGATGGTTTGTGAAGATGAGCCATTGATATATATTGAACGAGTGCTGTTTCATAATGGGGCTGTGCCTTGTAAGACCAGGCCTGCGCATTGTGATACAGCCACAGTTCTGTGTGACCCTGGCCTAACTTTGTGTATTTAGATGGACTGGCCCAGCATGGTGTATTGAGATTGATGCTTTTAATACACCAACATTATGTAAGGGGAATTATCCGTACATCTCATTAAATGCCTAAAAGCGCCACTTTGAATATGTGCACAACTCTGGTCTATTTGAAGACAGCCTTTGTTCTTTCCTGGTTAATAAAAAATGGAGAGTTACTATAATTACTGTATGTGCCCATTTCATATCTATTGACTTTATTTAGACCATATATATATATATGTATATGAACGTGGAATATTTCAGGCCGTCATTGTATACCAAGAATGGATAGAGTGATAAAACAAATTATTTTTGCACCAAATGGAAACATGTGTACTCTCAGGTGCACTTATTGTATCAGTGATTGTTATGAACTTACAACATAACTTCGATTATAATGAGTTTACTAAAATTGGCTAAAAATGCATCTCTGGTTCTCTGGTTGCTGAATTTGAAAGCGCCCTGCAGGGCTGGACCCAACTGTTCCAAGAGGATGTAGCAACACTGTGGATAAAGTGTGAAAGAATGCCTTTCAGGGCCCATCCCTTGTTTACAAAGTGACACGGAGAATGGTTTAACTTTAGATATGCTAAAGAGGGGTGTGAAGACCTGCTGGGAAGATGCATCAACCCACAAGAGAAGGAGCTTCTTAACTTTCAGTGCAGCCCTTCCCTCCCAGAAATAGCTATACTCAGTTAATGGTTAGCCCCCTCTGGGCATCTAGTGAAAGACTTCGGAAGAGCAAAAATAATGAGTTACAGTAGTTTCAGCACAAACCAAAACACATGATAAATATACTAACATAAACTGGTTAACCCATTCCAAAAAATGAAATGAGGGCCAAACAATATGTTATGCTTTAGCTTCTGCATTTTATGATATTTGCAGCTTCAGTTTTTATTTTAACGTTGTACCTAATACAAACATACATTACAGCAGCCATGCACAAAAAATACATTCCTCACATTTTCTTTAACGTACCTTCGGAGAATGTCCCAATGCTGTCTGTGGCTTTCACTCTCCCACACACAAAAGCAGACATTCACTGGCACAAAAGGCTCACAGCAGGATTAAAAATGTTTTTAATTTTTCTGACTCTCAGCTGGCCTGACTGGACCCTGTTCTGTCAGTCACAGCGTGATACTGAGCTTGCCTACACCTGGGCACACTAATGTAAATGAGCCCCTGCTGCAAGGGAGTAGCAGGTAAAATTAAAACACCCCTCTCTCCGCTTTGAACTTAAGCTCTGATGACACCAGCAACCAAAGCGAGTGAGCCCAACCCTCCCTAGAACAGCTCCCTTGTTTCTTTGGTCCAAGCATCTATCCAGTCATCCTTTCACCCTTCCATCCACCCACTGATATCCACTATTTCACCATTACATTCTGTTACCCATTCATTCTTTCACCCATCTGTAAATTTTTCCAAGTCCCATCCATCCAACCATCTACTCTGCCATCTATCCATTCTTCTTTCCTTCCAACTATCTATCCATTAACTCTGCCACCCATCCATCCATCCAGTCATCTTTTCACCCACTCAAGCATCCATCCCTGACCCTGCAATCATTTCATCTGTCAATTCACCTTTTCATCCCTCCATTCTTCAATCTGTCCATCCATTCACCTATTCATCTATCCCTTTATTCTGCCATCCTTTACCTGTCTGTCCACCTGTCCACGCACTCACCCATCTACCCACTCAGTCATCTGCCCACTCACCCATCCATCTTTCCTTCGTTTCACCCTTCCTGTCATTCAGTATTCCTCCCCTTTTCCTTGTCTATTTACCTATCGTTCGTTCTTCCTTGCTCCTGCTAGTTGCAGACAGGAGAAGAATTTAAAGAGTCCCGCCACCGCTGTAGCTGCTAAAGTGGGTGGTCCATGGGGTGGGTTCACGATACTCCTGCGCTGCTGAATAATTCAGCAGTGGCTAGGCACAGGGCTACAGTGGCAGTTTGACTGTCAGTGTGGCGTTCAGAAATGCTCCACTCTCACAGGCTCATCTTCAGCAGCACAAATACCTCTGAGCCGACCAGTACTCTCCGGGCCAAAACTAACAACTGCTGGTACTTAGTACTTGTGAGTGCCGGTCCATTTAAAACACTCATTAGCCAGCAATTAGCAAAGTCCTATCTCTCCTCTCCTGGATGCCCTATAGAGAGGCTTAGCCTATTGGAACCTGTTCACCTTATCCCCAATGGACTGCAAGACATTCACTAGAGTGATACCCCTTTCAATCTATTGCACTTTATGCAATAATCCCTCTGGCCTCCATCCTTCTTTTGGAAGGTGAGTGCCTTGTTTCACAGTTTTCTGTGGGAGAATAAGGCATCTATAGTATCTATGGGGAAATTTTTGATGGAGGGTTGAGGCAATGGACTATAGAGCATCCCACCCGGTCGTCATCAACAACTGGCGCTATGGGGTGATGGTGACCCCGCACGTGCTGCTTAATGATGGGTGATGGGAAAATGTTGCCCCTACACTATCTCTGTTTGTTAGCCGGGTTTCCAAGTACATGCCATCTGTCATTAAGATGGCAATCACCATTGGACAAGACTATTCTTTATTCGGTGGAATGACAAACTGACAAAAGAAACCCCCTTACCTGTGGCTACTAAGCTGGGGGATGTTGCTTCTCTGAAGGGATTCAGGAAATGAGATACCATAGGCATATTGCAACTCAATGAGGTGGGGCACAGTCATACCTATGCCCATTTACCGGTCTCCAAGCAGATTATGACCTCCACAGGTCACACAGTTCTACTCCTTTCTCCAGCTCTGGCACCCAAATAGCTGACGGCTCAGGGAACTAGATAGAATAGTAGACTTCAACCTGCTAAAGCCTTTAGGGAATATCCTGCGCCAGTCCAAGCATCCTGGCAGCCCCTTGGAATTAAAACTTTTCATTTAATTCTGTTAAAATTGCTTGCTGAACTCTCAGCTTTGGAGTCTGTATATTTTATAAACTGTGTTGCAAAATGGCTCACTCGGCAATTTTACAATATTTTATTGGCAGGCTCCACTTGCCCCCAGGACTCCTCTGAAAGTGGGTGTGCGCTTATTTGCCTGGAACATTGTGGGGCTGGGATCATATTTTGACGTAGGCAGATTTTATTTACCAATCTGGGTCTCAATGCTGCTTGACAACCGTTTGGCTTTTGCCAGAGAATGATTATGTGCACAATCTGTTGGAACCTCCCCTTGCACAAAGGCAAGGGTCTAATAAACGCCCACGAGCACGCACATTTACTGTAAGTGCCTCTCGGTCAGCATGCACCAATCTAGTCTTGCATTACTGCCTATGTTAACCGTGCCCTGATGTAACTATACTTTATATACATTTTTGTCATGTCTTGTGAATAACCAAATGCTGTCACATTCATGACACTTGGAAATTCCTGTATGAGTCTTTATACTCTAAGCTTCGCTTCTTTGTTCCAACTACTCACTGTACATTTCTCATTATTTTAATTTGCATTTAACCAACCACAGCATACGTCTGCTACATCTCTATCTGTAACTTTGTGCGAACATTTGTGCTACAGAAGTATATTGGTCTGTCTGAGCAACAATGTGATTGTATTCTTTTTTATTAACAACACTAAAGGCCAACACCCGCTCAGGACAATAAGCCCCTCAAGAACAGGGACAACCTTGCAGAATTCTGCCCAGAAAACCTGGGTCCGCACAGTTAATTCCCTTTCTGGGGAGGTTACGTTCCATGGAAGTCATAATCAGGTCCTAAGTAAGGGCTTTGCGACCAGAACAGGAAAGGAATCGGTAGACAGTAAGGACCTGATCATCGTTATCTGTTGTCAAAGAACTGTACAGTGACGTTTCTGATAAGGCCCCCGAGCAGAAAATTAAGAATCATAGTACAAATCATTAACATGAGAATGAATTGCTAGGGCCAAAACTGTTGTTGACTAAACGTTTAAAAGCATGCTCTGAACTTTGCTTAACCCATGGTGCATGACTTGCGAAACTTGCTAGGCTGGCACAATTCTTATTTAAATGTTTCTCCTATAACCCCTTCTTGACCTGTGAAATGATACACATTTCTTTAAAATAATAGAACCAGTATTGCTTTTACCCCTACTCACCTACTAAACGGCTTCGGAATGCCCTGCCATGTATTTAGAGAGTAACAATTCCTTAAGGGACAGAAACATTAAAATTGCATGAATGATGTGAAAAACGTAGATGTTATTCTTCTGTATGTAAAATTGTTCTTACAGAAGAAAAAGGCATGTGGAAAAGGAAGTGAACATATCAGATCCCCACCATTTAACAAGACGATGCATTGTCTACTGTTGCAACATCTCCAGAATATTATAACATTGTATACGATTGTATCAATCAATTTAATTAGAAAAAGGTGTCCTAGGGAAAGAGAGGTAGACAGATCTTCTAGAGAGGACAGATGATGAAAGACTGAGAGATGATCATTATGCCCTTCAAGCCACTATTTGTTTGCTGTTACTGCTGTTGCAGCTGAGAACTACAGGTGACTAGAAAGCCAAACTTGAGATTTTTTAATTAACTTCAGTGAGATTAGCTTTAATGGTTTCTTTGATCCATGCAGCACCGCATTGCAGATTACAACCTCATTTTCACCAGCCTTTTCATGGTGGCTTTACCACCATGAAAGGCCAGTGGAGGACATGTGCAGGGGGTACGGGGGGGCCTGCACTGCCCAGGCACTTGGCATGTGCAGTGCAGGGGTCCCCCTACCCATCACCTTCACAATGTTTACAGGTGTTCCCGTCCACCAAACTCATACTTAGGCCCTAAGTTTGTATATTGATACCACAGCATATTCATTTAGTAATGAGGACAATTTAGTGAGCGTGGTATGTGGATTGGATATGTTTAACAAAATATAATCAGTGTATGCTGTACATTTTACCTCCATACACTTGTATTGAAAGCCTGAAAAAGTTGGTGATTTACGATTTTATTCCTTAAAAGGCTCTAGGATAAAATAAAAGAAAGGGGGTTAATGGGCATCCCTGTTTGGTTCCTCCGTGAAGAGGAAAATAATGTGATTGCCATTGACCAAAATAGAAGTAGAAGGCTCAGAGTATAATAAGCAAATATATTTAAGAATGAATGCCACTTGAAAGCTCTGAACATGAATTCCCAATTAACCTGGTCGAAGACTTTTTCGATGTCTAGGTTTATGGCAGCTAAGGGGGATTTTAATTTGGAGGCCATGTGAATAATACTAAGGAAAGTTCTGGAATTATCAGAAATGAAGCATCTCTTCACAAAACCTGATTGATATTTGCCTACTAAAATGGGGATTACTTGATTAGTTCGTAAAGCCAGTGTGTAGCAATGATCTTACAACCAGTGTTAATAAGGGAGATGCATGTGCCCTTCTGTTAAAAAGTGGGTGATTAAAATTAATAACTTTGGAATTAAAAGGTGCTTAAAATGAGAGTAGAGTTGGACTGAGAAGCCATCAGGCTGGAGCTTTATCCATTGGAAGTTTAGTAGTGGCTGTCGTAATATCTTGCTCAGAGATTGAGGTGTCAAGAGAAGACAGATCTACTGTACAATCAAATGTTTTAGGAATTGACTGAAAAAAAATCTAATTATTCAGTGCTAGGAGAAGACTCAGAGGTGTATAGTTTAGTATAATATTCTGTGAAACACTATAGTATTTTGGAATCGCTGGTGTGTCTGACCCACTTGTTATCCGTGATGACTGTTATCTTGGAGTTTTGCTTCTTGATTTTAAGATAATTGGCCAATAATTTTCCTGCTTTGTTGCGGCCACCAAACATTTTAGCGTTAAATTTAAGTACGTTGCTGCAAGCGTTATTCCAGGATTGTTTATCGTTTATTTGTTTGGACAATTTATCTATTTTATTAGAGGAGAAGTATTCATATTCTAAAGATATTGGGGGTCATTTTGACCCCCGCGGTCGGAGTTAATGTGGCGGTGGTACCGCCAACAGGCTAGCGGTACATACTGCCACATTCTGATATTGGCAGGTTGGCTGGAGCCAACACTCCAATGTACCACTCCAACTGCCATGGCGGTAGCAGTCGCCGGGCTGGAGATAAGAATCTTCAGCCTGATGGCTGCTATTGTATCGCCTAAGGCATTTTGACCCTGCCTACCGCCATGGTTTTCATGGCATTCGTAACGCCACGAAAACCATGGTGGTAGGCCCTATCAGCGACAGGGAATTCCTTCCCTGTGACTTATAGGAGGCCCACTCCCCCAAACACTCCCCAGATGCCCACATCCCCTCTCCTTCCACACTCTCCCCTTCCAATCCCCCACCCCCTACACACACCCATGCAGACGCGCACCACGCATACACACACTCACTCACACAGGCATACACGCATTCATACACGCATGCATCTATTCATTCATGCACACATCCATACCACATTTACACTGACACGCAGACACGCATCCCCATATCCCTTCAAACACACATTCTCACACTTGCATACACACACGCAAACAACAGTACACATACATTCACATTCACGCACACACTCACACACTTATGCACACATCCCCACACACACACAACACCCCCCTCACCTGTCAGAAACCCAACATATCTGGATCCAGGGAGTCTTCCAGCAGGGGACGGGACGGGGTGCTGCTACCGTCAGCAGCGCCCGCCTGCAGAACACCTCCAGGCCGTATTATTTTTCATAATATGGCTGGCAGCGGTCTACTGGTGTGGCACTGCTGGTGGTAGCAGCCAACCTTAACGCCATCCGCAAGCATAGCCACAGCTGGCTTTCCACCCTTCTTGTGGCAGAAATCCGGCTATGGTCATTATTTGGCAGACGGATGTTAGCTGTGGTACGGTCTTTTGGTGGCCGTCGCCGCGACGGCAGGCGGTACTTACTGCCAAAGTCATAATGTAGGCCTTAATCTGTTTTAAAAGTTGTGTGGATTCTTTAGGTGTTTTTTTTCTTGATCGAGACATAATCTATTATGAAACCCCTGGTGGTCGCTTTAAAGGCATCCTGATTGAAATTCATCTGTGTGCCTGAGGAGAGACTGACTATACAAAATTCATCAAAGAAAAGTGTAAATTGTTCAGTAAATTGTTTATCTAGCAATAGGGCATTGTTGAATCTCCATCCGCTAGCGTGATGTGTATCAATAGGGGTATCCAAGTGTACTATAACTCGGAAATGAGGATAGCGCCTATCTCAGCATGTGTCATAAATTGGAGGGCAATCTGAGTGAGAAATGTATAATCTATTCTGGAATGTGAACTTTGAGCAGGAGTGAAAAAAGTGAATTCCAGCACATCAGAATGGGAAGTTCGCCAAGCATCAACTAACCCTCTGGAATAAATTACCTTGTGAAAAGTTTTGTGTATGTTATTGGGGATAAACGTAGTCTGAGAATGACGATCAAGAAAGAGATCTATTTTTGTAGCAATTGTTGCCTACTATAAGATTTTCTGATTGATATGAAGATAATAAGGATGAAAATCGATCCCAGAATAACGAGTCTACCCCCATAGGGTCATGAACATTACAAAGAGAAAACTGTGTGTCATTAATCTTGATATTTAGTAAAAGCAATCTTCCAGCATTGTCTTTAACTTCATTCATAAATTGAATGTGCAAGGATCTATGAAGCAGTACTATTATTTACAGCAGGAGAATGAAAACATTCCCCACCCATTGTCTATGTAAACAAGCAATATCTTGTTCCTTTAGACAAATTTCTTCTAAGAATGTAACTTGGCAATTTAATTTTGAAAGGTGAGTTAGCACCCTTTGTTTCTTAAATGGATTATGTAGGCCTTTGACAACAATACATAAAATATTTATTGGAATTGCATACAAAAAAAATTAAACAACATGCATTAGGAAACCTATAGTGTAAACAAAGTATAGCAGAGGAGAGTTGGCAAGGACATGGCGGAAACAATGGAGAGCCAGGTTGCATGACAGAAGATAAGCTGCATGAAAGCATATGAGTGAAGATAGAAAGTGGGGAGTAAGAGAGCTCTGCAGTATTAAATATAATATAAACATGACAAAAAGTCAAATTACTTTATTCATACGAATCGTAAAAGAGAAAGCTAATATTGATGGAAAGGAGGAAAATGCAGGAAAGAGACAGAAGCCGTTCCAGATGAGGGCCTCTGAGGAGCGAGAAATATGATAGAAATATTTATTGAAGGAATAATTAGTAAAAAGAAAAGGAAAAGGAAAAGAAAAAGATATAGGCCCTCATTATGATATTGGAGGTAAACACCGCCTACCGCCGTGGCGACGGCCGCCATAAGACTGTCGCCGTGGCTACCATCTGTCAGCTGGATTATGGCCACAGCCGTATTTCCGCCAGAATAATGGCTGAAATCTGGCTGTGGCCTTGCCGGAGGACGGCGGTAAGGTGACGCTGCTGCCTGCAGCAGCGCCACGCCAGTAGACCGCCACAGACCGTATTATGACCCATAATATGGCCTGGCGGTGTTCTGCTGGCAAACGCTGTTGCTGGCAGCAGCGTCCTGTCTTCTGCCGGAGGACCCCCTGACATCAGGTAAGTTGGGTTCTCCGACAGGGGGGGGTGGGGGGGTGTTGTGTGTGTGGGTGTGTGTGGGTGTGTGTATGTCTGTGCGTGCATGTATGTGGGTGTGTGATGCGTGTTGTATGTGTGTGCATGGATGGATTTGTGAGTGGGTGTATGGTGTGTTGTGTGAATGCGTGTGTTCTTGGATGTATGTCAGTGTGTGTGGACAGATGGATGTTGGTATGAGTGTGTGTATGCATGTGTTTGTGTGTGCATGAAGGTGCGTGTATGTAGTGGGGGGGTCAGGGGAGGAGGGGGGAGGGGGGAAGAAACCAGGGGAGGGGGGTGTGGAATACCCCTATCAGTGACAGGCAAGGGATTCCCTGACACTGATAGTGCCTAGTTTTTGTGGCTGTAAGGTTGCCATGAAAACCATGGCGGTAGGCTGGGTCATAATCCTGCAGGCGGGCAAGTGACGGCCGCAGGGCTGGAGACTGAGGCCTCTAGCCCGATGGTCATTACTGCCGTGGCGGACAGTGTGGTATATTGGCGGTCTGGCTTTAGCCAAACTGTCAATGTCTTAATATGGAGAAAAGTACCGCCAGCCTGTTGGCAGTACTTTCCTCCATATTAACGCCATCTGCCGGGGTCATAATGACCCCTATAGTGTCCAAATTAACATATTACAAAATGAAGTTGCCAAACACGAAAAGGTACCATGTACCATTGACAGAACGTGAACACTAGAAAAAAAAAACTTTGTAGGACTCAACATCTTGATCTAGTAGGCTGGGGGCAGCTGGGGACCTGCAAAAATAAAAGAATCAAAGGTTATGGAATTACATGAAAACCAAGTTAAGATTTTCCCTTGTCAGTGTGAACACATTCCTTGAGTTCCGCCGGGTTATCAAATGTAGTTGATTTGTCCTTATATGTGATCTTGAAGAAACAAGGGTGGATGAGGCTATATCGAGTGTTCATAGATCTTAGTGTTGGTCTGAGATCTAAGAATTTTTTTCTGTTGAGTAGCAGTTGCTCTGAAAACATACTGGTTGAAGAAAATATTTTTACCCGACCAGAGCATTTGCTTATGTTGTTTGGCTGCTTTTAGCACTTCCATAAGGTCTGAGTATTGAAGAAATAAAGCAATAACCCCCTCGGTTTGTTGGAATTTAATGCAGGTGAGGGTCCGATCCGGTGTGCCCTTTGAATGTTTAGTTCTATGGATTTTTGTAGGCCTACTATTTTTGAAATATGAAGTTTCAAGAAGTTGATCATGTCAGCCCTTCATAACCCTCCGATATGCCATAAATATGTAAATTATTACAGTGATTGCGATTTTCTAGGTCTTCTGTTAGTTTTTTCCTTAGCCAAGGAATCTACTTTAGCTGTCATATCCTGGGCATCATTAACTCGCTGTTCAACCTCTGTTAAGTCTTTAATCTAGTAGAGACCATTTTTCCTTAATCTTTGGATTGCTGTACTTGTGTCCCCCATAAATGTTCTCATATTTTTGAGTTTGTCCATAATGTCTTCCACCGTCAAAGGCAATGGTGATTTAGTAGGGGAAGATGGATCTTTCTTAACACTTTGATTTGCATTTCCACTGGAATCTTTGTGTCCATTAGCGTTGGAAGTGATAGAAGCATAGGTCTTGGATGAAGGGGCAGCTCCCATTTTACTTTGAAGTAATAAAAATATAGGGCCATATTTATACTCCGTTTGCGCCGGATTTGCGTTGTTTTTTTTAACGCAAATTCGACGCAAAACGAACTCCATATTTATACTCTGGCGTTAGACGCGTCTAGCGCCAAAGTCCATGGAGTTTGCGTCATTTTTTAGCGTGGACACCTACTTTGCGTTAATGATCTGCAAGGTAGGCGTTCCCGTCTAAAAAATTGACTCCGAGGCATGTGCGCCGTATTTACACTCCCGGGCAAAACTGACGCCCGGGAGTGGGCGGGTCAAAAAAAATTACGTCCAGCCGCTTTTGCGTAGTTTTTTTGCGCCTGGTCAGGGCAGGCGTTAAGGGACCTGTGGGCTCGGAAGGAGCCCAGAGGTGCCCTCCCATGCCCCCAGGGACACCCCCTGTCACCCTTGCCCACCCCAGGAGGACGCCTAAGGATGGAGGGACCCATCCCAGGGAACATAAGGTAAGTTCAGGTAAGTATTTTTTTTTCCTTTTTTTGGGTGGCATAGGGGGGCCTGATTTGTGCCCCCCTACATGCCACTATGCCCAATGACCAAGCCCAGGGGACATAAGTCCCCTGGGCATGGCCATTGGGCATGACTCCTGTCTTTGCTAAGACAGGAGTAATTTCAATGGGGGTTGGGAGTCTAAAAAAATGGCACAAATCGGGTTGAGGCGAAAATTTTACCTCAGCCTGACTTGCCCCATTTTTTAGCGCCCAAGCTCCATATTCCCCTACGCCGGCGCTGCCTGGTGTACGTCATTTTTTTTGACGCACACCAGGCAGCTCCGCCGGCTAACGCCGGCTAACGTCATTGAATAAATACGGCGCCCGCATGGCGCTTCAGAATGGCGTTAGCCGGCGTTAGATTTTTTGACGCACAACTGCGTTGGCGCAGTTGTGCGTCGAAAAGTATAAATATGGCCCATAGTGTATCAAGGTTGTTTATGAGAGAGACTACTGAACCTGCTAGCTATAATTATTATTTAGAGCTCACAGCAAAGAAAAAGAAGCCAGCTCCTAGAGGATAATTCTCATGTGGTGAAAGAAAGTGTTAGAAGATTTTCAGAAATTGCTTAAAGTAATATAGGCCCTCATTATGAGATTGGTGGCAAATGCCACCTACCACCACGGCGACGGCTGCCAACATACCGTCGCCGTGGCTACAGACTGTCCATGCCATTATGATCGTAGACGGAATTCCGCCAGAAGGCTGGCAGAATGCCAGCGTCAGTCATGGTGGCGGACGGCGGTAAGGTGGCGCTGCTGCCAGCAGCAGCGCCACGCCAGCAAAACACTGCCCACCTTATCATGTTCCATGATACGGCCTGGCAGTGTTTTGCTGGCAGACGCTGCTGCTGCCAGCAGCGCTGCATCCCGTCTCCTGCTGCAAGAAGGTAAGTCGGGTCCCTCCGTGTGCGTGTGTCGGGGTGTGTGTGACTGTGTTTGAATGCGTGCATGCGTGTGTAATGCGTATGTGCATGAGTGTGTGTGTACGTGCATGTTGTGTTGTGTGATTGCGTGTATGCCTGGATGTATGGTTGGGAGTTTTGCAGTGAGTGTGTATGTATGTATGCATGCGTGGGTGAATGTGTGTATACGTGTGTGTATGGGTGTGTATGTATGTGCATGTATGTGTATATATGTGGGGAGGGGGTCAGGAGGGAAGGGAGGGGGAGAACTCTGGGAGGGGGAGAGGGGTGTGGGAGACCCCTATCAGTGCCAGGGAGGGAATTCCCTGGCACTGATAGTGCCTACCGCCATGGTTTCTGTGGTGGTACAGATACCACGGAAACCATAGCGGTGGGCAGGGTCAACATTCCATTGGCGGCCTAGTGATGGCCGCCGGGCTGGAGACTGAAGTCTCCAGCCTGGTGGTCATTACCGCTGTGGCGGTTGGTGTGTTGTCTTGGCAGTTTGGCTTTGGCCAAACCGCCAATGTCATAATAGTGGAGGTGGGTACCGCCAGCCTGCTGGCAGTAATACCTCCACTATAGCACCGACCGCCGGGGTCCTAATGACCCCCATAGTGTTCAGTCAAAGAATGCGAACCAAAGGAAAGACAACTGTGCCTTAAATTTAGATTCTGTGACAGTAAATATAAAGAGCTGTGTATTTATGTAGCTGTGCATTGAGCTCTTATGAATTGAAAGAGGTGGAGTCCTGTTTTGATCATTTTAAGTGTTTGCGCTCCATTCTGAGGCAGAATGGAGTGCAGGAGCGATTTAAAATGGCGACCGTAATTAAATTTGTAACGGAAGCGGCGGGCTTAAAGCAAATAACATTCCTTACTGAAAATATCAGGGTTTATAACTTACCCCACCGCTGCCGAGAACTTCTGATATCATGTAATGAACAGGAGATGAGCATTAAAGGAAAAAAGCTTTTCTCCAGGGAAAAAGTATACTCAGTGTCTCGGGAGGAGCTCTACCAGGTGGTCATCTTATCTCGCAGCCGTGAGTCAATCTTTTCTACCTTTGATCTTTTGTATTATAATAACAATGATGATAATAAGAAAGCATAGTTAGTGCTTAAAATCCCTACGCTATTCATCAAAATGCTCTGAGTGACAGGGGTCACTTTGTGACTTATGTTAATGGTTTTGGATGAACGAAAGGCTGAGTTGACCCCTAACTGTTGACTCTTCACTAGGGCTTTAAGTGGACTGGCTCCCTTGCGTTCTCAGATCTAGTAGTAATTATAAACAGACATTGAAAAGGGTCCCTTTCGGGCCCTGCATTAATGTCCTTCACCTTACTGGCAAAAATACTGATTGATTTTTGAACCATGAATTTAAAAATATTAAGATAATCCATGGTGTTCCTGTTTACATCTCATATGTTTTACTTAATCTTGCATTCCCTAAAATTGTTTGCTTTTTCCAAGATGTTGTGTTATATTTTTTCTTGCACCTTATTACTATTTGTTGTGGATCCACTAGCACATCCAAGAGGTCAATTGCAGTAAGATGCTGCTGCTTGCAGCATTCAGACTTATTCATGTATAGTTTGCAATAACCAATGCTTGTTAAATGTCTCATTTATTATAACCAATGCTTGCTGATTATGCACATTGTATCTCACCTGCTAAACGTTTGCCAACTGTAACTACCAAAACATGTGCTCTTCACAATGTGATCTGTATTGGACATGTGCCACAATCAGGAGAATAATTGCTCATTTCCTTAACAAGCAATCAACTGGCAAAAAGCACATGTGCACATTTGATTATTTAATTATTTAAGGATGCTTGTTAGTCTGAGGCCTTGCTTGGCTTCGTACCTATTACTCTGCTCCCCTGTTTCCAGTCAAGTCAAGTTTCTCTTCCTCCAGCCTGCCTCCAGTCGAGTTTCAGTGCAGGTCAAGTTCCACGTTCTCCAGCCTGCCTCCAGTCAAGTTCCAGTGTCCCTCGTTCTTTGACCAGTTTCCAGCCATGTTCCAGCATTTCTCATCATCCGGACATCCTCCAATCAAGTTCCAGCAATCCTCCCTCCGGTCAGCTTCCTGCTGAGTCCCGGCTCTCCTCTTCCATTTTCTGCAGATTATCTTGTGTTTCCTGTTAAAGAGAGAAAATAAGAAAGGTGAAAAAAACTGTTTGGTCTCTTCTGAAATTTTCAAGCAAGTAACTTAATTTCAAGAAAGATTAATCGCTTAAAAGAAACAAACCGGAGTTCTGTCTTTTAAATAATTTATGACAATAAGAACTAGTGTGATTTTTCGTTTGGGTTGGAATCCATGATACCGCTAAACAGACATTAAGGAAAGACTTATTTCCTGTAACAAGCACCTCCCTGAGAATTAGGAGATTGGAAACGGAGCAACTTTATCAAAACTTTTATTGGCAAGAGATTATGCCAGAATGCAAAGAAGCCCTTTAGTCAAGTTGATTTTTTTTTTTGGACATTGCTTCAGAGACTCTGAAAGTGTTGTAAGAAGAGGAGGAGACTTGTTCCGCCTTAGAAAAATGTATGCACAATGTGTCAACAATACCTGACATTATGCAATGTACAATAGTTTATGCAAGTTCAATGTATTAACAAAATAATTATTTTGCAGCCCAGAAACCTAAAACCCAAGAACTCAGAATTTTGAGAAATAAGGAGTCCTGCCACCCAACACGACACGCAATCCAGAGTATAGTAGTCCGATTCTGCAGTCCACGAAGCAGAAGCTGCTATTTTCTCTATTTCTCTTCCCAAAATCACCTTCCCCTTGGGAACTTGAGAGCTGGGAATGTACTCTTTATCAGAGGTCACCTTAGTCCTCACCCGCATAGGGGAATTCTCATTGCCCCATCGGAACACCTGGAATTCAGGTGAGTGGCTCACAAAGAACACTCTTCTATAGTAAATACTTTAAAATAAGCTGCTTCCTGGTGCGTATAATGGGCCACGATTGAGAGCTCTGCAGTTGAAGCTGAAAGAAGCTAAAGTTTCTCTCAGTGCCTATCAGTTTGTCAAAAAGGTGTTCAGAGTACATGGTCATTCCAATTCTTGGCATCTCTGCATAGCGCACAGAGCAATCATCACATTTTCCAGCTGCAGTTGTGATTTTGTGCAAATGTGTGTCGACATATTAATAAGGTGAAAGTGAAATTATGAGCTCTGTGTGTTTGGGGGTGGTGAAGAGAAGGAGATGCAAAAGAGAATATGCAGGAGAGAGTGAAACGAGTGTGCTGAATAGGAAAGAGATAAGCTATGCAGATGGAGAATTTCAAAAATATGTGGAGAGGAAAAGGACATATGTGTCTAACATAGATTGCAGAGGAAAGTGCTGTGTAGAGGGAAGAGTGCAAGTGATTGAGACACTCCAAAGACTACAACCCTTCCACATGCCTCAGTAATGTTTAATTCACAGTCTCAAACTCAGAATTAAACATTTTCAATATTATTTACAACACAATCATTTATCTTAAGCAGCTAACATCCATAGGCAAAGCCAAAAGTCCTGGCTTGTTTTGGGTGTATGTCAGTTGTTGTATTATATATCTGGATTCAATACAAGAAAGCTCCGAAAGATGCCTAAATATTGGTTGGGTGGCACTTGATGGCATATAATTTTAGTGTGCATGTTTAAACCATGTTCTTAATTACATAGGCCATGGCCCTTTCAAGGTCCTCCCTCCTTTTTTATCCCACTTAAAGTCACTCTTCTCACTTTAATGCAAATCAGGCAACAGTAACAGCCCCATACCTTTTGTGAGCTATGCATCAGATAGTTTTTTATTCCAGGACGTATGGGTTTGTTCTGTATTAATATTGGGAAAATCAAAACTATGGACAATGATGTACAGTGATATTTTATTATCATATGCCCCCTGCTGTGCACTACCTGCGGCCAGGCCCTGCATCCAACCCTCTGGGGCAGCCAACCCCCTGCCACAAATGTCAGGCAAGCAGCCCGCACTGCACATGGTGTTGTGTTATTCACAGTGGGCCTAGTGGCTTTGTCAACGGGTGAGCATATCAGTATATATAAAAAACATTTATCTTCTTTCTCCGAAAATCACAATTTTTTTTAATCAAACATGTGTTCAGTAATTAACACAATGCAATGCTTAGTAATAGAAACTATTACAAATATGTTTCATAAAGGTTTAACTAAAAAAAAAAAACATGTCTCTGAGTATTTTTTTCACATTGGTTTTATTATTGCAATGTGTGGTCTGAAAAATGCTAATAGAAAAACTCATAGACATATATATATTTGTTTAAAATAAAACCAACATGCATCTCAGTCTTACCTTTAACATTTTTCAGCTCACAAAATGATATCATAGAAACAACCACAAGGAAAGCTTGAACTCCAGCTGAAAAGCATAGAGCTCCAACAAGGAATGCTTTAAAAAATATGGTAAATTCTAGAGTCAGGGATCAAGGAGACCTATTGTTTTTTTAATGTTGTTGAGCCGCTGCTGCACTCTTTGCAGTTCCTCCCAACATTAAAACAAGGTTTGGTGGTGTCCTGTGCCTTCTTTGAGCACCACCAAGCTAAGAAAAACAACAACAAAAAAGTCCTTGCATGGCATTATGGGTCCTTGTTTTATTTATTAATTTTTGGGTGTCCTGGTGCCCACCTGGGACACTCATTTTTTTATAATGATTGGGTTGGGAGGGGAGGTGGCCCCCTCCCTGACCATCCACAGTCCCAGGTGATCCCATCCCCCAGGGTGTTGTCACAAGAAAGAGGAGGGGAGTGCACTGCCTCCCTCCCCAAGTATAACCCCCAAGGCCAAATACCATTCAGAAGGTGGGGGAGGCTGTGTGCCCCCCCTGCCTAAGCCTCAATAAGCCCTGGAAACACCCATCCCCAGTGACTGATTTAAAATTAAAGGGGTGGGGGCACATGGTCCTCCTACCCAAGTCTGTAAAGTCCCCATGGACCCTATCCCCCAGGGCCAGCTCAATAACTGTGTCCCGGGGAGCCCACCCCAGGACAAATTAGGTTCCCTGCCCTCAATTGCATGGGTAAGGAAACATATGTCTGCTCCCACCTGGTGAGCATTTTTAAAGCTCCCGTCGCGTGGGAGCACACATGCTTTCCCTGCTTGCAAGAATGTGGGCAGGGAAGGCATGGCTGCTCACCCCCTTGGTAGCTTCACACGAGCAATCAGACTTATCCCAGAGGCAATTTGTAAAGCGTCTGCACAACACACACAACCCTAGTGACACAATAAACACACCACAAAGGAAACGCCACAACCAGTTATATAAAATTAAACTGTATTCTACAAAACAACATTAGACCAAACACGACATGTATGGGTAATCCCTGCTACACAAGCAGTTGTCAGAACATCACACAGGTTACTAGTACTCTGCGAAAGCAAGCAGTAGTCAGGTAAACACATAGGTTACTATTATTCTGCAACACAAGCAGTAGTCAGGTAATCATTATAACCATAAGGCACATGCCATAATACACACATTACCATAAATGCCAAGACATCCTCTTGAATGCACATAGAAGAGAAACATTCCCAAATGGCAGATCACTATTATCCCCAAGATAAATGCACATATCATGAAAACATTTCCACACATGTCATAAACACGTACATTGCCCTCCCAAAGCATATCAGACAGACCCTGAAAATATACAGGTTACTCCCAACATAACAAGCACGACATAAAATAGAAGTCAGGTCATGAAGAGTGCAACATACAGGATGAGGGGAGAAATGTCATGGTGAAAGGGCAATTACAGCAAGAATCACCCACCACCTCTTCGGTATAAGGCTCTTCCATGAAGAATGCGGTGATTGGGGCACACTTTGTCCCCACAGGAGCTCCTGCGCTCCTATTACCATAAATGTGCTATTTCTCCTTCAGCTGTGATGGGCCCTCTATTGAGGTCTCCGTCCCATGAAGGCTAGGAAGGAGAAAGTGCCCCAAACAAAGGTATGCCGCCGGGATAGTTGGGGGCAAACCCTTACACACTGCCAAGAATGGTGAGGGGGAGGACCAGGCACATGTTGTAAGGCCTCCCACTCGGCGAGAGGCACGCTCTTCCAGCGGCTTGGGTCGCGGTGGTGATTCCTCCCAGGGAAGCGTACACTTGTGGCCCCATGGCACTGCACCAAGTGTGCTTGGTTCCGTTCACCTCAGGCTGCTGATGGGCTCCTCGTTACTTCTTTTCCAAGGGGGGGGGCACACAACAACCCCACGCAGGTCAGGGTGCGCTCCACTCACACCCCAGCCGCCCCAGCCAAAGTACTCCACATGCACCTTAGGAATGCAGCATTCCTCCCTCTCTTGATGCCAGTAAAGGGCTCTTCTCATGCTGTTAATGAAAGAAATGAAGTGCTCTCCATGCTTCAGAAATGCCGTTTTCCTCATGCTCTGGCAGAACTCGGAAAGACAGCACCCTCCCAGTGCAGGAAACAACAAGACAACAGAAAACAGGGACGAGGAGGCACACCACCCAGCCCCTAGAGAACAATGGGGGCACCAAAGTAGGGTGCAGGCAGGCAGGCCAGCACAAAGGACCTAGTAAATAAGGGAGGCAGTCTTTCTAGCGACCTAGCAGGTCACAGGTCTGCACCTCAGCAGGGCAGTCCCCATGGCAGTTCCTGGCAAGTCTTTGCAGCAGAATCTGGTGTTTAGTCCATACAGTGTCTCTATTCTGTGTCTACTAATGTGGGGGACAGCCCTCTGTTCTAATACTCATTTTGTGCAGCTTCCACAAAAGAGGGAGAGGGTGTTCCAACCAGCACTAACCGGTTCCAGAAATGTCCCCTTTCTCCTCCGGCACTGGCTCCAGGCATCAGTAGGTGGTAGACGAGCCCTTTGTGTGAGGTCCGGGCACCACAGCCTTTACAGATGCAGGTGTGCCCTGCCCCTGCCTCTCCGAGCCCAGGAAGAACATTCAGAATGCAGATGTACACTTGTTACACCTCCACTCTCCCTGTGTGCAGGTTGTCTTAAATGTATGCACAACCCCAGCTGTCATTCTGCCCCAGACGTGGATTGGAGTCAAGCTGCAAAACACCAGAGTCATAAGCACATAGAAATGCCCTCTTTCTAAAAGTGGCATTTCTACAATGGTAATAAAAAATCCACCTACATCAATAAGCAGCATTTCTCACTACCATTTCAGCCACACCAAACATGCCCATGCCACACCACATAGATCTGACAATACCACTTAGTCATATGTTAGGGCATTTCCAATCCAATCCTATGAGAGGAGCAGTGCTAAAAGTAGTGAGAAACTAAATAGGTGGTTTGTCACTACTAGGACATGTAGTTCATAAAGACAGATGTTCTACTTTTTACATACACTGCACCCTGGCCAGAGGGCTAGCTAGGGCCTACCTTAGAGGTGAATTATATGTAGGAAAAGGGGAGTTCCAAGCCTGGAAAGGAAATTTAGATGCTAGGTCCTTGTGGCAGTAAACTGTGCATGCGGCCCTGTGGTGGAAGGTCTGAGAGAGGTTTGAAAGGCTACTTCTGTGGATGGTGCAAGCTGCACTGCAGGCCCACTAGTGCCACTTATTTTACAGGCCCTGGGTATAAGGGATACCACTTTACAAGGGACTTACGGGTAAATTAAATGTACCAGTCAGGTGTCAGCCAATCATACCTAGTTTAGAAGGGAGAGCACATGCACTTTCGCACTGATCAGCAGTGATAAAGTGCCGGAGTCCTAGAGTCAACAAAAAGAGGTCAGAAAAATATGAGGAGGAAGGCAAAATGTTTGGGAATGACCCTGCAAAAAGGTCCAGGCCCAACAGTTCCTATCTGACAGGAGCAAATACAATTAGCTGCTCCCGCCGGGTGGGAGCAATACCAGCTCTTGTAATACCCAGGATGGGCGCATGCATGTGGGGAGCTGGGGGACTGTGGGATCCCAAAGTACTGTTAGGTGGGTGCCCTAGATGGGCACAGAGGCACTCACGCACACCAAGTGAGAACCTGGGGGGTGGGGTCAGTGGGGCCAGTATTGCCTCAGAGAACGTGATCGCATGCTCCCCTCCCTCCCCTTTAAGAACCAGGGAATAAGGCTCCTGGGCCCATTGTGGCTCAGGGAGGGGGGTGGAATGTCCCCTCTCATTAACAAATATGTTTTGACCCCAGGGGATGGGGTACCCTGGGCCACTATTTGCTCGGGGAGGTGGGCTGTGTGCCCCTTCCCCTTAATTAAATAAAGGGGAATACCCCAGGGCTCTTAGTGGCCTGCACCCCCTCCCCTTAATAACAAAACAAAGTCCCCAGGATAGGGTGCCAGGGGCCCTTCGGGCTTGAAGAGGATGGCTGCATGTCCTCTCCTCTTAATAAAAAAAGGCCTGGGGGGCTGGGGTTCCCAGGGTTGTTAGTGACTAGGAGATGGGGGCCATGCACCCCCTCCACTTATTTAAAGAAACAAAGGCCCCAGGAGAATAGGGTACCTAGGCCTACAGTGGTTTGGGGAGGGGAACCATTCACCTCCTTCCCCTTAAAAAAGGATCCAGGGGATGGGGTTCCCGGGACCCAAAGTGGCTTTTGGAGGGGGGCTGAGCCAATGGGTTGGACCCAGGCTCTCTGGCCGACCCTATATCATGCACAGCTAATGGCAGTGTGTGGTGTGGTGTTGGCTGCGCACGGGGGCTGGAGGCAGGGCCTGGTTTCAGGACAATTTGCTGAAAAAAACAAAGGTTAAAGCAATCTTATAGTTAGGGGAAAATTTCATTGATAACATAACATTTTAAACGTACACATCCACTGCAATTCACTAGTTGCAGTTCTTTCAAGTAACTATAATTTGTGCCCTAATGTAACTGTAACTCAATCCCTTCCCATGTACTGCTAATTCCCCCACATATTACATCACTCATGGCATCTTTTAAGACATCATTGATTTTATCACTGCAACATTTCGAATGAAATTATTGATGCGAAAATTGGGCATGGCTTGGTTCTGAGTTGTAGTTACCGTAGGGCAGATACACTTAAAGAATTACATTATGAAAATAAGATACTCTGTGGTAGCCATACTTAACAAGCATGAAGTATTATTGCATCCTTATTACAAGTAAGTAGCATAACTACCATCATGAGTAGCTAACATCAGCAATGGATAACTATGTCCTGCTGAGCATCATATTTCAATCTATCCATTTGCTCAGTACAAAATAATTACCATTGTAGATTGGGGTTGAAAATTACCATCTTTTGTGTGGTGTTCCTGAAATGTTTGCATTGACTGTCTTTGTTTGCCCTAGAGTTCTGTACACTTTACTCCTCCTAGCCAGTGGGAAAGTGCTTATGCTCCCCTTTTAAATATACCGAAATTGGTAGACACCTGATTGCCACATTTAACTTACATATAAGTCATTAGTATTTGGTACAAAGTATATCCAGGGCCTGTATGCTAAATGTCACCAGTGGGCTGCAGCACCCGTTCTATCTACATTAGTGACACAGCAAACCCAATCCCAGGCCTACCATTGTAGCCAAGCAGTGTAGTTTAAAACTGCCAATTCGATCTGTCAAACTAAAACCTTCTCACAGATCTAAACCTTTATTTTAAATATTAACAAGTCACAGCCTATGATAGGCCTTAGTACCCTTTGCTGAGCTGCCTGGATCTAAGAGCCGCACTTATAAAAAGTTAAAATTACAAAGGCTGACAGCCTCCATAGGAAAAGCCTGGATCGCATTATTCCACCTAGTATTGCTAATTTCAGGTAGGTAACAGCTAGAGAAATATTTCAATAATCATTTTTAAGAGTTAAACAAATATAAATTTGGTCTAACTATTAAGGAAAGGATACTTTAGAAAAATTACCTTTTCCCTGCCTAAAGCCTCTAAGGCCTTTCTGTAAGTATTCAAGCTGTCACCTGGCAGCTGATGATTTCCCCTGTACTGAGGCGTGCATTACTCCCAGGACAGGAACAAGGGGCCATGAGTGTTGGGAGATATTGTCCTTCCAATCCCTTGACTGGATGGCCTGGGGGCTATGCCCAAGCATTTGATTAAATTTAAAGAAGGCCTATTCTGTCATACGAACATCTGGGCCTGTTCCCTCTACTGTATTCTAGTCAGGCTAGCAACAAACCCTATAGTAGGTGGAGATTCCCTAGAACTGGTTTTGAGTGACCACACGGGAGCGACTCCTCATTTTCATAGCCACACTTCTGGATGGGCACTGGGAGTTCTGACCAAGGAAAAAAGATTCTGCCATGTTGGATCTGACTTCACCATAAGTTAGTATTTCTCGTTACAATTCCAAGGACACCAAACATGATCTAAGTGCCTGCTAGCATTTTGAAATTTCAGCTTATAAAATGTAATAAGGTAACTCTATTCTATTCACTAGGATTTATAAAGCACCTCCCAGCGCTATGGACAATAGACAGGTCTACAGCCAGGCAGAACAATTAGCTGTAAAGATTTGTTTTTAGAAGTTTTCTAAATATGAGTTCTGGTTCGGTTTTCCTTATTGGCAGTGGGAGAGTGTTCCAGAGCTTAGGAACAAGGAAGGCAAAAGTGCGGCTGCCGCCTCTATCCTGGGGACAGTTAGTAGTCGCTGGTTGGTGGAGCGCAATATTGTTGTGGGGCCATAGGGTGTTAGCAGTTTTAGATCTAGGTCCTTTTCTAAACATTGCTCTATGCATGATGCAAAGTGCCTTGAAGTGTTTTTTTTTAGCACTGGGAGCCAGTGCAAGGTTCTCAGGGCTGCAGTTGCTGAGTGATGCTTTGGGACTTTTAGCAATAATCAGGCAGCAGTACTTTTGGATTACCAGGAGTCTTGTAATTACTGACTTGGGGATCCCCAGATATAGAGAATTTCGGAAGTCAAGTTGTGAGATGACCAGGCCTTGTACCACTACTCTGTGTGTGGATTCTTGCAGCCATTCAGAAGTTTCCTCAGAGACCGGAGTAGGCCGAAGCAGGTGACTGCCAGTTTCTTGCTTGGGTTTCCATTGTGAGCTTGTTGTTGAGCCAGACTCCAAGACTCTTAACCTTTGTTTTAGGAGTGGGTTGACTGCCAAGAGAGTCTGGGTAGTTCATCTCTATCCACCTGGAGGCGTTGTTTCCCACCACCAGCACCTCTGTCTTATCCCTGTTTAATTTAAGACTGCTAGTGGCCATCCAGCCCACTACATGCCTAAGGCAGGTATTGAGGAGGGTGGATGCCTTTTCAGTTAGAAGTGAGAGGCTACTCTTATCAGCGTAGGATATTGTGGAGATACCATAGACCTTTATGATCTCTCCAATGGACGCACAGGTTGAATAACCTACATCTTAATGAGGAGCCCTGAGGGGCCCCACATTTAAGGGAGTGTCCGACAATACTACATCTTCTCATACTTAGAAGGTTCTATTTTGGAGGAAGAAGGAAAGCCATTTTAATGCTAATGCTGTGATACCTGCTTCCTCCAACCTTTTTAACCAGTGTGGGGTGGGATACTGTATCAAATGCCACGCTCAGATCCAATAGGATCAAGGCTGTGGACCCACCTTGTTCCAGAATTGCCCTTAGTTCCTCAGTGGCTGCAAGCAGGTCCATTTCTATGCTGCTACCTGATCTGCAGTCCGTATGAGATGGATGAAAAATTCAATTTTTTTCCAGGTATAGTGATACATTTGTATTTACAAACTTTCACAGGATTTTACTACGTCCTGGAAGGAGAAGGATCTGGTGCTAATCTTTGCAGAGTTATGGGTCTGCTGGTAGCTTTGTTAGTAGTGGCTTCACTATGGCATGGATGGCATGGTTCCATGCCAAAGGAACAGGACCTGATTTAAGTGAGCAGTGAAACATATCTGTCAAAGTGGAAGTTACTGCTGTCCCACCTTTGAACAAGATATTTGGGAGAGCAGGATCATGAGGTAAGCTAGATTTAAGGAAATACTAAAATGTCCTGTGCGTTTTCCCGTGTGATTTCAGGAAAAGTGCTGTGTTCTGATACCCAACTGGGGGGTAGGAGGTTTAGTGGCCCCACCGTCTCCTCCCAGAGTTCGGCGGATGTTGTTAACCATCTCCAGGAAGATTTTAGCCAGCATATTGCACCATGCCTCTGATGGAGGAGGACAGGATTTGTTATTAGCAGGTTTTATCAGACTGTTCACCAGGCTGAACAGTTATTGAGATGAATTTAAAGCATTTTCAGTTTTAGTCATGAAGTGATTAACCGTAGCTTGCCTAACAGTGTGGTAGTATTTCTTTATCTTTTTGTAGTTGTTTTTACTAGTTGCATCATAACTTTTCCTCCAAGCTCTGTCTAGTTGTTTGGATTCCTTTTTCAGTTTCATGAGTTCAATTGAGAACCATGCTGCCCTGTTATTGGAGTGAGTGGCCTTATGTTGTTTAAGAGGCACTAGGTGATTAGGTGCGTTCTGCATCCATGATTCAAAACTGCTGTATCTGGTAACTATGGCCCTCATTACAACCCTGGCGGTCGGTGATAAAGCGGTGGTAATACAGACCGGTGGTAAAAAAAAAAATTGAATTATGACCATGGCGGAAACTCCCAACACAGACAGCCACTTTAACACTCTGACCGCCACGGCAGTAGCAGCAAACAGCCAGGCAGAAGATACTGTACCGCCCACAGTAATATTAGAGGCCAATCCGCCAGCTTTTCCGGGGCGGAACCAACGCCATCAAAAGCACGGCGGAAACAGTACACAGAAAGGAAACGACTCACCTCGCGACACTCAGGGAAGAACCACAACGCCATGGAGCCCGAGCTGCACATTTTTCCAATGCTGGTCTACCTCCTCATACACCAGGAACATGAACGGCGGCAAAGACGACCACGGTGAGTACCGCACCTAGCACACAAGGGAGGGGGGAGGAAAAAGAGAGAGTGACACACACACGCAACACCCCCAACCCCAACACCATACACACAAACAGATGCAACAACATTACATACATACCCCGTAACCCTCAGGAATAACGCAAGGACAAAAGAAATTGATTAAATTGAGTGTAATAGTACAATATTAGATAAATACGTCCTTAAAGCAATAAACAGTATGTACAATATATACAAATGGAGGGACAATGCCCACTCCAAAATGTCAGTGGCCCACGGGGCCATAACACATAGGCTAAGGCCACACTTGACTCCTGCCTCAATACGGAGAGAACACTGCAGGGACATCAGGTTGAAAACACACAGGCACCTCAGGGGGACGGGGAATGGGGGGGGCACCTCAGCCAGAAGATGGTACAACGCCACCCCTCCTGAAGGGAGCTACATGCCTACTGCTTGGTCCTGGGGAGTGCAAAGCCACAGTCTCTCAAGTGGGTGGTTTGCCCACTGCTTGGTCCTGGGGAGTGCAAAGCCACAGTCTCTCTAGTGGATGCCTTCTTCCACTGGTTCTGGAGGGGGCTCTGTGCCCACTGTGCTTCATCCTGGCAAGGAGGGTGAGTGGATGCCTTCTTCCACTGGTTCTGGATGGGGCTTTGTTCCCAGGGTGCTTCATCCTGGCAAGGAGGGGGTGAGTGGATGCCTTCTTCTACTGCTTCTGGAGGGGGCTTTTTGCCCAGTGTGCTTCATCCTGGCAAGGAGGTGGTGAGTGGATGCCTTCTTCCACTGGTTCTGGAGGGGGCTTTTTGTCCAGTGTGCTTCATCTTGAATGGTGCAAGGTCACAGTCTCTCACCTGGGTGTCACACCTACAGGTGTTGCAGGGGCCAGGATGCACTGCAGCCCATGTAGTCACGAGTACACACTGCTCGCCGGCAGTGACGGCTGCTCAAGGGATGGCAGTTGCGGTCCAGGTGGCGGTGCTGTCAGTGGTGGGTGAAGGCTCCAGCCCTTCTCCTTCAGCCTCGGATGGCTGCCCCCTGGGGCTGCTGCTGCTGGTGCTGGTGCAGGTGGAAGTGCTGGCCATGTTGCAGGTGACGGTGCTGGCCGTGGTGAGGTGGCAATGCTGTCAGTGGTGGGGGGAGGCTCCAGCTCTTCCCCTGCAGCCTTGGACGGCTGCCCACTGGGGCTGCTGCTGCTGGCAGTGGTGCTGGTGGCGGTGCTGCCCGTGGTGCAGGTGGCGGTGCTGGCCACGGTGCAGGTGGCGGTGCTGTCAGTGGTGAGGGGAGGCTCCAGCCCTACCCCTGCAGCCTCGGACGGCTGCCCACTGGGGCTGCTGCTGCTGGCACTGGTGCTGGTGGCGGTGCAGGTGGCGGTGCTGGCCGTGGTGCAGGTGGAGGTGCTGGCTACAGTGCAGGTGGCGGTGCTGTCAGTAGTGGAGGGAGGCTCCATCCCTTCCCCTGCAGCCTCGGACGGCTGCCCACTGGGGGGGTTGCTGCTGGCAGTGGTGCTGGTGGCAGTGCAGGTGGCGGTGCTGGCCATGGTGCAGGTGGCGGTGTTGGCCGTGGTGCAGGTGGCGGTGCTGTCAGTGGTGGGGGGAGGCTCCAGCCCTTCCCCTGCAGCCTCGGATGGCTGAAGTGTCATGGCTGGTGTTGTTTGCCCCTTCCTGCCCTTGGCAGATAGTGGTGCCTCCTTGCTTCTGCCAGCTTGTGTTCCCTTCCTGCCCTTGCTGGATGGTGGTGCCTCCTTCCCCTTGCTGGTTGGTGTCCTCTTCTTGCCCTTGCTAGGTGGCGGCCCCTTCTTGCCCTTGGCCTCTCACACCTGCAGTAGCTTCAGAAACTACAGTGGCCGTGGACTGGGTGGTAGAGGTGCTGGGCTGGGTTCTGGCCACCCTGGCCTGAATTGAAGGATGGGGGGAGGGGTAGGGAATAGGTCAAGGGTGGCGAGGAAAAGCTTCTTAGGGACACTGGGGCAGGAAGAGGGTGAAGGTTAGGGGGTGGAGGAAGAGGGGTTGTAGGAGGTGGCTGCTGTGTTTGGGTGCAGGTGCATGGGCTGGATGCTGTTGTGAGGTGGATGGCTGTTGGGTGTCTGAGTGCTTGCGTTTGTGTACTTTGGGAGGAGGGATCACAGGCACAGTGGGAGAGGACACAGGGAATGTGTGCATGGATGTGAGGGTGGTGACTGCCAGTGAGGGGCATGTTGTGATAGGTGTGCTGGTGATGGAGGTAGTGGATGAGGATGTAGTGCATGCAGGTATGAGTGAAGACGCTACTGGGAGGGAGGTGGACGAGGCGGAGGAGGGGGACACAGTGGAGGCAGTGGATGTTGGTGTGTCTGCATCTGAATGGTGCTTGTGTGAGTGCCTGTGGGATGAAGTGTGGTGCTTGTGTTTGCCTGAGCCACTTCTGTGTGTTGATTTGGGTGAATGCAGGTCTGAAGGTGTACTTGGGATAGGTTGGGGTTGAGGGGAATGGGACTGGGTATAGGAAGTTGGAGGGGGGAGGCTGGAGACAGGGACAATGGCTGCCATCAGTGAGTTAGCCAGAGCCTGGAATGCTCTCTGTTGGGCCACCACGCCAGAGTGAATGCCCTCCAGGTATGCATTTGTTTGTTGCAAATGCCCTGCTAGACGCTGGATGGCATTCAGTATGGTTGACTGCCCAACAGAGAGGTCAATAGCCTCCTCACTGAGGGCAGCAGGGCTGACTGGGGCAGGGCCTGAGGTGCCCGGGGTGAAGGAGATGCCCACCCTCCTGGGTGAGCGGGCAGGGGAAACACGCTGAGGGGCTGCTGGGAGGGCGGTGCTGATACGGGGGTGGCGGCTGCACATGTAGTTGGGGTGGCCACAGAGGTGTCCGCCACCGCCAGGGAGCTTCCATCAGAGGAGTCGCCGCTGTCGGTACTGTCCCCTCCTGTCTCCGCCATGGTGCTCCCCTCGCCCTCCGTCCCACTGGTGCCCTCACCGTCGGTGGATTCAGCCTCCAGGCCCATGTGGGATGCAGCTCCCTCCGTCACCGGTGCCTCTGCTCCTCCGCCAGATGATGCTGATGCACACAATGACAGGGTGACAAAACAAAAAGGGGTGGGAAGAGACAAAGGATAGACTTTGTCAATGCCAGTAACAACACTACTGTTGGTGTACACAACTCACAGAGAACAGCCCTATACACTAGGCCATGCACTACCAGTTACAATGCTAGTCACCAGGCCATGGGGTACAATGCCTAACGCCATTAGCTGCACACCTGAAACCCACAGGACCCTGCCCAGTAGTAGATGCCCACTAACATAATTGGGGTTGGAGTGCATCTAAGCTTGCCCATCATGGAACCTACTCTGCCATGTTCACCCTGGCCTAGGGACACTCACAGCCCACATCCCCCACCCAGGTAACACCTTAAGGCGCGAAAAGTCATGATTCTGAATCCGTACTTACCCCCTTGTGGCTGCTGTGATGTCTTCAAGCGCCCATCCAACTCCGGATAGGCCACCGTCAGGATGCAGAACATCATGGGAGTCAGGGTACGACGGGCAACCCTTCCTCGTTGGGAGGCCAGCCCCAGCTGGGCCTCCGCTGTCTTCCTTGCCCACCGGCACAGGTCCTCCCACCATTTGCAACAGTGGGTGCTCCACCTGTCAAAGACCCCCAGGGTCTGCACCTCCTTTGCGATGGCACGCCAAATACCCTTTTTCTGATGGGCACTGACCTGCAGAAAAAAATACAGCAGAAAAGGTATTATTCATACCGTCCGGACTGTCATACTCATGGCCCAACAATTCCCTTGTATCCCCTTACGCACATACATTGACCACCATATATGCAGCACTCTGCCCAGGACCCCTCAGCTCCCCCCCCCACATGAGGCTTACACACACAGCACTCATTACATTCATGCCCCACGCATCATGCTCACAGTGTACTCATCTGTTGGTCTAGAGGACCATAAAGCAAACGGTACTGGGGTAGGACCCCACCCACCAGTCTCTCCAACTCCTCCGAAGTGAAGGCAGGAATCCTTTCCCCAGACACTCGAGCCATGGTCGCTTCCAGACACAGGTCACAGTAGCACTTGCAGTGTAGGTCCTCTACTGTTGAAGGTCAGGTAGCAAGTGAGTGAACAGATAGAAAATGGCAGTGACTTCCGCGGCGGTGTGTACCGTCACTGCCGGCGTACATCACCATTGACTCCTGGAACCCGCAGGCCCCAATGATAACCAATGCGGTGCTGCACGGCGGTCATCGACCTCCGCCCGCAACAGCGCACAACGCAAGCGGAATTACCTAATTTCCACTTAGGCCTCCTCACAGGTCAGGCGGCTGCCATTTCAGAGGGGCACAGGCCATGGCACCTAACTGCGTCACACCAGACATAGGCACATCAATGGATTTACAAGTTCACATACTGTTTCTGTAAAACAAAAATAGCATATTAATCTGAATATATGTTCGAATATGAACTTCTGCTCACCGTTTTTCACCCTAGAGTTCAACCGCTGAGGATGAATAGGAGATGGAGACATACCCCTGTGAACAGACCCCTGGTGGACCTGGCAACAATGGAGGACAGGTACATTATCCTAACCTACAGACTTGATAGGGCCACAATCCAAGAGCTGTGTGCCCAATTGGAGCCAGACCTGATTTCAGCTATCCGCCACCCCACAGGTGTCCCCCCTCTAGTGCAGGTCCTGTCAGTGCTCCATTTCTTGGCAAGTGGTTCTTTCCAAGCGACAGTGGCCATGGCATCAGGGATGTCACAGCCTATGTTCTCAAACGTGCTGACCAGAGTGTTGTCTGCCCTGATGAAACACATGCGCAGCTACATCATATTCCTTCAGGTGGAGGATTTGGCCACAGTGAAGGCTGACTTCTATGCAATGGGACAAATCCCCAACATCATTGGTGCTATTGATGGTACACATACTGCCTTTGTCCCTCCCCGGAGAAATGAACAGGTGTTCAGAAATCGAAAGAGCTTCCACTCTCTGAATGTGCAGATGGTGTGTTCGGCGAACCAGTACATCTCCCATGTCAATGCAATGTATCCTGGCTCTGTGCATGATGCCTTTATCTTGAGGAATAGCAGCATCCCATATGTGATGTCTCAACTCCAGAGGCACAGGGTGTGGCTAATAGGTGAGCCCATGGTCCCCACCATGTTTATGTAGGTATATGGGTGTGGGTTTGGCCCTAAGGGTGAGTGTCTGGCTAACAGGCATCCCTCGATATTTTCAGGTGACTCTTGTTACCCCAACCTTTCATGGCTACTGACCCCAGTGAGGAATGCCAGGACAAGGGCAGAGGAATGTTACAGTGAGGCACATGGGCGAACAAGGAGGATCATTGAGCACACGTTTGGCCTCCTGAAGGCCAGATTCCGATGCCTCCATCTGACAGGTGGATCCCTGTACTACTCACCCAAGAAGGTGTGCCAGATCATCATTGCATGTTGCATGTCGCATGTTGCACAACCTGGCCTTGAGATGCCAGGTGCCATTTCTGCAGGAGGATGAGGCTGGAGATGGTCGTGTGGCAGCGGTGGAGCCTGTGGACAGTGACGAAGAGGAGGCAGAGGAAGAGGATGTGGACAACAGAACTACTATAATTCAACAGTACTTCCAGTGACACACAGGTAAGACACTGTAACTTCACCTTCCATTGCAGTTTTGTGTTGGACATTGTACATGGCAGCCTGAATTTCCGATTTCTATGGCCACTTACTGTACCCTTTGCCATCTCTATTTTCAGATATCTGTGCCCCACTCTGCCTCCTGGTGTGTTTACTGCTGCCCACTACAGGTCATACCTATGTATATGTAATCAAACAACACGTTGCCTAAGGCACCTGAGAAGCCTCGGTGTCAAGGAAAACAACGTACTGTGACTCTAATTGCACCAGCGTGTTTATTTAACTTGTGGCAAAGAAAAAGTCCAGACGCGTTTCGGAGCCTTTGCTCCTTACTCAAAGGTTACAGATGTGCCATTCCGTCAGTGATTAAATAACAACTCACTCTTACATTCTCAATATAGACATCGACAATGGACAAACATAGAGCCTTAGTGTTATATGTAAACATTTCGGCCATCTTTGAATATACTTAATTTCTATTATTCCTCACAAAACATTGTATACAAAACAAAATAACTATCATTTTTATATTTAATAATAATTGTTATTAATTCAAAACAATTCTACATAAATTACCTTAAATCTAACTATCACCATTTATATTCAAAAATGAAATGTTTATATAACTGGATGTTTCTGCTGAGGAGTACTACCATTATGAACTCCCCTAACATCATCAATAACCTTTATTCGGTATGAAATAATCAACCACACAAATGAATAAATAACACATATACGAATACATAAATAACACCCAGAAACCATCCATCAATATTTAAATACCATAAAAATGTCCTTAACAGATGATAAAAACGCCAGATTTAGAAATGATAAAAAAACATTAATTAAAATGCTCTAGCCTATTCCGCCAGGAGATAGAACCTTTCAAAAAGGACCCCAGCCTGCTCCACACTAATTCATCCGAGGCCATACTTAGCCACATGAAAGCTGGTCGATATTGCACAAATCCCTTCGACCTCAGCAAGGGGAGTTAAAACTGATGCCTAAAAGGTGTATAAAAGTCACAAAACAAAGTAAAATGAACTAAAGTCTGGGCAGACACACCATCACAGGGACAAAAGCAAATAGATTTTTCATCATACTGACCCAGTGGAAAACATAAATTACTCCTCACAATCCCCAAACGGAATCGCGTAATCAAGCACTTTTCCCTCACATTCCTTATCTCTAACAAGTAAGGCTCAGGGCCCACCCCCATCTTTATTATGACAAACTCCCTTACCAATTTTTACCAATTTTTTCCTTAGGGCTTCCTCCTCTCTTTTAGCCCCCAGAATTTTCAGAATGTTCGCCTTGACCCAATGTTTATCACGGCTGGTCAGACCCTCAGGAGCCTTAAACAAATCCGGACGCCCCAGAAGATAAGCTACCTTTCTTATTTACATCAGCCACGGGATATCCTTCACCCTATCACAGGCCAGGCAATCCCGCACTATCTCTCTATTAAATGCAGCACACTCATTAGACCAAATAGATATCCAAAGCAGAAGTGGGGCAATCTGAATGGAGTCTTGGACAAAGCTAGTTCAGTGTGTAAAGAAAACCCAGAAATATTCTGGCTGACTCCCAGATAACTTCTACAAAAATGATTTTCCTCGATTGCGGGGGCCCCGATATCCACATACCCCCAGAGAGCAGCACCATACAGGAGAACTGGGAGGCACTTACACCTATAAACTGCAAAATACCGGCTTTCTGAAGGGACTCTGTGTCCCAGGAGGAGCAGAGGCAAGGGGGAGGAGCTAAGCCCCTGGTGAGCGCTCAAAGCGCTGAACACTCTACCGCCGCGCGGGCCGCGCCCGGGCCAAGGGCGGGCCCGTCCTTCGCCCGTCATCGACTGTAAGAGGCTGGGCTGGGCCACTCCACTTGGTCTTCGCATAGAGGGTGAGTCAGGGAATTACTGCTCAGGGCTGGCTTAAAGCCCTACTGGGTTCCTTTTGGTTTTCCCTGGAGACTATTTAAATTTTTAATCTTTAAATCCTTTTGAGTGAACTTTGTTGCAATCGTCTTGTCTCGTCTGTGCCCTGTGAGGATGGGTAGGAAAAGAGGTCAGCAATCAGGAGCCTTAAGTGGTGGAAGATGCCAGGGAAGTTCCAATACCACACTAGATTCCTTTTTGGCCAGAGCTGTGTGGGGGTTGTGACAAAGGAGATTGATCTGGCAGAAAGGAGACTTTCCTTGGAGATGGATTATTGGCGCCAAGTACCTGTAATAAATGATGCTCTGGGGGCACTGGAAACTGAGGTGGTTCAGATAGGGGGGCAAGTGCCGTCGTTGAAAATTCCCCTCCTGGTGAACTGGGAGCTGATGGAGGGCCCAGACTTTGGGGGAAAAGTAAGAGGTGCCTGTTGGTCTCCTCTCCAGTTTGCACCTCAGAGAGTTGCACCCCACCCCCTAGGAAGAGAAAAACCCTGAAAAAAGCTGGTTCAAAAGTGATTTTGCCCTTACCTGAAAAGTCCTATGGACTCTTACAATGCCCCTGTTATGTCTGGAGTAAGCAATCTTCTATTAAAATTCAAGGAGATGATTGAGATTAGTTTGGCGCCGGTTCTGGAGAAGTTACAGGCCCTCGAGAAAGCAGTTCTTCGGCTATCTGAGCAGCAGTTAAATGCTAACCACCAGTTAAATGATCACGGAGGTTCTCTTGGGGCATTGGAGAAAACAACCCACCAATTAGCTAAAAGTGTAAATGTAGGGGGCCTGGGCTTGTGGCAAATAGCCCTATGGGTGGAAGGCAATTGGTGTGTGATCAAGTGGAGAACGGGGGGATTTACAAAAACTGAGCAGAGATCAAAATCAATATGCGATGAATAAAAGTTCCCCTCTGGTTCTTGTGGAGCTTCCTCCGGCGTGTGTCCCTTATGTGGTGGTATTGATTAATGTCCCTGTTCTTGCACCCATCTTAGTGAAACCACGGACCAATTGAAAAACAAGACTGGACATTGGTTAATTAAGAACTGTGACTTTGCTTGTAAGGGGCTCAGAGACATTCTGTTTGTCAGAAGAGTTGACTGGGTGGGTCCTCAAGAAAAAGAGGGTGCTGGGGACTGCATTATTGTTAACTGCCGATATCCCGGCTTGGCACAGCGCCTTCTTTCCTCACAAAGTATGGTTCCCTGGAGAGAGGGGAAGATCGGTATGGTACCCCTATGCTACTTCTATAAGCCTATGCGGCAGGGTGTGGAGTCTCTATCCGGGCTGGGCAGGGATCTCCAGGCAGGCCAGAGTGTCCGAAAGTCAGCTAGCAGAAGCTTGTATTCCATCAGAACCCCTGATTTGGAAAGGGTGGATTGACGCCACGGAAAGTGTTCTGTAGTGAGCACTGTGGTTTCCTTCAATGGTGGCATGACTAGGGAGATACAGAGCAGGGTAGACACCAAGTGCCGTCTCATCTCATGGAATATTGCAGGCTATGACTCAAAGCTTTTAGATCGAGATTGAGTCAGGTGTCTGGTTTGTTATGATTTTTTTATGCTTCAAGAAACTTGGTTGGATGGGCAGGCAGTCTGGGATGGCTACCAGGGGTTTGCGGTCCCGGCCGTTCGGTCCTGAGGAGGCCGCCCCAAAGGCGGATTGGTTACCCTGATTAGATTTTCCAAAATAGTGAGAGCTTTTAAAATACATTGTAACCATCAGGGCATTTTGATTGTCTGAGTTTTATTCCCCGACAAGTCAAATGTTCTTTTGGTTAACTTTTACAATGCGGTTTGGGATATGGGTTGCCAAATCAAGGTCCTTTTTTCTGTTCTCCAGATATTGAAGGGTAGATTGGAGGAGGTGGGGATGACATTTTGTGCTGTGGTGGCAGGAGATTTTAATGCTAAGATAGGAAGCCTCAGCACAGTGCTTAATCCCTTTGAGCCTGAGTGCGAGGACTATCCAGCTGAGGGGGTTTTAGATGCCAGGGGCATGGTCTTGATCAAGGGTCTAAGAAATATGGGCCTTATGAATGTTTGTGATCTTGATATGGTGGGTACCGAGCAGCCTCCTACCTTTGTGGGTAGAGGAACTGGTTCCACTATTGATTATATTTTTGTGTCTCCTTCTCTGAAAGATGTGGTGATAGGAGGAGAAGTGCTGGAGAGCCATTTCAGTGATCATAACCCCCTTGTAGTTTACATTGATTTTACAGACTCCCTATCTAATCTAAGAAGGGGTGGGCCCGCGCCGGTGAAGATAAAAGACCAGGGCAGGAGAGTGGGTTGGAAACAAGTAAATATCCAACAAGTTGTTGATAGGGTAGTGGGTGAAAATCTGAACCTGTTTATGGATACACTCTTAGTAGAGACTGCTGGCACCAAGGAAATAATGGATGCAATGATGAGAACTCCCCTAACACTCTACAGCTGAAATTAAATGCATCTTTCCAAAATATATAATTTTTAATTGTAAAAATTATTTATACTATAAATAAATTTCACTTTCATGCAGCACTGACCTGTTCTTAGATGTCATAGCTCTTTTGCCTTTATCGATATTGTTCCATTGCCGCAGTGTCATCCTAATAAATAAAGAAAAAATACCACATAATCAACAACTTTTTTAGACTTACAATTTCTAAATTCATGTGCACTATACATTCTATCAAATATCTAGCAAAACTGGCGTCACTGATAATTTTGAAAAAACAATGTTCTGAAAAAACAATTTATCCCATCAAAAAGTGAATAAAAGTTGATAAAACTTCAAGGAAAATCAATATTCTATCCTAGATGAACTGATAATTCTTCATCGAGATTAAGACCTCCCGGATGAGTTGTTGCATATTTAATAATACATTTTGACTCCAATCTCCTACGTTCCTGTTCTCTATTTCCAATGGCGGGGCCTCCTGTCCACTGACTGATTGTCCTGTGTTTGTGGGGTGGCCTGGGGTCCCTGTAGTGGTGGACACACTGCTGATTGACGTGTCCTGGGGACAGAGGGATGGGCCCGCTGGGTGGGTGTTGTGGTGGTATTTCCTGAGGGGGGAGGCTCTGTGGTGGTTTGAGAATGTGGCTGGGTCACCGACTGTCCAGAGGCCCTGATGGGACAGGTTGGTCATCGAGATCCAGGTGTGCAGAGCTGCTGTCATCATTGTGGGCCTCTTCTGTGGGGGGACTGGATGTTGCTGGCACCTCCTCTCCGGTGACATTGTGTGGGGATCCTGTGGTGATGTAAATGCAGTGTTATTGTTTCAGCGTGTGACATCTTGTGCATGGGTATGTTCCCCTCTATGGTTGTTATTACCAAGGCAGCTTTCGCTTGTGTGAGTTGTGATTTGGTGGGGTAGGAGTTTGTGATGGCATGCAAGTAGGGGGGATAAAGTAGTAAACATTTGACTTACCAGAGTCCAGTCCTCCTGCTAATTCTGCAAGGCCCTCAGGATGCATGATCGCCAAGACTTGCTCCTCCTACGTTGTTAGTTGTGGGGGAGGATGTGGACATCCACCGCCAGTCCTCTGTACAGCTATCTGTTGTTTTGCTACCACGGAACGCACCTTCCCCTTTAGGTAGTTCCACCTCTTCCTGATGTCATCCCTTGTTCTGGGGTGCTGTCCCACAGCGTTGTCCCTGTCCATGACTCTCCACCATAGCTCCATCTTCCTAGCAATGGACGTCTGCTGCACCTGTGATCCGAATAGCTGTGGCTCTACCTGGATGATTTCCTCCACCATGACCCTTAGGTCCTCCTCTGAGAACCTGGAGTGTCTTTGTGGTACCATGGGTATAGTGTGAGTAGTGTGCGAGTATGTGTGGGGTGATGTGTTGGGGTGTGTGCTGTGAGGTGTCTGGATGGTGTATGGGCGATGGTGTTTTGTGGCTCTGATTCAGTGGGTACTCCTGGCTTGTCTCTCTCTCAGTTGTCAATGTTTTTTGTCGTAAAGGGTTGTGGGTAGTGTGTGTGTGTGTGTTTTATAATGATGTGGGTGTGAGGGTGTGTGTATGTGTGTCAGGTGTGTGTAGTTTCCATTGTCCAGTGTGGTGTTGTTTTTTTAGTGTTTGTGTATTTTGAGCACAACAGTATGTACCGCCAATGGTTTACCGCGGTTGAATGTCCACTGCGGTGATTCGTGGGTCATGATGCTGTGGGCATACTTCTGTTGGCGTATCGGTGTGGGTTTTGGTACCGCCATTTTATCACTGAACTTTGGGCTGGCGGATTTGTGTGTGTGTCTGTATAATGGCGGATTACTATGTGTGGGTCATAATACGCGTAGCGGTATACCGCCGCAGTCGCAGTATGTTGGGGGCAGTCAGAATGGCAGTAAGCAGCAGTTACTGCCAATGTCATAATGAGGGCCTATGTCTCCTGACATTTAGGGGATGGAGTTGGTAAACGTATGTTCCCATACTCCTCTGTCCAGTTTAGACCAGTTACTTCTAAAACTAGGTTGGCAAGATGCAGAGACTGTATGATTTGTACTGTTCAATTGAAGAGGAATTATTTTGCGGTCTGACCATAGGATATTAATATGGTCCCCTGCGGAAAGGTCAGGTATATTGGAGAAAATGGGGTAAAGTCGGTGACTTTGATTATAGGTGGAGGATTTGATCCATTTTGTTACTTGTACTGCTTTTAGGTCCTTTAAAAAGTTTTTAGCGATTTCACAATTATGATTTTCCAATTAGAGATTTAGGTCACCTAACATTGAAATATTTGCTGTCAGAAGACTATATTCTGCCACAATGTCAGGGGGAGCCTTTATGAACTGGGTGGCAGGACCAAATGGACGGTAAATAAGTAGTCCTGAGAAAGTGAACGTTGGCAATAGCTCCATACAAACAGCAAACCTTCACCGCTAGGAAGTGATATGGAATCAAATTTTGCGATGAGCCCTACCTTATACACCTTATAGATAATGGCTACTCCCCCTCCCTTTTTATTTCCCTTTCTGCCCTGCTTGGGGAGAGCGTAACCCTATGGGAGGGTCATTGCAACGAAAGGCATGAAGTCCTGATGAAGGCAGGTTTCGTGAGGCACATAGCTACTGGGTTCTTATACTCTAGGAAGGTGAATTATTCAAGGATGTGTAATGATCTGCAGTTAAGCTGCTAGAGCTGCCAGGGTAGGCTCTCAGCCCTTCGTGTCTCTGGGCTGTCGATGGCAATATTGCGTTTAGCAACGGCCATAGTACATTTACACTCTCTGCAGCTGTGCTTGCTGTTGTCAGGGTTGATATTGTGTAGACACGTCCTGTCTTCTGGAAGACTCAGTAACCTTAATTAGTTGTCAGAATAGCTGATCTTTGTTCTAGTTAAATGGGCAGGGGGCCTGCCCTCTGGTCCCATCCTGGCATGGGTGGGCGGAGATGGGCTTGGCTTTGGCGCGCCCGTTGCGAGCGTCCGCACACTGGTGTACATTAAGTAGAAGGGGCCAAATGTGAACAGTTAGCACGCTAACCAAAATGGTGCCACAGGTCAGGTGAGGCATTAAAAATTACCAACATCTGAATATGCGCCCCTCAGTGACGGAAGACTAAACCTTCCCTGCACCTCGAATCTGAACTGTGCAAAAAATACGAGCAATCTGCAGCCAGAAGCCCGATGCTAGAGGTACAATAAATCACAGTTTTACTATAATCAGCAGTGAACAGCAGTAATTGGCTTTTTAGCAGCAAGAGCGTATTTGAAAGGGATTCAATTTAACACAAGGTAAATAACTGCATTTAAAAATTAAACCATTAAAAAAATAATCACTAAAACTTAAGCGTTCTAAATAAAATACAGAAGTGTGTACCTGAGCTGTTGCTGCATCTGTGCCCAGGGCACATTAAATAGCTAGACTAATGTTGTCCTATGGGAGAGGTGGGCCTTGCAGTAGTGAAAAACGAATTTAAGAGTTTTTCACTGCCAAGACATGCAAGGCTTAAGAGTGCATGTCCTACTTTTAAAACAAAATTGCACCCTGCTCTCTGGGATGTCCAGGGCCTACCCTAGGAGTGAAATATGCAATAAGAAGGAAGACATAGGTGGTCATTACAACCCTGGCGGACGGTGTTAAAGCTGCGGAAATACCGCAAACAGGCCGGCACTTATTTGGGACCTGATGAACGTTAAGTTCTCCCTGTATCTGACTCTACTGACTTGTTCTTCACATTCACCAGAGACCACGGACATGTCACTAACAAATAGTTAATGAACCGTGCTTTCCATTCATCATTCCGTTTTTTTCTAGCGTTACATACTCTTTCTCCAGTCTACCCCTATCACTAAAAGATGGCCGTCTTCTTTTCTTTCACATTATCGGCTTACACATGGGACTTCTACGCAGCACAGTCCTTTTTTAATGTCGACAATACGCTCGCACATTAATACGTGCGGGCGCTTAACACGTCGGACGTTTCACTTCAGACAACAGCTGAACCGAGCTTCATCTCCAAGGTATTTCCGCCCTTTACTAGCTTCACAGACGCTAAGATTCTCTACCTGCCCCCCGTGATACGTTTCACCTCCTCCATTAGACCATCAACTTGGCCGCACATTATTCACTTGTCACTTGTAATCTCCTCTCAGAACCTCAGACCCGCACATCCAAACGACTTCTCTCTCCACTTACTACCCGGCACCACACACCTTAGTTTGTAGAACTTTTTACAGTTAGTTGTCAAACTATGGTGTGTTCGTGCCCTCGCAATCTCTTAACCGACCACGGGTCCCATGGGGGCTAACTTTACTGGAGTAGCTTAGTTTAATCTGCACGGTTGGTTTTCCGATATTCTCTTTATTTTATTTTTTCTCCGGACTAACCTGGTGTGTAACCAACACACACCACAGCTCCTCGCCCGTCATGTCCATTAGTGTACACGTGTTCCTTACCGCTTAGGGACTTATCCCTTCTTTGTTAAAAATTATTTAAAAAATTTTGTTTGTAAATGTTTGATCTATACCGTTCTGCTTTTTCCTCTCTTTACTTACGTCTCTTTTGACCCATTTATTAGTCTGCATTACTTCCAACACCCCGTTAACATGGCCCCTCTCCCTTCTCTTCCCCCCCCCCCTTCTAGGTGCTTGCTGCTGTTTAATTTCACTTACTTGAAGGTTCTGCATGAAAGTTAGACTTTATACCTTTTGCATCCACTCCACCTCATACTGCTTAATTTTCTAGGGAACTTTTGGAGGCTTATCAGGGCTTCCTCGCCTTCCCTCTTCAACAACTGGAGAAACCACATTCGACTTAGCTAATCCAGCTCTTTCTCCAAAACCTACCGACATACCAACCACGTCCGTACTCTCCCTGGCCGGATAGGCCCAGGTATGTTTACGGAGTACAGAGACTCCTAGTGGGTTTCTTCACCCACCGCCTAATATGACCTTTTTTCTTTTCTACCATTTTAGTCACTTAGTTGTTACGTCTTTCTCTATCCCAACACTCGTGCTGCTATTTTTACTACACATCGCCTGGGCTATTTGTGCATTTCAACCCAATACGTAATCTCTCTGTACTTCTTGTTTTCTTTTCTCTTTTCCACTGGATCATTTGGGTGTCACATTCACGTCTTCCGCTTTTTCCCCTCTCACCTCGATATCACTAATAGGACACACTTTGAGTACATAGTTTGCCATGCCAATCACCTTCCTCTCACTAGTGTGTGCATGCTCACACTTTCTAACACTAGCGGAGCACGAGTTCAAGTTACTTATTTTTCTGACATGTATATACACTGAGTAATATACGACACTTAGCATTGATTATTGTTTTACAGCCTTGAAAAAGTCACTTGTGTGACGAAACACGTGTTGGCTGTTTCTCTGCACTAATGAAAAACTCATCTATGACCAACACGGTCTAAAGGATTAAACACCTTGATCAACATCAACTTGGAATCAGTGTTTTTTTCTCCGCTTCTGGATCCACATTACCTAGGGAAACTGTTTCCCATTGATATAACCGGACTTTACTTCTCTGAGTGCCTGGTCATTCTGGACTAATTTTCATTGTGTATCTTATACACAACTTTCAGTGCCCATCGGGTAGTGAGGCACTAGACCAATTTGGCACCAGTTTCTCGCTTCTTTGACTCTGTTGCTCAAAACAAACTGTAACGATACGGAGGTGCGGCACTCTGACCGCCACTACCCTTTTTCGCTGTGTGTTTACTTGGCTATGGACAAAAAAAGGGAATCACGACCGTGGTGGAAACCGCCAACAAAGACAGCCACTTTAACACATCGCCCGCCACGGCGGTACAGACAAACAGCGCGGCGGTCACCGCCAACAGACAGGCGGGAGACAATGTACTGCCCACACTATTATGACAGGCCAATCCGCCACCTTTTCCGGGGCGGATTCTCCGTGGATAAAAACACGGCGGAAACAGCTTTTGCTATGGGAAAACGCTCACCTTAACACACTCCACGAGGAACGACGACTCCATGGAGCCGGAACTCCACATCCTACCTGCCTTTGTCTTTCTGCTCCTCTACGACCAACAGCGACGTAGGCACAGAAGATACCGGTGAGTACTGCATCTACGACACGGGGGAGGGGAGAGGCAAAAGTTAGGGGGACACCCAGCAAACACCCCCACCCTCGCATATCACAACATACACACCAATGCAGTCAAAAATATCACATGAACAACCCACAATCCCCCCGGAAGAATGCAAAGACAAAGCGAATTTCGGTCAAACATTGTAATGTGCCAATATACATGTCATACAAAAATATACTGATATATATCTCGAAATCTGTCATAATTATATATACAATACAAGAAGTAGTGCAGATATGTACACATCAATGTCTGTGCACCAACAGTCCAAAATTGCATGGGCGAGGCCCACAATAGATACCTGACCAAAATCGGAGAGAACACTGCCGGGGCATCAGATAGAAACACTACAGGCACCTCAGGGGGAAGGGAAGGGGGGGCACCTCAGCCACATGAATGCAAAGCCAGATCCACGACGGGGCTCCATGCCCATTGATGTATCCTGGGGAGTGCAAAGCCACAGTCTCACAAGTCCCTACAGTGGGTGGTTTGCCCACTGTTACATCCTGGGGAGTGCAAAGCCACAGTCTCACAAGTCTTTACAGTGGGTGGTTTGCCCACTGTTACATCCTGGGGAGTGCAAAGCCACAGTCTCACAAGTCTTTACAGTGGGTGGTTTTCCCACTTTTACATCCTGGGGAGTGGAAAGCCACAGTCTCACAAGTCTCCCAAGTGGGTGGGTTGCCCACTGTTACATCCTGGGGAGTGCAAACCCACATTTTCGCTAGTATCTGCATTTCTCTACTGGTACTGGGTGGGACTGGTGCCCAGACAGGATGAGTCTCCCCGTGAAAGTTCATGTCCTGTCACTGTCCCAGCTGCACATGGGATACGGATGCCTGATGTGGCGGCCTATTCATACCCACACAGTGTTTGCCTTGTTCAGCGGTCTTCACCATGGCAGTCTTTGCCCTGTTCAGCGGTCTTCACCATGGCGGTCTTTGCCCTGTTCAGCGGTCTTCACCATGGCGGTCTTTGCCCTGTTCAGCGGTCTTCACCATGGCGGTCTTTGCCCTGCTCAGCGGTCTTCGCCCTGTTCAGCGGTCTTCACCATGGCGGTCTTTGCCCTGCTCAGCGGTCTTCACCATGGCAGTCTTTGCCCCGTTCAGCGGTCTTCACCATGGCGGGCTTTGCCCTGTTCAGCGGTCTTCACCATTGCGGTCTTTGCCCCGTTCAGCGGTCTTCACCATGGCGGTCTTTGCCCTGTTCAGCGGTCTTCACCATAGCGGTCTTTGCCCTGTTCAGCGGTCTTCACCATGGCGGTCTTTGCCCTGTTCAGCGGTCTTCACCATGGCAGTGTTTGCCCTGTTCAGCGGTCTTCACCATGGCGGTCTTTGCGCTGTTCAGCGGTCTTCACCATGGCGGTCTTTGCCCTGTTCAGCGGTCTTCACCATGGCGGTCTTTGCCCTGTTCAGCGGTCTTCACCATGGCAGTCTTTGCCCTGTTCAGCGGTCTTCACCATGGCGGTTCGGATACTGACACTGGTGTGTGGCATGACGATCTCCACACTGGACATTGGTGTGTGGCATGACGATCTCTACACTGGACATTGGTGTGTGGCATGACGATCTCCACACTGGACATTGGTGTGTGTCATGACGATCTCTACATTGGACATTGGTGTGTGGCATGACGATCTCCACACTGGACATTGGTGTGTGGCATGACGATCTCCACACTGGACATTGGTGTGTGGCTTGACGTTCCATCATTGCCCAGCGGGGCTGTGGGATCCTGGTCCCTCCTGGGCTGTGACTCTGGCGGTGGTCTCCTGACCAGTAACGATACTTGGGCCCTCCTGGGCTGTGACTCTGGCGGTGGTCTCTGGACCAGTGACGATACTTGGGCCCTCCTGGGCTGTGACTCTGGCGGTGGTCTCTGGACCAGTGACGATACTTGGGCCCTCCTGGGCTGTGACTCCGGCGGTGGTCTCCTGACCAGTAACGATACTTGGGCCCTCCTGGGCTGTGACTCTGGCGGTGGTCTCTGGACCAGCGACGATACTTGGGCCCTCCTGGGCTGTGACTCTGGCGGTGGTCTCCTGAGCAGTAACGACGGTGCTGACGGTTGTGTCTCGACCGCCGGAAATGATGGCGCACTTCTCCGCCGTGACACTCACAACAGGCTGAGCAGACTTCCTCGGGACCTTCCCCACCTTCTTTGGAGTTACAGCTGACTCACCATTCGCCTTCGATCCCATTTCAGTTGTTGTCCCACCAGGAGTCTTGACACGGTCCCGTCGTCCACTCTCCAATTTCAGAGCCTTTACAGGGGGTGGGCTGCCAGTGCCTTGGCTCCGGGTCCTACCGCCTGCCCTGGTGGACGGTGCACTCCAAAAACCTGGAACACGCACCACTGGCACTGGAGGCTTTTTGGCTGAGGCGCTACGACGGGACTGATGAACTGGAGGGGGGTGGTGGGGGCAAACAGGTCAATTTGGCAGAGGGACAGTTTCTGACGGACACTGGGATGGGTAGCTGGAGGGGGTCTGGGAGTGGAGGTAGAGGAGGTGGTTGTAGGAGGTGTCACTTTAGGTGTTTTGGGTGCAGGTACTGGAGGCTGTCGTGAGGTGGATGGATGTTGGGTGAGTGATTGCCGGCGTTTGGGTACTTTGGGAGGGGGCGTCACAGACACACTGGGAGAGGACACAGGGGACGTGTAAATTGCAGTGAGGGTGGTGAGTGCAGGTGAGCGGCTTGTGGTGCTGGGTGTCCTGGTGCGAGTCCTAGTGCCTGTAGATGTGGTGCATGCAGGTGTGTGTGTAGACGAGACTGGGAGGGAGGAGGGAGAAGAGGAGGAGGGGGACACAGTGGAGACAGTGGATGTTGCTGTGTCTGTATGGGTGTGATGCTTGTGTGAGTGCCTGTGGTGTGTGTGGTGCCTATGTTTGCTTGAGCTACTTTTGGGTGTTGACTTGTGTGCAGGCTGGTCTGTAGGTGTGCTTGGGATGGGCTGGGGTACAGGGGATTGGGTCTGGGTGCAGGAAGTTGGAGGGGGGAGGCTGGACACAGGGACAATGGCTGCCATCAGTGCTGAGGCCAGAGATTGCAGGGTTCGCTAAAGGACAGCCTGACCAGAATGAATGCCCTCCAGGAATGCATTACCGTGTTGCAACTCTCGTTCTACACCCTGGATGGCATTCACAATGGTAGACTGCCCAACAGTGAGTGACCTGAGGAGGTCAATGGCCTCCTCACTGAGGGCAGCAGGGGTGACTGGGGCAGGGCCTGAGGTGCCTGGGGCGAAGGTGATGCCCACCCTCCTGGGTGAGCGGGCACAGGGCGAACGCTGAGGGGCTGCTGGGAGGGCGGTGCTGGTAGGGGAGGTGGCAGCTGTACCTGTAGAAGTGGGGCGCACAGATGGTGCCGCCACCACAGGGGAGCTCACATCGGCGGACGAGTCTGTGTCGCTGGTTGGTGATCCTGTGGCCGACGTGAAGCTCCCCTCGCCCTCCGTCCCACTGGTGCATTCAGAGTCTGTGGTGTGGCCCTCCATGGCCATGTGGGATGCAGCTCCCTCGTGCTCCGGTGCCACTGTACCTCCGCCTGATGATGCTGTTGCACAAAAGGACAGGGAGAGCAGGAAAAGGGGGGGAGACAGAATAAAGAGAGTTTTAGTGCATGGCATACCTCTACCGTTGGCGGACAAGACAGACGCAGCAGCCCCATGTATTACGCCGTGCTCCTGCCCTCTGCACATGCAATTTCTGGGACATGGCCTACATGGCAATGGTCGAAATCTGCGCACATGGATGGCAAAGGGGCACCTATACATCAACTTGCCTCTGTTCTGAGCTGGGGTAGAATCCCACATGGCCTACATTACGGAGGGGCCTTGCCTACCTAACTCGCCCTGGCCTATGGCTACCCACAGCCCACCTCCCCCACCCAGACACCTCCACTGCACGCAAAGTCCACAGAATGAGGTTGTACTCACCCCCTTGTGTCTGCTGTGATGTCCTTAAGTGCCCATCCAACTCCGGGTAGGCCACCGCCAGGATCCGGAACATCAGGGGGGTCATGGTGCGACGGGCACCCCTCCCACGTTGGGAGGCCATCCCCAGCTGAGCCTCCGCCGTCTTCTTGCTGCAGCGGCGAATGTCCTCCCATCTCTTACGGCAGTGGGTGCCCCGTCTCTGGTGGGCCCCCAGGGTCTGGACTTCCTTGGCGATGGCACGCCAAATGTCCCTCTTCTGGTGGGCGCTGACCTACATGACATGCACAAGGAAAGAGGAACAGTCATTATCTACTGCACCGTCAATGTGAGTGGCCCCCTCCCAACTCTGTCCATGTGGCCCATTCATCCCCATGCATTTCTGTTGTAATAACTCTGCCCCCTTCCCTCTCCCACCCAGCCCTGTCCACCCAGGCCTAGCCCATCCAACGTGCTCCCTGTGTACTAACCTGTTGGTCTGGAGGACCGTAGAGTAGCATGTACTGGGGGAGGACCCCATCCACAAGTTTCTCCAACTCCTGTGCAGTGAAGGCAGGGGCCCTTTCCCCAGACGCAGCAGCCATCGTCGCTTCCAGACCGAGGTCACAGCAGCACTAGCAGTGTAGGTCCTCTCCTGTCGAAGGTCAGTTATCTAGTGATTGAAGAGATAGAAAATGGTGGTGACGTCCGCGGCGGTGACGTCCGCGGCGGGGCGCATCATCACCGCCAGCGCACCTGTTCATTGGCTCCTGGGACCCATAGGGTCCAATGTTAACCAATGCAGCATTGCGCCGTGCTCTACGACCGCCTACCGCGACGGTGTCCAACGCCAGCGCAGTTACCCCACAATTCCATTGTCCCAGTTTAGAGGTCAGGCAGCCGCCATTTCAGGGGCCCAATGGCTTCATTTACTACTGCGTCACACATACTGAGGCCTACACTCAAAACATTTCCCGGATGGGTTAATTGTCTGTTGTAGTCTCGTGTGTGACTGTGGGTACATACCTGGAGGAATGGTGACAGTTTCTTCGATGTTGTCCTTCTTAGGCACCGTCTGTTGGGACATATGGGAACATGGCGGAATCCGCCGGTGTACCGACCGCTGGTGGACCTGTTGACAATGGAAGAGAGACATTTGATCGTGACCTACCGGTTCGACCGTGCCACAATCCAGGAACTATGCACACAGTTGGAGCCAGACCTGATGTCACCAATCCGCCATCCGACTGGAATCCCCCCTGACGTTCAGGTGCTGTCAGTGCTCCATTTCCTTGCAAGTGGGTCATTTCAGACAACTGTGGCCATGGCATCAGGGATGTCCCAGCCTATGTTTTCCAACGTGGTGTCCAGAGTGTTGTCTGCCCTGCTGAAACACGTAAGGAGATACATCATTTTCCCTGAGGTTGAGGATTTGCCTACAGTGAAAGGTGACTTCTATGCCCTTGGACATATCCCCAACGTCATAGGTGCCATTGATGGGACCCATGTAGCTCTGGTCCCCCCCGCAGGAGTGAACAGGTGTACAGGAACAGGAAGAGTTATCATTCCATGAATGTCCAGATGGTCTGTTTGGCAGACCAGTACATCTCGAAGGTAAATGCTATGTTCCCTGGCTCAGTGCATGACGCCTACATCCTGCGGAATAGCAGCATCCCTGATATGATGGGTCAACTCCAGAGGCACCGTGTATGGCTATTGGGGGACTCTGGTTACCCCAACCTGTCCTGGCTATTGACCCCAGTGAGGAATCCCAGGACCAGGGCAGAGGAACGGTACAATGAGGCCCATGGGCGGACTAGGAGGGTGATCGAACGCACCTTCGGCCTCCTGAAGGCCAGGTTCAGGTGCCTCCATATGACAGGTGGGTCCGTATTCTACTCACCGAAGAAGGTGTGCGACATCATCATCGCCTGCTCCATGCTCCATAATTTGGCATCGCAACGCCAGGTGCCTTTTCTGCAGGAGGATGATCCAGATGACGGTGTTGTAGCAGCGGTGGAGCCTGTGGAGCCTGTGGGCAGTGATGAGGATGAAGCTGATGAAGAAGAAAACGACAACAGGGAGTCAGTCATACAGCAATATTTCCAGTGAGACACAGGTGAGTACATTTTCAGGTTTAACATAACATTAACTTTCACACGTCTACCTCTATCCTGTACCTACATTTCACTCACTATTTGTTAACTGAGTTGTCCCCTTCCATTTCAGTTTCACAAATGTGGTAACCTACGTGTCAACAGCTTGCACCCTTGAAAGGCTTGTGATGTGTGACATTGGTATGTTGGCCTTCCAATGGGTAACCATTTTTGACACTGTAATTGACAATACAAAGTTCAAAATCATTGACTGACTCCAGTTTTATTAGTGTTTCAAGGGTGTTTATTTAAGTGCATAACAATGAAGGGGGGTTGTGAAATGGGGATGGGTTATGGTGGAAGAATGTCCAGGGCAGAGTCCAGTCTATTAGTCTCACAGGTACATTGCACATCTGGCCATTGGAAGTGGAGCTGGGGCAGTTCCGATTTGGACAGGGTAACAAAGTGGTACAGTGGGGGGACAATCAGGGTGGTCTTATTTCCTGGCGGGGGTCTTGCCATCTTGCTCTGTCCTGTTCCTGGATCTCAGGGACCGCTTTCGTGGTGGTTGTCCGTCTGCAGGGGGTGGGGTGCTGGTGTGTTGGTCCTGTGGCGGGGCGTCCTGCCCACTAGCGCCGGCGGAGGTGGTGGGCATTTCATCGTCCTGGCTAGTGTCAGGGGCCCCTTGGAGTGCCACGGTGTCCCTCAAGGTCTTTTGAATGTCCGTCAGCACCCCTAAAATGGTGCCCAGGGCGGAGCCGATGGTCCTGAGCTCCTCCCTGAACCCCAAATACTGCTCCTCCTGCAGACGCAGGGTCTCCTGCAACTTGTCCAGGTCCGTTGCCATCGTCTGCTGGGAGTGGTGGTATGCTGCCATGATGGAGGAGAGGGCCTTGTTGAGAGTAGGTTCCCTTGGCCTGTCCTCCCTCTGTCGCACAGCAGCCCTGCCAGTTCCCCTGTGTTCCTGTGCCTCCGTCCCCTGGACTGTGTGCCCACTACCACTGCCCCCAGGTCCCTGTTGTTGTTGGGGTGTTGGGTTAGCCTGGGTGCCCTGTAGTGGTGGACACACCGCTGATTGACCTGTCCTGGGTAGGGAGGTATGGGCCTGCTGGGTGGGTGCTGTGCTGGTGATACCAGAGGGAGGAAGTTCGGTGTTGGGCTGTGGCTGGGCAAGGGGAACCAACTGTCCTGAGGCCCACGATGGTCCGGGCTGGTCATCAAGATCCAGTAGGGCAGAGCTGCTGTCGTCACTGTGGGCCTCTTCTGGGGGTGGAGTGGTGTTGTCTGGACCCTCTGGTGTGGTGACGTTCCTTCAGGTTCCTGCGGGGGTATAAGTACATGATTATTGCATGTGTGTGTTTCATGGTGTGCAATGGTTGGGTGTGCGTGTACACCAATGCAGGCATTCCTGTGTGGGGGCTTGTGTGCTGATGGTTGGGGGGTGTTCTGGGTATGTGCAGTGGGCATGCTTTAGTGATGGGTATCCATGCTTAGTAGTGTCATGCAGGTCTTGGGGTTGGGATGGGTGGTTGGTGTTATGGGTACATTAGTGAGGAATTAGGGTGATAGGGGAGGGTGTGAGGGTGGGGGTGTGTGATAGCATGTAGGTAAGTCATATTTAAGATTTGACTTACCAGTGTCCGTTCCTCCAACGACTCCTGCGAGGCCCTCAGGATGCAAGATGGACAAGACTTGCTCCTCCCACGTTGTTAGTTGTGGGGGAGGAGGTGGGGGTCTGCCGCCAGTCCGCTGAACCACGATGTGGTGCCTGGATACCATGGAACGCACCTTCCCCCGTAGGTCGTTCCACCTCTTCCTGATGTCCTCCCTATTTCTTGGGTGCTGTCCCACGGCGTTCACCCTGTCGACTATTTTTTGCCATAGCTCCATCTTCCTGGCTATGGATGTGTGCTGTACCTGTGAGCCAAATAGCTGTGGCTCTACCCGTAGGATTTCCTCCACCATGACCCTGATCTCCTCTTCGGAAAAGCAGTGGTGTCTTTGGCGTGCCATGGGGTGGTGTGTGTGATGTGTGAGGTGGTGTATGTGGTGATGAGTGTGGTGAGTGTAGTGGTATGTGGTGTTTTGTGCGTGGATGTTGTGTGGGTGATGGTGTAGTGTGCCTCTGTGTGATGGGGTTCTCTATTCTGTGCTGTCTCTCTCTGGCCTTCTCTCTAATTTTGGGTCATAGGGGTTTGTGGGTGATGTGGGTGTGTGTTTTATATTGAGTTGGGTGTGTGGGAGTGTTGTTTGTATGTGTATCAGGTGTGTGTATTTGGAATTGTCCAATGTGGCGGTGTTTTGGAGCTGTGTGTGTATTTTGAGCGCGGCGGTGTGTACCGCCAATGGAATACCACGGTTGAAAGACCGCTGCGTGGATTCCTGGGTCGTAATAGCATGGGCGTGTTTCTGTTGGCGTGGAGGTGGAAGATTTGTTTCCGCATGTTTATCGCTGACCTTTGGTGTGGCGGAATTGTGTGGGTGTCTGAATTTCGGCGGATTCCGTGATGTGTGTCATAATAGCTGTGGCGGGCTCCCGCCGCCGCGGCGATGTGTTGGCGGTCTTCTGCACGGCGGTAAGCGCCTTATACCGCCAATGTTGTAATGACCCCCAAAGTCCTGGCAAAAGATTTATTTTTCCGGATCGGAACGGCAGTTTAAAACTGCACCCAAAGGCTGCAATGGCAGGCCTGAGACATGTTAAAGTGTTCCATAAGTGGGTGGCATAATCAGTGCTGCAGGCTCACTAGTAGCATCTAATGTACAGGCCCTGGGAACAGGTAGTGCCATTTTTAGGCACTTACAAGTAAATTAAATATTAAATATGCCAATTAGGTATAAGCCCATTCTATCATTTTTAAGTGAAGAGCACAAGCACTTTAACACTGGTCAGCGGTGGTAAAGTATGCAGAGTCCAAAAGGCAGCAAAACAAAGTCAGAAAACATGAGGGTTAAGGTCAAAAAGTTAGTGGGAAAGCCATGCCAAGGATACCAGGTCTACCACAGAATGAACCACAAAAGTCACAAAAATAACCTATGCTTAACCCTCTGGTAGCGGTCAGCTTTAACATAGAGGCCATGTGTAAAATATTTATGCAGCACACAAACAGTAATGAAGAACAATCCTAAACCAATTTAAATAAATAGAGTAAAATGTAATAAATAAAATGATACCAGAGCGGAAAAGTCCAACCAGTAGAACCTGAGATACAGTTTTAAAGTTTTTAGTGATAATAGTGCCTAAAAACACAAAGGGCCACTTGAGATCACCTGTTTATGCTGGACAAGTCACAAGTTCAGTCTGACTGAGATGGAGCACAGGTTGGATACAGGGACCACGTTAGTCCCACCGAAAAGTTACCAGCAAAGTCTGGTGCAAAAACTTCCATTCTCATTAAAAGAGGCAACGAAGAACAGACTTAGCGTTGCTGACCATCATTCCTGCAGTGCAAAGAGCCAGTCAGGCTTTGTGGAGGTCTTTGTTGTAGCTTTGCCTTACTAGTCATTGCAGGCTACCGTTGCAGTGGCACGAAGTGCAGGTCTTGTATTGCTGGTCACCATGGACTGTTTTTGGCACAAAGGGCATGTCACACTGGAGCTTTGTATTGGCGGTCAACAATCTTGGCTCAAGATGGCCCATATGGATGGGGTGGCTTCGGGCGCCAAGATGGCGGTCGCACTCTGAGAGTGCTCTGGACCCCTCCGTCATCCGCCTGATTTTGCCGCGATCTGCGGAGTTAACGGCACTACCCCATGCACTCCTGTGGACTCCCTTCCCCTTGGGGAGCACGCACAGATGAAAAAAGCGATCCGTAACGGCCCCCGTGTCCCTCCCGCACCTCGTCTAATTCAAACAAAATGGCAGCCGGGTTCAAGCCGCCTCGGCGAGACTGAGACCCGGAGCCTCGGACGAGGTCAATCTGAACCGGAGCCCCTGCAAGGGCTAATGAAAAGAATTGGAGCGGCGCTCCTGTCACAAGCCCCCAGAGGCATGGGAATGCCACCGGTGGGTGAGGCGCCTGCTGAGTTGGGCCGCCGTCGTGCCCCCTGCCGGAGGTGGGGCAGTGTGAGTCCGCGGCTGCCGTCGTGGAGGAGACGGGGGCACAGAACACGGTGCGGTGCCCCTTGAAGGGAGGATAACGTGCCCGCCGGCTGGGGACCGTGGCGGACGAATTGGAGTGTGCAGCGCCCGGGGTCCCCGGAGGAGCTAGAGGCGCGTGCGGCCCCTGGGAGAGCAGTCGGGCGCAGCGAGACCGCGCTGTGAAGCAAAACCAGGACCACAGCGCATGAAAGAAAGTAAATGCCACAAGCGGAACAGGGGCACCCCGACCCGGTAGGAGGAGAGGAGAGGAGGGTGCGAGGACCCGGGTTGCCTGGGCAACATCCCTGAGGCACTGAGCTGACAAACCCTTTCCTCGGATACCACGAGGGCCGGAATTGAACAGTAACCAAGCGAGGGGAGGAGGGATCCTCTAAATCCCCCACGAGTGCATAAGGCTGCGGCACGGGTAACGAGCACCCACTGGCCCTTAGGACAAATACCAGAATCAGCCCCAACACGGAGAAATTGACGCCCCAGGGGTGCCGGGGAGGGGCCTCGGGGTGCTAAAAGTTCCCCTGAGTCTTGGGGGACTCGACGGTGCCAGAGGAGGGGACCCTGTTCCAGTGGCCCGCAGGACTCAACACCGCTGCCGGGACCCCCGCTCTTCGCTCCCCGGGTTGGCCCGACCGAGGAGACAGACTGTTCCTAGACTGCTGAGCCTCGAATAAAGAATAGTGCTCCCACTACCAGGCCCGCATCGCCTGGGGCCACTGTGGCTCCGGGGTGGTGCTCTCTTGTGGTCCCCGAACGCGGAGAGCTCCATGAATGCTGAGACTCGACAGACAATTCTATACAAGACAATACAACCTGTGCCCTGCCAGTGTAATAAGATGGGAAGAGACAAACCGAACAAACAGCCTCCTGCCTCCCAGCAAAAGATTGACCAGTTCACAGCGCCGGCAGGTCCGCGGAGAGACGGAGACTCAGCCAGCGGAAGCCCAGCCCCGGATGGAGTGAATGCCATCCTCCTGGCGATTCAATCATCGCAGACCGCCGTGGAGACCAAGATCGGAGGGGTCTGGGAGGACATGGGCCTAATTAGACAGGACCTCAGAAACGCGGTGGGCCGAATCACTACGGTAGAACACCGGGTCTCCCAGACCGAAGATGAACTATCCGATCTCAAAACCAAAGTGGCCCAACTCCAAACCCGTACTAACGAATTACACCGCCCTACGGAAGACGCAGAAAATAGCGCAAGACGCAACAACCTGCGCTTTGTTGGATTTCCGGAGGGCGCGGAGGAGGACAAAGCTCCCGAATTCCTGGAGCAGTGGATCAAGACCTGGATCCCAGACCAATCCCTCTCACCTTGGTTTGCGATCGAACGTGCTCACAGGGCTCTTGCTCCACGCCCACCGCCAGGCGGACCCAGGCGCCCGATGATTGCACGCTTCTTTAATTTCAAAGACCGAGACATTATCCTTAAGGCAGCCAGGTGCTCAGATAACCTTCAATGGGAGAACCACAAGATCCTAATATTCCCTGACTACACCCGTGAAGTGCAGATTCGCCGCCGATCTTATGAACATGTCAAACAAAAGCTAAGAGCAATGCAACTCACCTACATGCTATTATTCCCGGCCAGACTCAAGGTCCTAATGGCCGGAAAGACCTTCTTCTTCGACTCCCCGGAGGAGGCGTGGGACTGGCTGACTGAAGAGGGCTCCGGGGCTCGGCGGGGTCCCCGGGACCCGGTGGGCGGCCCCTCCCGTGAGGTGCCCCCCGTTGGGAGGGCCACGGAGAAGCAGACGACGAACCAGATCCAAGAAGGGTAGGCAGAAAGATTCGGACACCAACACGAACAATGGAACACCCTCGGCCTCCGATGCACGGGAGGGGGGGGCCTCCGGCAGATCGCAGGGTCCTCGGGGCCCAGCCCGGGTCACAGACGACACCAACCTGAGCCAGTCTCCGGAACTCGGCTGAGACGGGACAGGCAACTTCTGACGGAGAGGGGGGGACACGTTCGAGATGCCCATCCTGGACGTGCGGCTATTGGAGGTGACACTTCAGAGGTCTCATGACCCCCTTGGTATACTTTCTGTGAGACTTACTTAAAAGCCGTTAACTGCATTTGATCCGACTAAAGGGAGGGGTCCACCACTCCACTCCAATAGCAGTCCCACTGGCTGCTTTGTTACAGTTGGGTAATGGGGCGACAGATGCTTCCAGGGTGGGAGTATGGGGTGGGGGGCGGTTGGGGGGTAAAAAGTTTGACATGGGTTTAGATAGTATTGTGTTGTTAAGTTTATTTTGTTATCTTAATACTTCACTTTAGCCATGTCACTGACATGCACAGGCTCACTAGTCCAAATTCTAAATGTCTTTACATCTGTAATGAAAACAGATGTGTTTGACCACTGACTATGTGTTGCACCACTTTGCATATTAGTTGTTCAGTGTTCACCAGTTGCAGATTACATTTTGTATTCAGTTTAGCTGCCTATTGGCTTTATCATGTCATTAGACATTGCAGTTGAGACACTGTTGTTTAGCTGTGTTTTTCCACCTGGTAATTAAGCTTGTTTTCTCGTATTTCTTCCTCACTGAACACGAACAGCTCATGATAAGAACGTACATATTTTTTGTTTTCTTCAGTGCAGTGAACAGGAGAGCCTTGAAAGGCTGGCCAGTTTTCAACGATTTTCTTCCAACTCTGACCTACAATAGCCAGCATGTTTGAATATTTCCATCTGAGGGGGGGCTTGTAGAAGGCTCTTTCCATGGTTGTTTAAGATATAAAAGAGGTGGCCCTGCTCAGTAGCTAGGGAATTACCAAGACCTCGGTCAGGATTGGACATCAAATGCCTGACACTTGTCCCGTGAGGTTGGATATCTCTTTATCGCAGTTGAATGGGGTCATCTTCGTGCTGGCATGAGAAAGATGAAGAGCTTGACAGGCCCTAAGGTGATGAATTTTTAATTTATTCTTTGCTTTGCAATTATGATATAATATGATCACATATATTTGCTGTGTACATTTCAGGTGAGAATCATTGTGGTATATTTTCCTTTCGGTGCTGGGACTATTTTTAAACGTGTTCTTTCAACCTACTAATCTCTTTTTAGGAACCTTGTGGTGAAGTAATAATAAATGTCTTCTTTGAAATAAGAAGTGCTTTCCAGAGATTTTTGTCAGCTCGGTCATTAGTGAAAGAAAAACAACATCTCATATTCAGAGGTAGCGATATGTGTTTTCAATATTGTAACACAGCAACAGCTCACTGATATTATTGCAAATAATCTCTGTGACCCTGCCCCTCCTTTCTCATATGTGAGGTCCTGTTTTAATATATAAAAAACCTTTTTTATGTATATAGCATGGAATTTAAAGACATTTCTGTGTAAAATGTCTGTAAAATTCACCCACATTTAATATAAATTAAAGGAAAACAGTAGCTAAAACAATCTGTTTAAGAATTATTCATGGCCATAAGGGACAGAGACTGCACACCAGAGCTGTGTCTGTCAGGGGCCCCCTGAAAGACTAGGGCCCTGGGCCAGTGCTGAGGTTGCCCATGCCTTAAATCATCACCGGGGGGACCTCTGAAGCTTGTTGTGTTCCTGTAGCTCACACAAGAGTTCAGACAACTGACCATTTGGTCACTTTGGTTAACCTGGGTGAAAGCGGGGAGGTTGAGTCTTCCTTCTCAGACAGCAAGACAAACCTTCAAGCAGGAGGGCAGCCAGTGGCTCTGGACGCGCAATGTTTATACCTGGTGTCAGCCTTTGTGTGGAGGGACTCACTGTCCTACCCCTACATCTGGTTCTGGAAAGTCCTTCTCCTTACCCTGTCAAGGCTCCAAACTTTCTGGGGGTGACAAATGCAGAGCAGGCCTGGTGTCATGTTTCTTTGTGTCTTCAGGAGGCAGAGCCCTTTATTGTGTAAGTGGGGCTGGACAGAGCCCCTTCCCAGTCTTCCTATCAGGATGGCCTACCCTATCCACACCTAAGCCCGCTTTGTGTCACTGTCTAGACGGAATATACAAACCCCAACAGCAAAGTTATTTACAGCCAATGGACCCAGAACACTTGCAAAATACATAAAATCATTGGGACAAGAAAATGCCAACTTTCTCAAAGTGGCATTTTCAGAATTGTAACTTAAAATCTGACTTCACCATGAAAGAGTATTTAAAATTACAATTCATTTGAGTATAAACACAAATGCAATAAGGTAACCCAGAGTAGAGCAATGGGAGGCCTTACAACAGTGGGAAACGATTTTAGTTTTTTTTTCACTGTCAGGATATGTAAACATTAAGTACACTTGCCCTACATTTTAAATACAATGCACCCTGCCCTGTGAGCCTAGCATAGGGGGTGCTGTATATGTATTAAAAAGGAAGATATAAGCCGGGTAAAATGTTCATTGTGCCATTTCAAAACAGCTGCAGTGGCCACCCTGAGACATGTTTTAAAAGACTACTTTAGTGGGTGGCACAATGAGTGTTGCAGCCCACTAGTGGCCTTTACTTTACAGGCCCTGGGTACATGTTGTACCATATACTAGGAACTTACAAATAAAATAAATGTAACAATCATGTATATGCATTTTGTTCCATGTTTAGGGAGAGAGCACACGCACTTTATTGCTGGTTACTAGGGCGATGCACAGAGTCCTAATGCCAATAAAAAATAGGCTTGACCACAGAAGGCATAAATCTGGGGGGGTTACCCTGCAATAAGGGCCTGGTCCAACAGGTCACGCCTGTGAACTTTTACCCCACTGGTTAGAGAGTGGCTAAGAGATGCCTCAACTCACAGGCTGGTGCCAGGCATAAATGTGGCACCCCAGTGATATCCCCAGAACTCTGATGGACCTGAGGAAGATTTAGAAGAGGACTGCCCTCCTGTTTCAAGACCTGAGAAGACTAGACCTACTTTCCTTGTATCCAGGACCCCAGAAGTGACTCGAGGGTCATAAGGCGGACCTCCTGTTTGGCCTACAGAGACACAACAAGAGAGTCTTTCTTCCTGCATTTCCAGCTGACCAGTTCCATCTGGCTCTGCCAAGGATTCTGATACTGGCCTATGCTGGAGAAACTGTTGACCTCCCAAGTGTTGTCCCTTACGTTTCTGGGCCTTTGGCGTTGGTCAAAGTGTAGTCCTCCCTGCCTAACCATTAAACCTGGGACTCAAAATCTTTTTGTCAACCTTCTGCCTAAAGAACTGTCAAGAAACAGGGACCAACCTGCCAAGCTGATCTCACAAAGGTGCAACACAGCTGGGCCTGACTTCACTGTAGCTCCCACTACATTCTTTTCCTTTTTTAGTGGGACCTCTCAACACTGGACTCTGTCGACGTGGAAACCTCTTCAGCTACAGCCTGCAGCCTTCCCCAACTAAGGACATTTGACTTCCAGAAAAGTCTCTAAGTCGGAACGTAGAAAGTTTTACTGGCATCACTGTTGAAGGAGATCTGATTTACATGAATTACTTCTTGAGTGCAAAACCTAAACTTTTCCCACTCAGAGCTTTTCGGCTACATTGAGACCTCGAGCAGCAGTGTACTGTCCTTGTGGAGCAGGTCTTCGGTTACATATTGCTGCCTTTCATATATATATACACACACACACCAGTAGGTAGTTATAGTTAGGACCATATTTCAATAAAAGAGTGTTTTGTGACTTGCCTATATCGTTGGCACCATTTGATGAATCTTCACAAACATTTTTTTTTTTAAGTGCCCCAGTGATTCTTGTTGTGTATTGAAAGTTTCGGGTGATCCGTTAAGGGGGGGCTGTGAACAAGGTGGGGTCAAAAAATGTGCATTTCTAGGTTAATTCCCATAGGAGTTTTGAACACGACTACAGCCTGAACCGCTGGACAGAATCACACCAAATTTGGCAGAAAGCTACCTTTCGGTATGCAGATAGTGCTTTTGGTTATTTTGTATAATTACAATCAGTAGTTTTTGAGATATTGAAGGGATAATAAATTTGTATATCCGAGGTCGCAAACCCTTCCTGAATAATGACGAGCTTGTGCAGGGAAATGCACACGTCTGATTTGCGTCCAACACTTCAACCAGAAGGTGTTGGCAGCCATTTTTGGATTTGGATTCAGGGTTGGGTGGTTATAGGGGTTTGGCCACAGAACCTGGTTGGCAGCCAATCCCTGTTGTGTGTGGGGTTGGGTATTTATAGCAGGAGGTGCAAGTTATAGTTATCTAAGGGCACGAGTTAGTGTTACTTGAGATAACTCTAACTATAAAAGGTGAATTTCTATAGTTTTGTACGTTTAAAATGTGAGCCTAACTATAATGTCCCTGTAACCCTTGTTTTTTTAAGTGAATTTCTATGTTTTAAAAAAATCCTATTTCCTAAGTATAATGTCCCTGTAACCTTTGTTTTTTACAGTGGATCAGTGAATATATATATATATATATATATATATATATATATATATATATATATGTTGTAACTATAACTACCTACTGGTGACTGCCAGTAGGTTACATGTATGTATATATAAAACAAAGAACACGTCCTCCTTATGGCGCGCTATTTCATGCTGGTGCAGTTCTGGGAAATGGACCTTTCCTCTAAAAATTCCAAAGCAAGCAGTTGATAACAACTGCAACACTGCACTCCAGGAGAAAAAGTTGCTCTTTTCTTTTATTTGCAGTCAGCAAGGTCACCAACCACCACCACCGACACGTTTCATACAAGTGCTGTTTTATATGTTCCACCCACACTGTGTACAAAAAGTACAATGCTCCAAGGGCATGGTCATCAAGATGGCTGATCGCAAGCTCTGAACTTGAGCTCCCCGCCCTCTGCAGACATCCATCATTATCCTTCCGCAGTTCGACTGATCCCGTAGCCAAGGTGAGCTGTGCCTGCTCCAGGACAGCCCCCACAGGGGAACGGCTAGCTGGCTTTGACTGCTGCCCGAGTCCCCTGAAGAACGGAGTTGGACTCTGTTCTGGGCTTGCTGAGGGATGGGCCCAAAGTTGCGGAGCAGCCCTCCCTGTGCATGAAGCTGTTGTTGCCACTGGACGAGTACAGAGGCCTTGCACTTTTGGACATTGAGGCCTGAAGACTGAAGAGAGAGGAGGCCAGGGCTCTGGTCACCTCTGCGACTCCTGCAGATTGTGAGCAGGAGGTGGTGGAGGACACACCAGAATTCACAGTTTAACTGAGCTCCCCTCTTTGTATATTGTGGATTTGCTAACTGGAGTTGTCCAGGCTCCTCCCTGTTCGTCCTTACCATTTGGGCGAGGGCTGGGTGGGGGGGTCTCCACCTGGCCTCCCTGGTGTTGGTGGGGAGGAGGACTCCAGGGCATACTGCTGAAACTACTGAGGATGAGGCTCTGGTAGATGTGCTTATGTTTATACGGGGATGCCAATTTGGGTTCACAGAGCATGTGGGGCTACAAGTAGCGGGAAAGAGCCAGCGGGGCGGGATGGAGGGCTCTAAAGCTGTATCTTTTCTTCCTATCACCCCCATCTTCCTTTTCCTTTTCACATACTAGACCACTAGAAGGAAGGGGACATGTTTTTGGGAGGGGGTGAGTAGTTTTCGTTTCCTAAGGGTTTTTTTCACTTTGTGGTGGCTCACTACTACTGGAGTATCATTTGTGTTTGAGAATTATTTTCGCGACTTTAACATTGTTAATATAGGGAAATAAATTATTAACTTTTTAATAAACTGGTGTGGTTATTGAGGTGAACTGTTTTCCATATCTTATTTGTGATGTTTATGACGTATTCCGTATGACATCCCCTCCAAACAAATTCGGTTTGGTTCATCGAACTGTTTTCCATATGTTATTTGTGATGTTAATGACGTATTCTGTGTGACATCCCCTCAAAACAAATTTGGTTCGGTTCATCGATCTAGTGTGTGAAATCCAATATCCACTCTAAAATATAGCTAGAATGTCTCTGCGTTAACAGTTTTGGTAGCAGAGTTCAGTTACGTATCTTTTTGATGATGTTATTGCTTGCGTCAAAAATCATGAAAAATTAATTTGTGTTTTGATTACTAAGTTTTGAAAATGTTGTTCAAATTTGATCAAATGAGTTGCTAGATGCCTAAAGTGACTTTTTCCCGGTCCTTGGAGGTTCCCTGGATTGATAGGGAGTGTTCTTAGCGTTCTCTTGATAGACTGAGTGAGTAGATTATGCACTTGCAAAGCTTTAGCTAATTTGCAGTTGATGAGTTATTTTTGAGTTTTTAGGGGAGTTGGCGTACTCCAGAAGAGAAAATACTGTTAAAAGAGAGTTGGCGTATGTGAGTAGGGAAGTCGGCGAACTTCACATGTGTGCTTGGGAAAATTGTCTACGTGGTTGTTGATAAGTCCTGATGGAAGAGGTCTAAGACTCTGGAGCATATTGAAAAGTGTAGTGAGACACTTGGTTTATGTTGTAATTTGTCTATTTAGTAGACCAATCGGGAGTGGTTGGTAAGTCGAGTTTGCAAGTTAAATTGAGTGTTTGAAATTTTCGACTGAGATTTGGCAAGTTCTATGTACACCAGAACTGTCTCCATCGATCAGTTGAGGGTGAAATTTGCAGGTCGAATTTTGCTTGCGAATCTGGGTAACTGTGAAAAAGAATAGCTGCAAGAGCAAAAGCCGATAGTGAAATTTAGAAGGTTCCAGGAGCGATTGTGTTACCCTACCTTTAGTAAATAGACAAAATTGTTTTCTTTTGGTTTTGAAGAAGTGCTTGTGATTCACTTTTGATTTTAGTTTGAGTGTTTTGAGTCTTGGGAGACTAGCTGCAAGACTTTATCAGCCGCTGTGTGTGAGTGTGAGGTCAGTTTTGTGCCGCGCTGGGATAGGTTGGGTAGCGAGAAGGGTTGCACACGGATTAGGGGACAATCGTGTAGTGCGACTGGACGACAAGGGTATCAAAGAGGATTGTAGTGACCTCCTAATTATTGTTTTTGAATGGATTTTGTGAAAACATGAAGTTTTTTAGTTTTTCAAAGCTTTTAAAAGTGCACTTAGAGGAGATGAGTACATTCCAGCAAGGGAAGGAGAAATTTGTCCGCCAGAAGGTACTCCAGCATATATTGTGATTGAGGAGAAAGGCACTGGACCATGTCTTTGGTTTCAACACTGGATTAAGATTACAAAAAAGAAAGGTTGTTTAGCTTTTCCTGAAAATGGTACTTTTAATTTGTGCATTTTGGAGAATTTGAGATGTATGGTCTGAGACCACCTCCGAGACTAGCTCAGTTCGAGGCTTTGGTGATCTGGGAGTTAGTAGCCAGACAGCAACAGTCTTTGAAATTTGAGAGGAGAATGAGAAGGGAAGAAAAGTCACTAGCAGGAGCTAGATGGGACAGTGAGCAGAGACAGTGTAAACTCGATACTTTACAAGGTGTTCGACTGTTTCCAGCATTGACAAAGGGCAATGAAAATTAGACAAATAAGGTTTCAAAGAAGGCTAAAAAGAGTTCTTCAGCAGTCAAGGAGCAGACATCAAATGGGCCTAAAAGGGTTTTGTTCAATTATGATGAATCGGACGATGATGAGTTTATTACACAGATTTTGAGAAATCGTCCACCACCATATGTGGCTCAAGAAGGTCCTGGCACTAATGATATAAGTCCTGCTGCACCGATACCAGCTGTAGTGTCACAGAGTTCAAATCAGAGTGATCATAACACAACTGAGAGTTCTGTACGGGTTGATCCTGACATGAATCAGAGTTCAGGACAGAGTTCACAGGGCTCAGGTCATACTAGTCCTTTCGGGCAAGTACCGATGCAGAGTAGCTTTAATCATTTAACAGACAATGGACAGCTACCAGAGATAAATATTCCTGAGATTTATCAAGGTGTTCCGATTGTGAAGACGACTACTAATTTAGTGTTATCTGTGAGTCATAATCCACAAGAGCTGAGATTGATTCAGAAAGAGTATACTACGATATTGTTACCACAGTTACAGTATATGGGAATAATGCATCCTTAGAATGTAGAAACCAGAAGCCCAGATGTGATATCAGTGCCAATTACATTTGGTCTACCTATGCCTTTATATGTTCAGGACAACAGTGGTGTAGTGAATCAAGGAGTTCAAATTCAGGATGGCAACATTGGGTTTATGTCATCTATGGGACAGTCAAGGTCTTTAATAGCTCTGTCTCCTGTCAGAAATTCTGAAATAATTGGATCATGTAGTGGTCAGGAGAGGAGATTATTGACTCCACAATGTGTGAGTCCAATGCAGAAGCAATTACAGAGTGTTCAGTCTGATACTGTTCCGTTGAAAGGTCTGACTGCACAGGAAATAACAAAATGGTTAGAAGATTTGAGTGTTTTAAAGTTCCAGAGAATCAAAATAAGGGAGATAAAGTTATAAACAAAACAACATTATAAATGGACGCAGGTGAACTTCTTGAAGGGACAATGGGAGTAAATAGACTTGAATCATATACTGAAGCCCAGTTGAGATACCTGTGTAAGTTCATTACAGAGGGAGCAGCTGAAGTACATCAGCATCTACAGGAATTAGCAGACAAATACGAAATAGATATTACAAAAATGAACAACCTGAAGAGAAGTTATAGATTACATTTTGCCACAGAAGATTTTGAACACATGAGGTCTGCAGGGATGAAAACACACCTTAGGAAATTACTTGAGAGAGTACAAATTTGGAGAGCACTGGAAAAATGGGAAGGCAGATGGGTCAAGAAAAGAGAAAGGACAAAGAAAGATCTAGATACTCCTCATGTAGATATAACGCAGACAAGAGAACCAGCGAAGATGTTGTCAATGAGAGAAACTCCAGGAGGTAATTTTGTACATGCATTGTGGAAAAGGAGTGATATTTTGAGTTTTACAAGTGATTACCCTAGGTTGTGAGAGAAACCAGTGGAATGGTATCAGCAGACATACAGGTTTGTGAAACTTGCGAAATGCCTGTGGGAGGACTGGAATACTCTCTTTGATATTGTTGTTCCAGCAGATTTGTGGACTGAGTGTAAAAGGGGTGTAGATTGGCCAACAAGTGAACTACAAAGAGATCTGAAAACAGGTGCACCATCTCCTGAAGTAATGAAATATTACTATAAGGTCATTGTGTTCCTGAAGACGAGAATTACGCCGAAGAACATTGATTGGCAATGCACAGATATAACAGCTCAGGAAGGGAAAGAGTTGATCCATGCGTACTATCAAAAGGTTGTTAAAAGCGTTTAAACATTACAGTGGTACAGAAACAATTCAGCCAAAAGACATGATTCATTTTGTGTTCAGGTTTGTTGAAGGATTCAGACCACAGATTGACCAGATGATTAAGAGTCATTTGATTTGTTAGCAAGCAAAACCGATTGATGAGGTGTTGCAGTATGCAAAATACTGTAGTGATGAGATTGAATTGAAACAGAGGAAGTTGAAAGAGAAAGCGATAGTGATCCAGATTAAAGCTGCACCGACAGGAATTCAAGGGAGTTTTCAACAGCAGCTGCAGGGAAATGGTATATTTCAGAATCAAGGCAGATGTAGAGGATGTGGTGGAATGACACTTCTGGTTGTTAATCAAGGTATATATTTTGATTCAGTGATGATGCAAGGAGAGCAGCAGAGAGAAAGAATGTTACCTTGTCATGTTTGCGGGGCAATTGGACATTGGAAACGGCAGTGCCCAATGTTGAATCAAGGGGGTGATGTTCAACAGACAAATGGTATCAATACTTTTCAGACCATGAGAGGGCCAGGAACGAGAGGTCAAATTCAAAATTTCCAGAATTATATAAATCCAATGCAGGGTTTCCACCCCTTACAGCCAATGCAGCAAGTGCAAAATGTACAACCGCAGGTACAACAAGTACAAATGCCCTAGGAACAGCAGTTCTCAAGCAGAGTGACTCAAGTCCAGTGTCACTCTTGGGAAGGAATCTGTTGTGTAAAACAAGATGCTCAATTACTTGTACAGGTGAGGGAATTGAGATTCAATCAAACAGTGATGATGAAGACTTGACACTTACTGTTAACAATGAGTCGGTATCTGGGAAATTTCCTTTGATTAGTTTAGATGAGCCAGAGGTTGAAGAAACACCTTTGATTAATTTCTTCCCAGTTTTTTAAATAAAAGATCTTCTGTTAGATTTGCAGAAGACTGTTTAGTCTAGAGTCTATGTTCTTTCAGGAAAGGATATTGGGTTGATCAAAGGAGTAGAACCAGACAGAGTTGCAGTGACGTTGAATGTGGTTTTCTCTCAGACTCTACAATATCGGATGACAATAGAGGCAATTGAAGGTATAAGACCTTTGATAGAACAATTGGTGGAGAAAGGAATTTTGAGAGAGGTGTTGAGTAGCCTGTGCAATTTACCAATAATGGGTTTGAGAAAACAATGTGGGAAAATTAGTCTTGTACAGGATTTGAGTAAAATAAATTACATTGTGATTAAGTGTTGTCCAATTGTGCCAAATCCTGCTGTGATTATGTTTCAGATTCCATGGGATGCTGAGTGATTTACTGTGTTAGACTTGTGTCAAGCATTTTTCTCCGTGCCTCTTCATGAGGACAATAGATATCTCTTTTGTTTTACATTTTTGGGCAAAGTCTACTGTTGGTATCGAATTCCACAGGGGTTTTCAGAGTCACCATCAATATTCAACCTGATCTTGAAAAATAATCTAGAGTCATTGGTGATGCCATTGGTGCAATACATAGATGATTTACTAATTGCATCAAAGACAAAAGTTGGATGTAAATATGATACGATTGCATTGTTGAATTTCCATGGAGACAATAGTTATAAAGTGTCCCCTACTAAATTGCAGTATTGTCAGAAAGAGGTGAAATATTTGGGTCATCTGATTGAGTAGGGAACTAAGAGGATTTTGAGAGAGAGTTGCGACAGTTTTGCAGATGAAAGTTCCAAGTACACAAAAAGATGTGGGAATATTTCTGGGAATGGTTGGTTATTGTCGTCATTGGATTCCAAATTTCTCCGTTATTTTGAGGCCCTTGCAGAGATTGACTCATAAAGATGTTTCCAATCCTATAATGATGGATGTGGAGTGTATGAGAGCATTCACTGAACTGAAAGAGAGTTTGTGTCAAGCTCCAGCTTTAGGTATGCCTGATTACACTAAAAGTTCTCTGTTGTTTTGTCATGAACGTGATGCATGTTCTTTGTCTGTTTTGACTTAGACACGTGGTGGTGTCAATCGTCCAGTAGCATATTTTTCAGCTACTTTGGATCCGGTTGCAGCAGCTTTACCAGGATTCTTGTGGTCCGTTGCAGCAGTAGAGCAGAGTATTGCTCATGGTGAGAATATTGTAATGGGATACCCTCTTACTGTGAGGGTGCCCCGTTCAATAGAAATTCTGTTGACACATTCAAAAACACAGTATCTGACCAATGCTAGATTGACCAGATATGAGACTGCAATCCTGGAGTCGCCTAATGTGATGATCAAAGATATACAATGCTTAACCCAGCAACTTTACTTTAAGTTGAAAATGCTGGTTCAGATAAATTGGATGATACTGAACATGATTGTTTGGAGATTACAGAGTTATGCACAAAACCCAGAGCAGATATTAGAGACAACAGCCTGGAAGACAATGATCAAATTATCTTTGATGATGGTTCCTGCTTAAGAGATAATGTGGGCACTTTGAGAGCAGGATATGCTGTATGTACGATCACTGGCATACTGGAAGCTTCACGGCAATGGGGAGTGTTTTCTGCACAAGTAGCAGAATTGGTGCCTCTTATCAGAGTGTGCCAGATTTCGAGTCAGATGAAAGTGACGATCAATACACACAGTCAAAATGGATTTGGCATTGTGCATGACTGGTCAGATATGGTCACAGAGAGGTTTCCTAAGTTCTTCTGGTTCACCATTATGAAATGGTGAAAAAATTCATGGGTTGTTACAAGCAGTTCAGAAGCCTGAGAAAATTGCTGTGGTGAAATGCAGTGTACATCAGAGGTCACAAGATTACGTGTCATTAGGAAATGCATATGCACCCTGAATGGCATATCTTTCAAAGGAAATTGGGAATTTTTACCTGAAAATGATGACGTGTATACAAATTTTGATATGCAAATTATTTATACTCTGGAAGAGCTGAGAGCTCTAAAAGACAATGGAGGTCATTTCAACCCTGGCGGTACAGGACCGCCAGGGCTGAAATGACGAAAGCACCGCCAACAGGCTTGCGGTGCTTCCAAGGTCATTACGACCGCGGCGGAAGCAGCCGGCGGTTTCCCGCCACAATGGCCCCGGCGGTAGTAATCCGCCAGGGCAGCGCTGCCCAGGGGATTACGAGTCCCCCTACCGCCAGCCTTTTCCTGGCGGTTGGCTGGTGGTACGAGGAGTTGTGGGGCTCCTGGGGGCCCCTGCACTGCCCATGCCACTGGCATGGGCCCCATGTGGCTTTTCACTGTCTGCTCTGTAGACAGTGAAAAGCTCGACGGGTGCAACTGCACCCGTCGCACGGGCGCAACACCGCCGTCTCCATTTGGAGCCGGCTCCCATGTTGCGGCCCACATCCCTGCTGGGCCAGCAGGCAGAAACTCTGTTTCCGCCCGCCGGCCCAGCGGGGATGTCATAATGGGCACCGCGGGAGTGCATTGGCGGCCGCACAGCGGTTACAACCGCCGCCCGCCAATGTTGTAATGAGGGCCAATGTTTCTAAAGAAGAACTCAAGGATTGGATCGAACTTAAATTTGTCCAGAGGGAATATGACGTCTTGGTGACAGCAGAGGGGAAGGTAGTTTTGGCAAACAGTCTACTGACTCAAATGGCTAGATACCATCATGGTCAAGCAACATAGGGAGAGATGCAATGGTTTGGAGGTTTAAGCACCACTGGTTTAATCCAAAATTTAGACAGGTTGCCGAAGCAGTTTGCCGTAGATGGATTGTCTACCAACAAATGAATGTTGGTAAAGTGACAGTGGTTAATATGGGACACATTGGCATGGCAGGAGGACCATTTAGTGGCATGCAAATGGATTTCATTGAGATGCCTGCATGTACTGGTTTGAAGTATGTGTTGATGATTGTGTGCATTTTCAGTCACTTAGTTGAGGCTTACCCTACAAGGAGAAATTATAGTCTCACAGTACCTAAATTACTGCTTAAAGAGTTAATTCCCAATTCAGTTTCCTGGCCTCTGTGGAATCAGATAGAGGAAGCCACTTCAACAAAGAAGAGGTAAAGTTGCTATGTTCAGCTTTAAACATTGAGCAGAAACTCCATTGTAGTTACCGCCCAGAAGCTTCAGGATTCGTAGAGCAGATGAATGGAACTCTAAAGTCCAGACTTGCAAAGATGTGTGCATCCACAAACTTGAAATGGCCAGATGCTTTGTTGTTGGTTCTAATGTCAATAAGAAGTAACCCTGACAAGAAAACAGGATTGTCGCCCCATGAGATCCTCATGGGTAGAGCCATGAGACTACCAGCAGTACCTGCAAATTCTCTTATAAATATTACAGATGACATGATGTTAGATTACTGCAAAGGCCTAACTGATGTGGTTTGATCTTTTTCTCATCAGGTGGAAGCAACCACACTTCAACAATCTCAAGGTCTAGGACATGATCTGAAAGCTGCTGACTAGGTTGTCATTTATAAGCATGTGAGGAAGTTGTGCTTGGAGCCAAGGTGGAAAGGACCCTACCAGGTGATAGTGATAACAACAACAGCTGTGAAGTGTGCAGGTTTACCGAACTGGGTGCATGCAAGCCACACTCGGAAGGTGAACAATCCCACCCACAGAGCGAGAAGAGGAGCTGTTGAGACAACCTGCAGCTAAATGTATTCCAGGACAAGAGAGAGAAAGAAAGGAAATGGAGGTTGTACCTGGAAGCGTTCCAATTGATTTACCTACTCCTGTGTCAGACGAAGTGGAGAATATCCTGCAAGAGGAGGGTGAATCATCCACAAATGAAGTGGTAAAAGAACCGATCAAATGAGAACAAGAGAGAGTACCAGTCGAGAGAAACATTGCTCAGAGGAGGGTGTTCTCAGAAGCAGGTTGTCTGACAAACTAGACTGAACAAGTGACTGACCCCAATGGGAAGTGAGTTGAGGCTAATCCAAGCCTAAAGGTTTGACTCCTCCTGAACCAGTTGCGGTAATGTCAAAGGAGAAGAGTTCGAGTTTGATTCTGAAAAGAGTATAAACAAGAAGGCCTTTGAAAGGTGACAACTGGCCAAAGAAGACCTCAGAAGCAGGGAAAATAAATGTGGTTCCACCAATTCAAGAAGAAAAGAAGCTAAATGAAGGAGAAGATCTCAGTGAAGAAGAAGCTGGCAATAATCAAGAGTGAAAAGGAAGAGAGTTGCAAAACAGAAATATTCTGGTCCGGAATGAGCATATGTAACTACAAATGAATGTCAAGAAGAGTTTTTTTAATTTTTGTTTTGATAGAGACATTCCGGATTTATATTTTGGTACGTGAAGAGAAAAGGGAAAAGCTGATGCTGAGTTTTTGAGAAAAAAATTAATTAAAATAATTTGATGAAGTAGTACCTGAACAGATTTTGATAACCTGACTTGACAAGCTATTAAACTGATTTGACAGATTTTTGCCAGATTTTAGCAAGGAGGATCCTGATGGTGTGAATGAACTTTCTTTAAAAAAAATACAATTTGGAGGGATCGAGGATTGAAGATTGAAGTTGAAAGTTGAAGATTTTTTGAACATATTGGGGGTCATTCTGACCTCGGCGGTAAAAGGCGCTTACCGCCGGTCAGAAGACATCAACAAAAGTCTGCCACACCAACGGCCAGCGAAAAACTGGCGATGACCAAACCTCCACCGTCACGCCAACAGAAATACGCCCATGCCATTCCGACCCACAAATCCCCGCCTCGGTCTTTCAACCGCGGTATTCCATTGGCGGTACACACCGCCGCGCTCAAAATACACACACCTCTACAAAACACAGCCACATTGGACAATTCAAAATACACACACCTGAGACACATACACACACCACTCCCACACACCCAATTAAATATAAAACACACACCCACATCACCCACAAACCCTTACGACCACAATTGCGACTGAAGGACAGAGATAGACAGCACAGAATAGAGTAGACCATCACACAGAGGCAAATCACAACATCACCCACACAATATCCACGCACAAAACACCATACACCACCACACTCACCACACTCTAGAACACATACACCCCCCCTCACCTCATCCACACCACCCCATGGCACCCCAAAGACACCCCAGGTTCTCTGACGCAGAACTCAGGGTCATGGTGGAGGAAATAGTTCGGGTAGAGCCCCAGCTCTTCGGGACACAGGTGCAGCACACCACCATTGCCAGGAAGATGGAGCTATGGCAAAGAATAGTGGACAGGGTCAACGCTGTGGGACAGCATCCACGAAATCGGGATGACATCAGGAAGCGGTGGAACGACCTACGGGGGAAGGTGCGTTCCATGGTATCAAGGCACAACATCGCGGTGCAGAAGACCGACGGCGGACCCCCACCTACTCCCCCAGAATTCACAGCATGGGAGGAGGAAGTCTTGCACATCCTGCATCCTGAGGGCCTCGCAGGAGTAGGCGGAGGAATGGACTCTGGTAAGTCAAATCTTCACTACTTCATTCCCCCCACCCCACCTGCATGCCAAATCATACCCCCACCCCCATCACACCAACTCCTTGCAAATGGCTCACCATCACAACCCACCCATCCCAAAACCTAGCCCTGCATGCGTCCACAAAGCATGGACACCCATCACCAAAGCATGGCCACTGCACATACCCATCTCCCACACAAGCCACCGTCACAAAAGCCCCCACAAGGGAATGCCAGCACTGGGGTACACGGCCACCCACCCATTACACGAAATGGCACACACAGAAGCAATAACCATACTCTTATACCCCTGCAGGACCCGAACGCCACCACACCGCCCAGGAGGGTCCAGAGATGTCCATCCCACCCCCAGAAGAGGCCCCCAGTGATGACAGCAGCTCTGTCTCCCTGGACCCAGATGACCAGCCCGGCCCATCGGGGACCTCGGGACAGTCGGTTCCCCACAGACAGCCACAGGCTACAGGAGACCTAACCCCCTCTGGGAACACCAGCACAGCTCCCACCCAGCAGGCCCATGCCTCTGTCTCCAGGACACGTCAATCAGCGGTGTGTCCACCACTACAGGGCACCCAGGTTGACCCACCACCCCAACAACAACAGGGACCTGGGGGCAGTGGTAGTGGGCACACGGTCCAGGGGACAGCGGCCCAGGGAAACAGGGGAACTGGGAGGGCTGCTGTGCGACAGGGGGGGGACAGGCCCAGGGAACCGACTCTCCAAGAGGCCCTCTCCTCTATCATGGGAGCATACCACCGCTCCCAGGAGACGATGGCTACGGTACTGGCCAGGTTCCAGGAGATCCAGGTACTGCAGGAGGAACAGTACATGGGGTTCAGAGAGGAACTGAGAAACATTAGTTCCGCAATGGGGACCATCGTCGTGGCCCTTAACCAGATAGTCACCACATTGCGGGACCATGTGGCACCACAAAGGGCCCCTGTCACTAGCATGGACCCAGACCAGGCTACCACCTCCGCCGGCGCTAGTGGACAGGAGGCCCCCACACAATGACAGGCCACCAGAACCCCACCTCCTGCAGGAGAAGAAACACCCCGCAAGCGGTACTTGAGATCTCAGAAGAAGACAGAGTAGGATGCCAAGACCCCCGCCAGCAAACGATACCCCCTGATGTCATCCCACTGTCCCACATTGTCACCCTGTCCAAACTTAAACTGCCCCTGCTCCATCCTTCCACAGGCATTCTGTATGGACAATGCACCTGTGAGACTGAAAACTGGACCCTGCCATGGACATTACTCCACCATCACCCATCACCGTTTTACAATCATGTCCCTAAATTTAGCACTTTAATAAAATCACTTATTGCACTTAAAAAATCTGGAGTCTGCTTGTATTTTGAACAAATGTATTAGACATAACGGTGCCAAAATGTTCAGTTACATTGTGATGACAACATACCACTGTCACACAGCTGTAGTCCATGGGCAAACAAACCAGAGGTCACGCAGTGGGGCCCACAGCTCTGAAAACGGAAGGGAAAGTCACAACTCAGTTAACAGGAACTGGGGGGAAACACATACAGTAGAGAGGCAGGAGACTTACTTTAAGTAAATGTAAAATAGCAGGGTTGATTCGTACCTGTGTGCTACTGAAAATACTGTTGTATCACTGTGTCCCTGTTGTCTGTGTCGTCCCCGTCGTCTTCCTCCTCTTCACTCTCCACAGGCTCCACAGCTGCTACAACACCACCATCTGGACCATCCTCCTGCAGGAAAGGCACCTGGCGTCGCAAAGCCAGGTTGTGAAGCATACAGCAGGCCACGATGATATGGCACACCTTCTTTGGTGAGTACATTAGGGATCCACCTGTCATATGCAGGCACCTAAACCTGGCCTTCAGGAGGCCGAAGGTCCGCTTGATCACCCTCCTAGTACGCCCATGGGCCTCATTGTACCGTTCCTCTGCCCTTGTCCTGGGATTCCTCACTGGGGTCAGTAGCCACGACAGGTTGGGGTAACCAGAGTCACCAATTAGCCACACACGGTCTCTCTGTAGCTGTTCCATCACATAAGGGATGCTGCTATTTCGCATGATGTACGCGTCATGCACTGACCCAGGGAACTTGGGATTTACATGGGAGATGTACTGGTCAGCCAAACAGACCACCTGGACATTCATCGAATGATAACTTTTTCTGTTCCTGTACACCTGCTCACTTTCACTGGGGGGAACCAAAGCCACATGGGTCCCATCAATGGCACCAATGATGTTGGGGATATGTCCAAGGGCATAGAAATCACCCTTCACTGTAGCCAAATCGCCCACCTCAGGGAAAACAATGTAGCTCCGCATGTATTTCATCAGGGCAGACAACACTCTGTACAAAACCTTAGAAAACATAGGCTGAGACATCCCTGATGATATGGCCACTGTTGTTTGGAATGATCCACTTGCCAAAAAATGGAGTACTGACAGAACCTGCACCAGAGGGGGAATCCCTGTGGGTTGGCGAATGGGGGACATCAGGTCTGGCTCCAGCTGGGCACACAGTTCCTGTATAGTGGCTCGGTCAAGTCTGTATGTCAGTATGACATGTCTTTCTTCCATTGTCGACAGGTCCACCAGCAGTCTGTACACTGGAACATTCCTCCATCTCCTCGCAAGTCCCAGCGGACGGTGCCTAGGAAGGACAACATGGAGCACAGAGTCAAGCAACCCACAGGTACGTAACCACAGCTTGCACAGAACACGATTCGCTATGCATTGAATGGCTTGTATGATTGGCAATGCAAGGCATAGGCCTGTGTGACGCAGTAGAAATTAAGCCATGTGGGTCCTTGAAATGGCGGCTGCCTGACCTGTGAAGTGTGACAATGGGATGTGAGGTCAATGCGCTGGCGTGGCACACCGTGGCGGTAGGCGGTCGAAGACCGCGGCGCAAAGCAGCATTGGTTAACATTGAACCTTATGGGTCTCAGGAGCCAATGACGATGTGCGCCGGCGGTCGCGGTATGCACCGCCGCGGGCGTGACTGCCATTTGCTATCTGCTTAATCACTCGAGACCTGATCATCCACAGGAGAGGACCTATACTGCAAGTGCTGCTGTGACCTCGGTCTGGAAGAGACAATGGCTGCTGCGACTGGGGAAAGGGCCCCTGCCTTCACATCTGAGGAATTGGAGAAACTTGTTGATGGGGTCCTCTCCCAGTATGCGCTACTCTACGGTCCTCCAGACCAACAGGTAAGTACACTGGGACCATGCTTTGGGGGCAATGCCTGTGTTGAGTGGGGTGGATGAAAGATGGTGGGGAGGGGAGCGAATGAGGCATGCATCGCACGACAGATGAGAGCATGTGCCATATGGCAACATTGGGGAGGGGGGGCCACTCACATCGACCATGCAGAAAATGATGATATTTATTTTCCCACCCTGTCCATGTCACATAGGTCAGAGCCCATCAGAAAATCGACATTTGGCGTGCCATCGCCAAGGACGTCCGGACCCTGGGGTCCACAACAGACGGGGCACCCACTGCCGAAAGAGGTGGGAGGACATCCGCCGCGGGAGCAGAAAGACCGCGGAGGCTCTGCTGGGGATGGCCTCCCAACCTAGGAGGGGTGCCACACGGCAATTGACCCCCCGATGTCCCGGATCCTGGCGGTGGCCTACCCCGATTTGGATGGGCGCGTGAGGACATCACAGCAGACACATGGGGGTGAGTACCAGCACATTCTGCTATATTAGCGCACAGTGGAGGTGTCTGGGTGGGGGAGGAGGGCTGTGGGTAACTCTAGGCCAGGGTGATTTCTGTAGGCTAGGCCCCTCCGTAAGGCATGGCCCTGTGCCCCCGCCCCCCACCTCTGTAGGGTGCTAAGTACAGCTATCCATGGCCCTGGGTCACCTATGTGTGCAGTTGTCGTCCATAGGCTTGTAGGCCAAGTCACAATAATTGAGTAGTGTACACCGAGTGCGCGGCGTAGTGCAGGGGGCTTCTGTGTCTGTCCTCTCCGCCAACGGTGTCGCCAATGCATGCACTCAACATGTCATTCTTTCTCCCCCCCCCCTTTTTTTTGGTCTTCCTGTTCATGTGTGCATTAGCATCATCAGGCGGAGAAGTGGCATCGGAGCACGAGGGAGCTGCATCTCACATGGCCCCGGAGGGCCATGCAACCGACTCCGAGATCACCAGTGAGACGGAGGGCGAGGGGAGCTCCACAACGGGGACCCGTGGAGATGTCAGCGACACAGACACGTCCTTGGAAGGGAGCTCCCTTGTGGTGGCGGCAACATCCGTGCCCACCGCTACAACAGATACAGCCGCCACCCAGCGCACCAGCTCCGCCCTCCAAGCAGCCCCTCAGCGTTCGCCCCGTGCCCGCTTGGCCAGGAAGGCGGGCATCTCCTTCGCCCCAGGCACCTCAGGCCCTGCCTCAGTTACCCCTGCTGCCCTCAGTGAGGAGATCATTGACCTCCTCCAGACGCTCATTGTTGGGCAGTCTACCCTTTTGAATGCCATCCAGGGTGTAGAAAGGGAGGTGCACCGGAGCAATGCATACCTGGAGGGCATTCATTCGGGTCAGGCTGCCCATCAGCGATCGTTCAACGCTCTGGCCTCAGCACTGACGGCAGCCATTGTCCCTGTCTCTTGCCTCCCCCCTCCAATTTCTTCATCCCAGTCCCACTCCCCTGTTCCTCTGCCTATCCCAGCCACACCTACAGACCAGCATGCACACACATCAACACCCAAGGGCAGCTCATCCAGACATAAGCACCACAGATCACACAAGCATTCACACATGCAACATCCACATGCAGACATGCCAACAGCCACTGCCTCCTCTGTGTCCCCCTCCTCCTCGTCTCCCTCCTCCCTCCCAGTGACGTCTCCACTCACACCTGCATGCACACCACCATCAGCCAGTACGTCCATCACCAGCACACCCACCAGAACACTCCGCACACGTGCAGTCACCACCCCCACTGCCATTTACAAGTCCCCTGTGTCCTCTCCCAGTGTGTCTGTCACCCCCTCTTCCAAACCACACAAACGCAGGCAGCCACCCACCCAACAGCCATCCACCTCACGACAGCCTCCGTCACAAGCACCTGCACCCAAAGACACCACACTTGACTCTCCTACAACCACATCCTCTTCCTCCACTCCCATACCCACTGCACCTACCCTTCCCACTGCTCCTAAAAAGTTTTTCCTCTCCAAAATTAACCTCTTTGCCTCACCTGACCCACCCCCTCCATCTCGTAAGAGTCCAAACAGCACCTCAGCCACCACAAGCCCTGCACCTACAAGGACCATAGTCCAGGGCTATTGGAGTCCACCAGCTTCTAGGGCAGCAACATCGGCCAGCAGCAAGGGGACAGCCAGCCCACCCCCTGGGAAAAAAACTAAAAAAGGGAAGGGCCGGCGCGAGAGGCCAGAGACTGCAGCCCCCAAAGGCACTACCCTGCCACCGTCACCTGGCACATCCACAAAGGGAGGCAAGGGCCCCAGAGAATCGGCGAAGGAGGGCAAGGGCAGCAGGGCGGACAAGTCCGGCAGCAGGCGAGCTGTCCCGGAGGGCCCCACCAGCCCCATTTCGGGTGTGAAGGAGGACACCCACGGGCCCAGGACTCCAGCACAGGCGGGCCCAGCAAGCGAAAGGTCGGATGGCGACTGAGCAGAAAATATTGGCCCGATCTGGTTCCCTGGGAACACATGTCAAGCACCGCTGAACAGGGCCCCGCCGTGACAAGCACCGCTGAACAGGGCCCCGCCGTGACAAGCACCGCTGAACAGGGCCCCGCCGTGACAAGCACCGCTGAACAGGGCCCCCGCCGTGACAAGCACCGCTGAACAGGGCCCCGCCGTGACAAGCACCGCCGAACTGGGCCCTTCAAGACAAGCACCGCTGAACAGGACCCTTCCTGTCAAGCACCGCTCCGCTGGGCCCTTCCTGTCAAGCACCGCTCCGCTGGGCACCACCGTCTCTGCACCGCTCCGCTGGGCACTTCCTGTCAAGCACCACTCCGCTGGGCCCTTCCTGTCAAGCACCGCTCCGCTGGGCCCTTCATCTCAAGCACCGCTCCGCTGGGCACCGCCGTCTCTGCACCGCTCCGCTGGGCACTTCCTGTCAAGCACCGCTCCGCTGGGCCCTTCCTGTCAAGCACCGCTCCGCTGGGCACCGCCATCTCTGCACCGCTCCGCTGGGCACTTCCTGTCAAGCACCGCTCCGCTGGGCCCTTCATCTCAAGCACCGCTCCGCTGGGCACCGCCGTCTCTGCACCGCTCCGCTGGGCACTTCCTGTCAAGCACCGCTCCGCTGGACCCTTCCTGTCAAGCACCGCTCTGCTGGGCCCTTCGTGTCAAGCACCGCTCCGCTGGGCACCGCCGTCTCTGCACCGCTCCGCTGGGCACTTCCTGTCAAGCACCGCTCCGCTGGGCCCTTCCTGTCAAGCACCGCTCCGCTGTGCCCTTCCTGTCAAGCACCGCTCCGCTGGGCCCTTCAACTCAAGCACCGGTCTGCTGGGCCCTTCCTGTCAAGCACCGCTCCGCTGGGCCCTTCCTGTCAAGCACCGCTCCGCTGGGCACCGCCGTCTCTGCACCGCTCCGCTGGGCACTTCCTGTCAAGCACCGCTCCGCTGGGCCCTTCCTGTCAAGCACCGCTCCGCTGGGCCCTTCCTGTCAAGCACCGCTCCGCTGTGCCCTTCCTGTCAAGCACCGCTCCGCTGGGCCCTTCAACTCAAGCACCGCTCCGCTGGGCCCTTCTTGTCAAGCACCGCTCCGCTGGGCACTTCCTGTCAAGCACCGCTCCGCTGGGCACCGCCGTCTCTGCACCGCTCCGCTGGGCACTTCCTGTCAAGCACCGCTCCGCTGGGCCCTTCAACTCAAGCACCGCTCCGCTGGGCCCTTCCTGTCAAGCACCCCTCCGCTGGGCCCTTCATCTCAAGCACCGCTCCGCTGGGCACCACCGTCTCTGCACCGCTCCGCTGGGCACTTCCTGTCAAGCACCGCTCCGCTGGGCCCTTCCTGTCAAGCACCGCTCCGCTGGGCCCTTCCTGTCAAGCACCGCTCCGCTGAGCACCGCCGTCTCTGCACCGCTCCGCTGGGCACTTCCTGTCAAGCACCGCTCCGCTGGGCCCTTCCTGTCAAGCACCGCTCCGCTGTGCCCTTCCTGTCAAGCACCGCTCCGCTGGGCCCTTCCTGTCAAGCACCGCTCCGCTGGGCCCTTCCTGTCAAGCACCGCTCCGCTGGGCACCGCCGTCTCTGCACCGCTCCGCTGGGCACTTCCTGTCAAGCACCGCTCCGCTGGGCCCTTCCTGTCAAGCACCGCTCCGCTGGGCCCTTCCTGTCAAGCACCGCTCCGCTGTGCCCTTCCTGTCAAGCACCGCTCCGCTGTGCCCTTCAACTCAAGCACCGCTCCGCTGGGCCCTTCCTGTCAAGCACCGCTCCGCTGGGCACTTCCTGTCAAGCACCGCTCCGCTGGGCACCGCCGTCTCTGAACTGCTCCGCTGGGCCCTTCCTGTCAGGCACCGCTCCGCTGGGCCCTTCATCTCAAGCACCGCTGGCCCATTGGCAGGGCCGGATCTGTGTTGGCCAGGGCTTCACGAAGCACTCTGGGCACCATGCCTCCTCCAGAACCAGTGGAGTCTGTAATCCACTTGATGGACTGTGGCTTTGCACTCCCCAGGATGGTACAGTGGGCAACCCACCCACTGTAGAGACTTGTGAGACTGTGGCTTTGCACTCCCCAGGATGGTACAGTGGGCATGGAGGCCCCTCGTGGATCTGGCGTCGTGGACTCAACAGGCTGAGGTGCCCCCCCTTCCCTTCCCCCTGAGGTGCCTGTAGTTTTACTATCTGATGCCCCTGCAGTGTTCTCTCCAATGGAATCGGGTCTCGTGTGTGGGCTTTGCCCATGTGTTTAGGCCCATTGGCCCACGAACAATGGATGATAGCCAATATGGGCCGGACTTTTGACCTATGTATATATTGTTCATGATGTTATATATTTTATTTATATATTTCATATTTCACTTAACTTCAATTATGCTATAATATACTTCATTTTTAATGATCATTTCATTTTGTCTTTGCATTCTTCCGGGGGGTTTGGAGGGTGTCACTCTGACTTGTTGCTCTGCATTGATGTGTGTGTTGTAGTGGGTGAGGGTGGGGGTGGGTGTGTGGCGTATGTGTCCCCGTAATTTTTTGCCTCCCCCCTCCCCTGTGTCGTAGGTGCAGTACTCACCATTGTCGTCTGCGCCGGCGTTCGTGCTCCTGGTAGAGGAGCAGGAAGACAATGGCTGGGAGGATGTGTAGTTCCGGTTCCATGCTGTCCAGATTCCTCGTGGAGTGTGTAGAGGTGAGCGTTTTCCCGTTCGTAGTCTGTTTCCGCCGTGTTTTTATCGGCGGGGCTCCCGCCCCGGAAAAGGTGGCGGATTGGTGAGTTGTGATAGGGTGGGCGGTACATTGTCTGCCGCCTGTCTGTTGGTGGTGACCGCCGCGCTGCTTGTCTGTCCTGCCGTGGCGGTCGGAGTGTTAAAGTGGCGGGCTGTGTTGGCGGTTCCCGCCAGGGTCGGAATTCCATTTTTTTGGCCGCCTGCCTGTTTGCGGGTGTGCCGCCGCTTTAACACCGACCGCCAGGGTTGGAATGACCCCCATTGTCTTTTGTTTTTGTTTTATTTTGATTTTTGCTGCATACCCAAATTTTGTATACTTCTATTTTTTGGTTCTTTACAGACCATGGGAAACTTTAGCAATCAACACCCTAAAAATAGTCGCTGTAAATGTATAGGTATTGGTTTGGCAATTGTTTGTGTAATAGTATGTTTGTTATTGATTGTAAGTGTGATTGTTTTTTAGATGAATGGAGCTAACCAGATGGAAGACTTAATTAAGTTCCCCAAATTTACTGAAATTCAAACGGGACATAAATGAGAATCAGTTTCTGGCATTGCGGGAGACATATTTGGAGCAATAGTTCCTTCAGTGGGAGTTGTTCTGAATTCAATAAAAATGCAGAAGTTATCTACAGTTGTGGATAACATGTTGACGGATTATTCAGGAGCTATTCTCCTCCTAGGTACTGAAATGGCTGCTACAAGGGCTATGGCTCTTCAGAACCGCCTTGCGTTAGACATTCTCTCATCAAAAGAGGGCGGAGTTTGCAAATTGCTTGGTCAAACATACCGGACAAATCTAAATTAGTTAGAGGTTTCATTAATAATTTAATAAAAGATAAAGCAGAACTAAAAGAATTAACTGAAACTACTGTCTGGGAAAAAGTTGGCAAAGGAATTGCTTCAGTGGGAAATTGGCTTGGCAACCTGGGAGAAGGTATTATATTAAAATTAATCAAATGGATTTTGATTATTGTGTTTTGTCTAATTGGAATTAGGGGGATATATAAAATATTTTGAATAATCAAAAGAAAAGAATTGAAAAGAATCAGAGGAGGGTAGATGTTCAAATGGAAAGATTTTATGGGAGAAATTCAAGGAGAAAGAAATGTATTTAAAAAAAGTGAATCATGATTCTAAATTTTCAAATGACATTTATTTTAGTATTTGTGTATTGACATATAGTCATCAGAGGAGGAATTGTGGAAGCAGAGATTTCACTGATAAAATGTTGAATCTTTCTGTAATCATACTTATAGATGAATGTGTGGATTAATTAGATAATATTATGTTGATGGAAATGTGACAAAACTGAATGGCCACCATCTTATGTAAGGCCTATATTCTGTTCATGCTAACTTAAGATAATGAAATTATTCTATCTTTACAAGAGAGTGTGTTTCATAACTAAAACAAAAAGTAGAAATACATGTATAATTAGTGTCCTCTGCTGTACTAAAGTAGAAGCAGATGCAAGGTCATGCAAGGTCATTGTGTATGCAAGCTGTAGAAAATGTTTCTAATGTGTTCCATAGCTTGACTGACTTCATTGTTTAAAGATATGTTTCTAACTTGTATGTTTTTCTCCGAGGACAAAGAGATGAAAAGTAACATATTTTGTAATTGTTCTTCCTTTGACTTCATATTTTGGTGGTGTGGAAACACAGGATCCACAAATGAGGCGGAAGAAGAGGAAGTCTAGAACATAAAAATTTATTAATTTGGAGTTCATCAATGGAATAACAGCAAATAGAAAAGCTTGGAGTAAACTAATTGTATAATTGTGATATCTGTTAATGTTCTGATTGGTCATAACTTTCTCACTTCATGCTTTATCCCATCCTTTTCAGTTAACGAGTTTAATTTAATGTTCAGTCACCATTATTCGGGGTTCAGTCTTTCGGGTCATTCTTTGGGTGATCCTTCTTTGGGATTTTCGTGTATCCTGAGACCTATAGGTTCTATAGCTTTATGAAGTACTTAATGCTTAAATGGTTTAGCGTATCTTATAGTCCAAAATTCCAAACCATTATCCCTGTCCTTATTCTGTTCCTATCCTGATGTTGGTGCCTGAATTGCTGTCCCACTGATGAAGTAGTTATTGTTGCTGATTTCTGTAGTATTTTGATAAAGTATAAATGTGAATTGTTAATTGTCTTTTGTTTTTCAGGTACCAGCTGCAATTACTTATTTACTGCTGCATATTTTTGATAATTCTCTAGCTAGATGTTTTCTAAATTTATGTTACTAAAACTTTTTACATGAACCCCAATGTGTCAATGCTAATTAGTGGTTAGTGAGGGAGGCGTTACTCACATGTTAATGATTTGTCTTTGATATTTTCCTTGTTTTATCATTATTCAGATGTATTCAATTCCTCTTGCTCAGATTCTATTGCTTTGGTTTTGTGTTACAACCATTAAGATAATTTGAGTTGATTAAACTCAGATACATTGGGCATTCAAATCAGCCTTTGTTGTTCCTCTATATGTATCATTTGTGTTTGAGAATTATTTTCGTGACTTTAGCATGGTTAATATATATATTAACTTTTTAATAGACTGGTGTGGTTATCGAGGTTGAACTGTTTTCCATATGTTATTTGTGATGTTTATGTCATATTCCGTATGACATCCCCTCAAAACAAATTTGGTTCGGTTCATCGACCTAGTGCGTGAAATCCACTATCCAGTCTAAAATATAGCTAGGATTGCTCAAGTTAACACCACCTCAACCAGGAGGTAGTGGCAGCCATCTTAAAATTTGGGACTCAGTCCAGAGATTAAAAAAAAAACGAAAACAAAGACACAAGGGGGCAGGGTAGAAATACTCTGACTGCCTAGGCCTGGTGGTGGGATCTCAATGGGACCCAACCTGGGGCCAACATTTTTGCAAAAAATGTTTTACAGTGAGTTTGCCGTGAATCCACAGCAAATTTTTAAACAAATAAAAACAAGTGCAGGCTCCTGCGCTTGCTTTTCAAAGAACTACACTTGGATGGGCCAGGTCTTAAGAGAAGGGGAAAAATAGTTTTTGGGGGGGAGGAGAGTCCCTGAGACTCCTCAGGCTGATTTCTGACCCAGGGCCCCATCCTCTGGGGCCTGGTGCATATTTGAAGAGGAGGAGGCATGCAACCCCCTTCCCCAGGCTGTTTTTAGCCCTGGGGACCCCATCTGGTACTGTCTGGTGCATTTTTTAAGGGGGGGACGCTGCCCCCTCCTCCACTGGTCAATTTTGGATAGCTCTTTCATTACCCAAGGTTGGGATCTCAGATTTGCAAGAGTAAAGTCTGAGAAAGCTACTCTGCGTTTGTTCCTTGACAGCTTGGAGGAAGTGGGCAGGTCAAAATGAGTCTAGAGCCTTTGGATTTTCCAGCTTTAACATGAGTTTTGTGTCATCAGCAAAGCTTTATCTGGTTAGGTTGAAGCACTTGATGAGAACCAGTAGCAGGGTAAGGTAGAGATTGACCCAAGGGTAGGTCGCTCCCCCTGCCGCTGCAGCTCCACCAGCCCAGGCTCCTGAACCCTCCAAGCAAGTCCTGCGAAACCACAGTAAGTACTCCCCCGCCCAGCCCCTCGCCCTGCCCTGCGCTACTCACCTCTTCTCCTGCTTCCCTCTTCATCTTTGATCTTCCTCTTTGCTCTCCATCTGTATTCTTCATCTGTGTTCTTCTTTCTTCCCCGCAACCCCGTCCTGCGTGTTCTTTCTTCTGTCTTCATCTGTGTTCTTCCTCTGTGCTCTCCTTCTGTGTATTTCATCTGTGTTTCTTCCCTCTCTTCTGCACTGCGACCTGCGTGTGCTTTCTTCTGTCTTCAGCTGTATTCTTCTTCTTTGTACTTCATCTGTGTTTCTTCCTCCTCTTCTGCACCGCGACCTGCGTGTGCTTTCTTCTTCTTTGTCCTTCTTCTGTGTTCTTCATCTGTATTCTTCTTCTGTGTTCTTCTTTACCTTCTCCTTGGCTCTTCTCTCTTCTGCTCCTCGCTCCTCTTTACCTTCTCCTTGGCTCTTCTCACTTCTGCTCCTCGCTCCTCTTCCTCTTTACCTTCTCCTTGGCTCTTCTCTCTTCTGCTCCTCTTCTTCTTTACCTTCTTCTTGGCTCTTCTCTCTTCTGTTCTTCTGCTCCTCTTCTTCTTTACCTTCTCCTTGGCTCTTCTCTCTCTACTGTTCTTCTGCTCCTCTTCTTCTTTACCTTCTTCTTGGCTCTTCTCTCTTCTGTTCTTCTGCTCCTCGCTCCTCTTCCTCTTTACCTTCTCCTTGGCTCTTCTCTCTTCTGCTCCTTGCTCCTCTTCTTCTTTACCTTCCTCTTGGTTCTTCTCTCTTCAGTTCTTCTGCTCCTCTTCTACTTTACCTTCTCCTTGGCTCTTCTCTCTTCTGTTCTTCTGCTCCTCTTCTTCTTTACCTTCTTCTTGGCTCTTCTCTCTTCTGTTCTTCTGCTCCTCTTCTTCTTTACCTTCTTCTTGGCTCTTCTCTCTTCTGTTCTTCTGCTCCTCGCTCCTCTTCTTCTTCTTTACCTTCTCCTTGGCTCTTCTCTCTTCTGCTCTTCGCTCCTCTTCTTCTTTACTTTCTTCTTGGCTCTTCTCTCTTCTGTTCTTCTGCTCTTCTGCTCCTGACTCCTCTCTCTGACCTTCCTCACTCCCCTCCACCTCTGTAACCCCCCCTCCCCTATCTTCCTATCTTTCCTTCCTAACTCCCCGCCACCTTTAAACCCCCCCTCCCCTATCTTTTCTCCCCTCTACCTGACCCCCCCACCCTCTGCTTTCCCACCGCCACCAACTGCTCGCCCCCACCCCCCCTGCTCCCATTCATCGCCCCACTCCCGCCCCCCGCCCCCGCCGACCCCTCCTCACCCCCCTCCCTCTTATGGCGGCCACTGCGTGACAGAGTTAGCGACCCTTGACCCAAGGGTAGGTCGCTCCCCCTGCCGCTGCAGCTCCACCAGCCCAGGCTCCTGAACCCTCCAAGCAAGTCCTGCGAAACCACAGTAAGTACTCACCCCGCCCAGACCCTCGCCCTGCCCTGCGCTACTCACCTCTTCTCCTGCTTCCCTCTTCATCTTTGATCTTCCTCTTTGCTCTCCATCTGTACTCTTCATCTGTGTTCTTCTTTCTTCCCTGCCGCCCGTCCTGCGTGTTCTTTCTTCTGTCTTCATCTGTGTTCTTCTTCTGTGCTCTCCTTCTGTGTATTTCATCTGTGTATCTTCCCTCTCTTCTGCACTGCGACCTGCGTGTGCTTTCTTCTGTCTTCATCTGTATTCTTCTTCTTTGTACTTCATCTGTGTTTCTTCCTCCTCTTCTGCACCGCGACCTGCGTGTGCTTTCTTCTTCTTTGTCCTTCTTCTGTGTTCTTCATCTGTATTCTTCTTTTGTGTTCTTCTTTACCTTCTCCTTGGCTCTTCTCTCTTCTGCTCCTCGCTCCTCTTCCTCTTTACCTTCTCCTTGGCTCTTCTCTCTTCTGCTCCTCGCTCCTCTTCCTCTTTACCTTCTCCTTGGCTCTTCTCTCTTCTGCTCCTCGCTCCTCTTCTTCTTTACCTTCTTCTTGGCTCTTCTCTCTTCTGTTCTTCTGCTCCTCTTCTTCTTTACCTTCTCCTTGGCTCTTCTCTCTTCTGTTCTTCTGCTCCTCTTCTTCACCTTCTTCTTGGCTCTTCTCCCTTCTGCTCCTCTTCTTCTTTACCTTCTTCTTGGCTCTTCTCTCTTCTGTTCTTCTGCTCCTCTTCTTCTTTACCTTCTCCTTGGCTCTTCTCTCTTCTGTTCTTCTGCTCCTCTTCTTCTTTACCTTCTTCTTGGCTCTTCTCTCTTCTGTTCTTCTGCTCCTCGCTCCTCTTCCTCTTTACCTTCTCCTTGGCTATTCTCTCTTTCTGCTCCTCGCTCCTCTTCCTCTTTACCTTCTCCTTGGCTCTTCTCTCTTCTGCTCCTCTTCTTCTTTACCTTCTTCTTGGCTCTTCTCTCTTCTGTTCTTCTGCTACTCTTCTTCTTTACCTTCTCCTTGGCTCTTCTCTCTTCTGTTCTTCTGCTCCTCTTCTTCTTTACCTTCTTCTTGGCTCTTCTCTCTTCTGTTCTTCTGCTCCTCGCTCCTCTTCTTCTTTACCTTCTCCTTGGCTCTTCTCTCTTCTGCTCCTCGCTCCTCTTCTTCTTTACCTTCTTCTTGGCTCTTCTCTCTTCTGTTCTTCTGCTCCTCTTCTTCTTTACCTTCTTCTTGGCTCTTCTCTCTTCTGTTCTTCTGCTCCTCGCTCCTCTTCTTCTTTACCTTCTCCTTGGCTCTTCTCTCTTCTGCTCCTCGCTCCTCTTCTTCTTTACCTTCTTCTTGGCTCTTCTCTCTTCTGTTCTTCTGCTCTTCTGCTCCTGACTCCTCTCTCTGACCTTCCTCACTCCCCTCCACCTCTGTAACCCCCCTCCCCTATCATCCTATCTTTTCTTCGTAACTCACCGCCACCTTTAAACCCTCCTCCCCTATCTTTTCTCCCCTCTACCTGACCCCCCCACCCTCCGCTTTCCCGCCGCCACCACCTGCTCGCCCCCGCCCCCCCTGCTCCCATTCGTCGCCCCACTCCCGCCCCCCGACGACCCCTCCTCCCCCCTCCTCCTTCTTATGGCGGCCGCTGGCGCGACAAAGGCAAGCCCGTCCGCGCCTGGACCGCGCCCGTCCGCGCCTGGACCGCGCCCAGCGCCACGACCCCTGGCCACCAGCACTCCCAAACCCCGCAGCATCGCTACGACCCCGTCACCCTCCACGCCCTCAACCCGGGGCGCTCCAGCACCTGCTTCCAAGCCAACCCGAAACGCACCCACGGACCCTTCGTATGTCACACCTGCAAACTCACCTTCCACCGCGAAAACCCCACGCCCGCCAGCCCACTCGCCAACAACCACCTCAAATGCATCCTGATCAACGCACGCTCCGTCCACAAGCACGCCGTTGAACTATGGGACCTCCTGGACTCCACCGCACCGGACGTCGCCTTCATCACTGAGACCTGGATGAACGCCTCCTCGGCCCCCGACATCGCCATAGCCATCCCCGACGGCTACAAGATTTCAAGGAGAGACTGCACCAACCAAGTAGGTGGAGGAATCGCCATTGTCTTCAAGGACTCCATCAACGTCACCACCTCCACCGAAGACACCCCCCTCGCCGCCGAACACTTGCACTTCCAGATCCACACCGACCCCAGGACCACACTCAGAGGAACTCTCATCTACCGACCCCCTGTACCACGCGCCCTCTTGAGCGACTCCATCACTGACTTCATCTCCCCGCACGCCCTTGCCTCGCCGGACTACATCCTCCTCGGTGACCTCAACTTCCACCTGGAACAGAACAACGACCCCAACACCACCGCCCTGCTCGACAACCTCGCCAACCTCGGCCTCAAGCAACTGGTGAACACCCCCACCCAAATCGCCGAACACATGCTAGACCCCATCTTCTCCGCTAGCAACCACATATCCTTCAGCCACTCCTCAGCTATACACTGGACCGACCACAGATGTGTCCACTTCACCTACCGACGCGAGACTCGCCACCTCCGCACACAACCCATCCCACGTCGACAGTGGAACAAAATCCCCGAGGAACAGCTTCTCTCCACTCTCAACGACAACCAACCCACCTTCTCCTCCGACCCCAATGACGCAGCCCTCAGCCTCACGAATTGGATCACCAACTGTGCAGACAACCTCGCTCCCCTCAGACGCCTCCCAAGACAGACCAACACCAAAAAACCTCTCTGTTTCACCAACACCCTTAAGGAATCAAAGAAAACCTGCCGCACCCTCGAGAAAGCCTGGCGCAAGGACCACACCGCAGACAACATGACAGCCCTCAAGAACGCTACCCGCGAACACCACCAACTGATCCGCGCCGCCAAAAGAAATTTCTTCACCGAAAGACTGGACAAAAACAGCCACAACAGCAGAGAACTCTTCAACATTGTCAAAGAGCTCTCCAACCCTAACGCCAACGCCAACGCCATCACGCCCTCACAAGACCTCTGCAACTCCCTCGCCACCTTCTTCCATCGTAAGATCACCGACCTACACGACAGCTTCGGACACCAGACCCAGCCAACCACCACAGAACCTACAACCCCAGCCATCACCCTCAACGCCTGGACTCACATCAACACGGAAGAGACCAAAGCCACCATGAACTCCATCCACTCCAGTGCCCCCTCGGACCCCTGCCCACACTTCATCTTCAACAAAGCCGACGACATCATCGCCCTGCACCTCCAGACCATCATCAACAGCTCGTTTTCGTCTGCTACCTTCCCCGAGAGCTGGAAACACGCTGAAGTCAACGCCCTACTGAAAAAACCTACGGCGGACCCAAGCGACCTGAAGAACTTCCGCCCCATCTCGCTCCTCCCATTCCCTGCCAAAGTCATAGAGAAGACCGTCAACAAGCAACTTACCAACTTCCTTGAAGACAACAGCCTACTCGACCCCTCTCAGTCCGGATTCCGAGCCAATCACAGCACAGAAACCGCCCTCATCTCAGTCACAGACGACATCAGAACCCTGATGGACAACGGAGAAACAGTCGCCCTCATCCTCCTCGACCTCTCGGCTGCCTTCGACACCGTCTGCCACCGAACCCTAATATCCCGCCTCCGCTCCACCGGGATCCAAGGACAGGCCCTGGACTGGATCACCTCCTTCCTCTCCAACCGCTCCCAAAGAGTCTACCTCCCACCTTTTCGCTCAGACCTCACCGAGATCATCTGCGGCGTCCCACAAGGCTCCTCGCTCAGCCCGACACTCTTCAATGTCTACATGAGCCCCCTCGCCGACATCGTACGCAAACACAGCATCATCATCACCTCCTACGCCGACGACACTCAACTGATACTTTCCCTCACCAAGGACCCCACCAGAGCCAAGACCAACCTGCAAGATGGAATGAAAGACGTCGCAGATTTGATGAAACTCAGCCGTCTGAAACTGAACTCAGACAAAACAGAAGTCCTCATCCTCGGAAACACCCCGACCGCCTGGGACGACTCCTGGTGGCCCACGGCACCGCACCGACCCCCTCAGACCACGCACACAACCTCGGTTTCATCTTGGACCCACTTCTCACCATAACCAAACAAGTTAAACGCCGTATCATCCTCCTGCTTCCTCACCCTCCGCATGCTCCGAAAGATCCCCGCTGACACCAGAAAGACCGTGACCCACGCCCTCGTCACGAGCCGCCTGGACTACGGCAACACACTAAACGCAGGAACCACCGCTAAACTCCAGAAACTTCTGCAACGAATTCAAAACGCCTCTGCACGCCTCATCCTCAACATACCCCGCAACAGCCACATCTCCGCCCACCTGAGACACCTGCACTGGCTTCCCGTCAACAAAAGGATCACCTTCCGACTCCTCACCCACGCACACAAAGCCCTCCACAACAAGGGACCCGAACTCCTCAACCGCCGCCTCAGCTACTACACTCCCACCCGTCCTCTTCGCTCCGCCAACCTCGCTCTCGTCGCCGTCCCTCGCATCCGCCGCACCACGGCGGGTGGGAGGTCCTTCTCCTACCTGGCGGACAAGAAATGGAACTCCCTCCCCACCATCCTCAGGACCACCCAGGACCACTCCGCTTTCCGGAGACTACTCAAGACCTGGCTCTTCGAGTAGCAGTAACCCCTTACCCCTAGCGCCTTGAGACCCGCAAGGGTGAGTAGCGCGCTTTATAAATATTTATGATTATGATTATGATTATGGGATTGAACGGTAGTGGTGAAATGTTCAAGCATTATGGTAAGCAGCAATCAGGTGTGAAACATCTAAACTGGTTAAGCAATGTCATTACCTAAGCAGGGAAAAGAAGAAACTAGACTTATAATTGTGAGTTTATGTTACGTTCTGATGAACATTTGGAGTGTTTAGTAGCAGCATTTTACAAAAGAGAGAAAAAATACTATACTATAGATGGAAGGAAGCGAAATGCCCACTAAAGTGTGGTATATAATCAGGGCTGTTGGACCAAAGGGATCATGATGGTATCTGGAACTGTTGTAGCTGGGGGACAGGGCCGTTATACCAGAATCTGGAACCATGGAGGTTGGAGACAAGTTCTTTATATAATGTTAGGCCGAACGGTTACAGCAACAGCAGATGATGTTCATGCAGCATGACCAGATGCATGAACACCAGGTCAAGTTATGGCTCAATCCTCCCTCCAATTGTCTCTGTCTCCTACTTTCCACCCCACACAATACACTAACATTCTATTACACCATTCATTCTCAGTATTCCAGTCACCGGCTCAGACATACAGAAAATGGGAACACATAGTAACCAACAATAACTTAATTGATAACTCTGTTGCCTGTGGTCTGGGCTTGTGAGATGAGTAAGCCAAGGAGAATTAGTATACTCCACCAGTTGTAGCATCCTGGGCAAGCCCCTGGAATTAAATTGCATCATTTGGTTTCCTTGAGAACTGAATGCTTATCTCTCAGCATTGTAGCCAACAGATGTTATACATTATGCTGTACACTGCAAGGTTTGGCCTCTGTTTTTTTCAATATTGTCTTTGGAGTGGGTTCCTTTCCTCAAAGGCTCCTCAGAGGATAGACCCATATATTTGGAATAATATGGGACACGTAGCCTATTTTCAATAAGGCTGCTATTGATTCCCATTTCAGCCATGACTGCTGCTTACCTACTTTGTCTTTTTCTTCCAAGATAGTTATTGTTTTATATTAAGAGTTTTTGTATAGCATGGTGTTTGCTATTTCCATAGCATTGTCACCCCATTGAGTATTCAATATGTGGACTGTTGCCTTCTTGTTATGTTTTATCCCAGTGGGTGGCCATCTGTGGGTGGCTGGGCTTTGAATCCACCCACTAAACCAGTGTGATTATGATAAGCATGGCTTGAGCTTCTGCTAGGTGATATGTGTCAATGTTACCCAGGTCCAGTGTTTGAAACAAGTATTTCCTCCATTGTGGCCAGTGTAGTCCTTTTCCCAGTGTTGGTGTATTCTCTATTTGAGAGACATTGTGTCTGCAGGGGGTTCTGGTCAACAAGCTAGTGGATAAATGCCCAGTTGGTTATCTACATTAAAGACTTTTGAGTGGTATCTGGTTGATTAGAGAGGATTCAGTGCATATCACTGGATGTCTGACAATCATTCAAGCTTAATTCTTCCAAGTCTGAGATGCTCTATTTTCCAGCCTCCACTGAGTATTATCCATTCCAATACAACTCAAACCAGACACTCTTAAGCCCCCTTCCTCTGTTGGAAATCTTGGTGTGATATTTGAGGCAAGTAGAAATGAGAATAATTCACCCCATCAACTGCCAAAGCAACTAGGCATATGATAATTAATATTTGCAAAGGTTGTCTGAACTACCCCCCACACAAAGCCCTTACATAAAAACTCTGTGCACAAACAACATAATTTAACATAGTAGCCACTTGATTAGCCTGTACTTTATATACTGAGATAAATAGGGTCTTGTACCCCTGAGCAAAGTTATTAGTTCTGTCATTCAAGCACAACTCAGTCTTGTTCAACACACCCCTAACACACATTTCGGTCACAGAGTGAGCTGGCTCACATCCAAAACCAGGGTGCTTTGAAAGTATATCTCTTTTTTTCAGCAGGCGTGCACTCTGCGCAAAAAAGTTCTCTTGAGGTACCAGCTGGTGACGGGTTCATACAGAAAATATCTTACTAAGAGATGTTTAGTGATTGATCTAGTCTTCTGCTGGTATACTGTGAGATTTTTTACACTAGGTGTGTGCTCACTGGATAAAAAGTCACAGAGATGCTGGCAAACCACATTTTGCTCTAAACGTGTACACAAACTGTTTATGGAATTTTGCCCGGGTCCGATGGCCTATTGGGCAATCAGACATTGGCTGGTGGGCTGGTCTGATCGGTCAGAGTGTGGGCCATTTTTTTTGGCTGTTTGGGGGCCTGGTTTAAGGTCTGGGCCAGTTTTTAGGTTGAAGCCTACCAGGCAGCCCAGCAGTTTGGTTGCGAAAAGACTTCTTTTGGCCCTTCTGAAACCTACTCAAGTAATGCATTACACCCATTGCTTACTAATGGCTTTGTAACTCACATTTTCTGGCTTTGTATTTGCTTGCTTTATTTGTTTTAGGCTGTCCAGCATGTCTTCGACTCTCCGTGGAGGAAAGCTTGTTCACCATTACTCCTTGTAGTCTTCCACGAGTTCTCACTTTCTGTAAACAGACCTTTAAAATTTGTTTTGATCTTGTCACATTTGCTGTCTTTTTAAAGACAGAGGTTAAATATCTGTAAATGAACTGTGCAACTATTTCAGAAGAATATATCAGAATTAGGAAAGCAGAAATAAAGCACATTTGTTTTAAATTCAGAAGTGTGGTGGAAAAAATATTTTAATAAGATTAAAAAATAAATTAGTACAATGGGTGATGTCATTTCTACACATTATTGTTTGTGTGCTGTATAGTTTTATCAGTAAAAATATATGTCTGTGCAAATGTAATGGTCATTTCAGTTGAAAATGTGTTGTCTGTAAAGGCAGTGTGCGAACACTCTCTGCATGCTCCACTCTAAGCCACTCCACTCTATGCCACTCTACTCCACTCCACCCTAGAATGTGCCATTCCACATTATGACATGAGACTCCACTCCACCCCATGACACTCCAATCCACTCTAGCTCACTCTATTCCATTTCACTCTAGGCCACTCTACTCTATGACACACCCCATCACTCCACTCTAAACCACTCCACACCCCTCCACTCTACTCTATACCACTCCACAACACTCCACAACACTCTAGCTGCCTGATTACGACCTTGCTGGAAGGGATAATCCCCGTCACAAATGTGACAGATATCCCGTCTGCCGTATTACAAGTTCCATATGAAATAATGGAACTTGTAATACGGCGGGCGGGATATCCGTCCCATTTGTGATGTCACTCTACTCCACTCCATGCCATTTTACTCCATTCTACCACTCTACTTCACTCCATGCCATTTGACTCCACTCTACGCCACTCCCCACGGCACACCTCCACTCTATACCACTTACTCCACTCTATGCTATGCCAATCCACTCTACGGAGTCCCACTTTACAACACTTTACTCCACTCTATGGCCCTCCCCTCTACAGACTCTCCATTCTACACCCCTCCACTGTATGGCACTCTACATTAGTCAACTCTACTCCATTCTACGCCACTCCACTCTATGATACTATAATACACTACACTCAATGCCACTATACACCACTCCACTCTACACTGCTTCACTCTAGGCCACTTTACTCCACTCTATGCCACTCCACTCTACACCACTACAATCTACTCCACTACACTCCATGCCACTCCACTCTACGACACTGTACTCTATGCTACTCTACATTTTATTCCACTGTAAGCCCCTCCACTCTACACCGCTCCACTCTTCTCCTCTCCAAGACACTTCAGTCCGTCACTCCACAACATGCTATTTTACTACACTTCACTCCATTCTACTACACTTTTTGTCACTCTACTACACTCTTAGCCACTCCATGACACTCTCCACTATGTCACTACCTTTCAGACATGCTGAACAGCAGCCATGCTGGTGTACAACATGGCTAAAACACACTGCAAAGCCAATACCTCTTACATATGCAATACCTTTTTGCTTTGTTATCACTTGTTACTGTTGATTTCCCTGATATTAAAGTAAACATTGACTGCGGCAGGCTCATTTCCATGCAGGCCTTTATTCCTTGAAAAACACTTATACAGTGAGTCTTACAAGTTTTAAACTGGCCCAATTTGAAACATAGGCCACTTTTTAGGCTGAGGGTAGCAGCGTGCAAGCGCTGCTTTTCCAACCTTATTGTAATGTATTTGTGTGTTTAACCCTGCCTTCTCATGCTCATCACTTTCAATCATTCTTGGGTTTGCCTTTCAAAAATCCCTTGATGTCATTGGGAAATGCCTTATGGTTATACCGCCTTGAGGCTGTTTCGTTATGCCTTGCAGACTGACCCTGTTACACAGATAATTGCACCATTGCCGATATACTTCAGCATGGCAAACTATGTTTTTCTTTTCTCGCTCCCCTTTGTGCTCCATTGTGCTTCGAAGTTTCATACTGCGGGAACTCAACTGGTGGTAATGGAAAGCGTTTCGCTCTTGTCTCTTGCCTTCACAACTTCCATCCCCTTGTGCTCCGTGCTGCTCTTCCTTGTGTAATTTTCCCCCATGGATCCACCTACCCCTATGCTGCTTTATCGTCTGCTTGTCCTGGCAACCCCAGCCTCCCCTGTGCACCTTGTTGCTCTTTCCTTGTTAATGACATAAGTAGCGCTCAGATACGTTTTGGTAAAACTCACTTTCAGGTGAAGTTTGGAGTGCTGGAAAGACTGGACATTTGTGTAAATAGAGCATTGCTAAGAAGTTGCTTGGCTCTGAACAGTTTGTGTCACAAACTGAACTAAAACAAAACAAGCATTTGCAATGCAACAGGTATCACATTTGCTCGAGTTAGAGCTATTAGTGCTGTAAACTCTAACCAGACTTTTCTTGCCACACACATTAAAAGAAAAAAAACCAGCGCGATTGTGCTACGTAAAACGCAGCAGGAGTGCACTGAAATTCAAAACAAAAAAAACGGTGCGCGATTGCGCTGCGTGGAAAATAAAAAGATGAAGTAGTCTTGGTATGCTGGAAACATGGAGCCTCGTATGTTTTCACCGGAAAATGCATGAAGTATGCATGTCTTTCACTAATGAAATCAAGCGGATTTTAAAAGGCAAACCCACGAAACAATGAAAGTGACAGGCGTGACATGGGTGTGGTTAAAAGTCCAAAGAGAGATTACAACAGGGACGGAGTGCTTGTGCGCTCGACCCCGAAAACAACTAGAAGGAGTATGGGCAGTGCAGTCGAGCAGTAAACGCTCTTATGTGGCATCGAACCAAAGCAATAAAGCCATATATCATGGCTCTGTTTCTGCCTAATGACCTCTGCTGTTATTTCTTGGGGATTCCTGCTGGAAGAAGACAAAACTGTCTGCCTTTTGTCTCTCCACCCGAACAACAGCCATATAGTACTGAAAATTAAGGCACAATAAAATCTGCATTTAGAAATATTTAGCAGGCAACTTTGTGGTGAATGGATCTCATGACCACAGACCAGGCTCGCAGCAGTGTGCGCTCGAGTGTGAAAGGGCCCTTCCCTGTCCCTGTCTGAAAGGTCACAGCCTTCACCTTGCAGATAATGTGGCATCCAAAATGCGGCATTCTTACCCCGCTGAGAAAGAAGAGAATTCTGCCAGATATATTATCTAGATGCAGGAGGCTTTTATATTTTTAAAAGAAGCCATGTTGCGAATAAACTACGAATTCATACCAGATGGTGCAAACTCAACAGTATCTCAGTATTGCGGGAGAAGTGGCAATAATTGGGAAAATGTTTGTCTTTCAGGAATTAGCGCCATGGCGTGAACACAAACTTATTATCCTCACGTTTTATAGTTGAAATATTACCATTACAATCAGACCTCCAGAAATAGGTGATGTTGCCAGGGGCTGCCTATATGTAAATGGCAACATTTTCACTTTTGCTGCAGATGGAGGAAAGGGGTAAATGGAAGTAGTGCTTTAGCTATATGCAGGACCACTCAAACAATGTGGCAGGAAAGGACCACATTATTAGGCAGGGTTGACCAATTTATGTGGCAAGAAAAGTCCAATTAAGCATTTACAATGCCAATAGCTCTAACTCTCACAAATAGGAGACCTATTGTATTGCAAATGCTTGTTTAGCTTTCTAATTTACTAACAAGGACCACATTTATTTTGGTGAACATGCCAATTTTCTGTCCCTGTCCAACTCTGAATGTTGTGAAAATAATTGGAACTCTCTTCACCACACACACAGGTCCACAAAATTCCTCCTAATTTTCAAATCACCTAATGGCAGTGTCCAAATTAAGCATGACATGAACCAACTGTATTTTAATGCATCTTTCGCCCACTGTTATGAATAACCACTTACTTCCTGCTATCATGACACTAAGGGATTGCTTCGTATGCTACCTTTTATTTAGTCTCACTTTTTTCCGCAACTACTTGTGCGTAAATACCTCAACACTTGTACTTCGTCAACCAACCACGGTATACTTTCCTTTGCCTCTATTTGTAACTCTGTGCATATGTTTCTGGTATTGAGGGTTCATGCTGTGTCTTAGCAGCAATGTGCTCATAGACCTCCTGATTAACGACACTAAAGTCAAATACGTTTCCAAGGCTGAGCTGTGCATCCAACCTTCTGTGCTACAGCTCCTCGCCCATAGTCAACGTGTAAATAAAGCCTGCTGGGTTACAGGCTCTTGGCACATGTGCACAGTGAAAGATTTTCTAGCTTTCGCGTCTAGAATTTGCAATTCTATTAAGGACACAGAAGTGAGGATTATGCTTCTCTTTCTATGCTTTATTTTTTCAGCAGCCAATTAGAAAGAACTTATTTAAAAATCTACATATCCCATGAGCCCAGGTATAACGCCTGATCAACCATAGAGACAAGCCCTATAAAACCTAGAGAACAACAACATACTTCCTCTTTCTTTGGGAAATATACAGAGTTAATTCACTGAATCCGGAAGTCCCACAAGCAAACCGAACCTTAGTGTCCAGATGCAAACCACTTTCTTGAACCAAGATGCAGGACCATCTAATCGACAATCTGTACGAAATATGAATCTCAAGAAGAAGAAGATCCCAGAGTCACTTGAGAGTAGCCGATCACTTGTCCTCTTGACCTGAGAGCAAACAATGCAGAAAAAAGACTAGCCGTGAACACTGTCTTAAAGAATAAGACAATCAATTTTATAATATGTAACATCATTATATACAGGGTGGGAGAAAAGAAAAAACATCAGCAATTTGTAGACATATAATACACAATGCAATCATTAGAATCAATGATAAGAAGATACTGGGTGGGATAATCCTCGCCTCCGTGTCCTTAATAGAATTGAAAATTCTAGACACGAAAGCTAGAAAACATTTCATTCTATGTCAGGACCGGAGGCTCCAATTATGCTAGTTTAAAGTTGTGCCATAACAATTAAAGATATATCTAAAATAGGTTTATAATAAAATCTTTTAAACGTGAAATCAGAAGACCAATCTGCGGTGCCTAATATATCGCCTAAAAGAGAACCTAAAGAAAAGGATTTTGATGCCGTAGCTCCTCTCATCGAGTGAGCCCCAAATTGTGACACATTAATACCCACTTCTGACCGAAGCCATTCCATCCATCTGGCTGAAGTCGCCGAAGAAACTGGACGAAATTGTTTCTGGAAGGATATTAAAAGTTGACCCTACATATCTGAACGAAATTCGGCTGTACTAACCTCATAGTCCTTCAAACATTGCACCACACAAAGCTTAGTGTTACCGGGGAATGTGGGATAAGATACCAACCTGGTATTACACTTTGTTCTTTGGGAGATGACAAAAGATACCCCTTCAGGAGAAAAACGTCTCCCTGCCAAATCTAAAGTGTTGACGTCAGATACTCGTTTACAAGAGATAAGGCAGAGTAGCATGGTGAGTTTAGCAGATAACTGTTTCCTAGATAAATATTTATTGGAGGGCCAGGAATCTAAAAACCTAAGGATGACATCAACATCCCAAAGTTCTGAATACTTGGGACGGGGAGGATTCAACATCCTAATGCCACGAACCAACTTACAAACAATGGGCAATTGTCCCAAAGGTTTCCCTTCAATAAAGACATGTCCTGCCGAGCCATCCCAGATGCTGCTAGGGAAGAAAGAAAATTCAATATCATTGTGCAATCAGTGTTAAAGGCATCTGCACCCCGTGAGTTGCACCAGCTACACCAGTGCCTCCAAGCGGAGGAACATCGCTTGTGGGTACTAGGGGCCCAGGACTGATTAATGAATTTCTAAGCTTCATACGAAAGGCCTGGGAGATTCCAACTTCGCCTGAAAGGCACCAAGCCAGAAGAGACAGTTGTCCTGTTTGAATCAAAGGAAGAGGTGACCCCGCTGGGTCCAGGAGGAGATTCTAGCACCAGGGCAAGAGACTGGGAGGGGCACAGGCTAGTTCCAGAATGATCGAAAACCAGGGTTGAGCCCTCCAAAACGGGGAGATCAACACCATCTCTGCTTCCTGTCTCCACAATTGCGCCAAAAGCCTGGGAATCATCACGAAAGGAGGAAAGGACGATACAAAAGGAATGGACCCCAGTCCTGGAGGAAAGCATCTGTCACCCTTGCTCCCGGTCTGGGAGCCAGCTGTTGAGTGTTGAGTGTTCAACCGAGAACCGAAAAGGTCCACATTGCAAGGACCCCATCTCCGCATGATGGCTCTGAAGATCCGTGGATGAAGTCTCCAATCACTGGCATCCTTCAAGTGATGTGAATGCCAGTCCACTACCACATTGTTTTTTTTGTTTTGTTTTTGTTTTTGGAGACTTAAGTGGCTTGCGGAGCAGGCATCAAAGAAAGAGGAAGCGTGTTGTTGTTCTCTAGGTTTTATCGGGCTTGTCTCTCTGGTTGACCATGTGTTATACATGGGTTCATGGGATGTGTAGTTTTTAAATAAGTTCTTTCTAATTGGCTGCTGAAAAATTAAAGCATAGAAAGAGAAGCAGAATCGGAGCCTCCAATCCTGACATAGAATTCATGCTCAGTGTGTAGAACTGCATTAAAGGCATACTGCCCGGCCACACAGGGATCTGACCCAGGCATCCCACAGCGCGCCTGCTTCTATGACTCAATGTGGCAAATGGTACAATGGCGGACTGACCATTAGCTCATGCTGATGGCTGGTGCCAAGGGCCCCTGTTCGTTTGAGGTCACTGACATGGTTTCCGGCTTCCTCGCTTTAGCAAAGTTCGCGTTTATGCTTGGTAGCATCTCTAAAGGTATAAACATGTTTCTAAAGCTGTATTTAGCAGAGCACCTGCTGTCTCTCTACACCCCAACATGGACGCTGTTTGGTACTATCAGCTTTCCAGATCGGTCATGTTTGCCTGCCCCTCACCTGAAAAGCAGATTATCTTTCTCCAACGATTAACGTCTGTCTGACTCTCTTCAATGTTGTTTCCTACTCTCAGTTGCTTTACTGTCCTTAATTGGTCACTATCCAGTGATTGTCTCGTATATAATTTCCTTTGTCATGATGATGGTCTAAATGTACTGCTCAGAATCCCGTATTTTAGTTTTCTTCTCTGTTTGACCTTACATTGTAAAGCGTTCTAAAGCCCCTTAGCCATGCTTATGCGTTATTAAACGGCTTATATAAATAAAATAAATGTATGTTCCAGAATGCATCGGGCCGACACATGAAATGACCACGACACTCGCTTAAAGGGGTAAAAGGCCGCTTTAATAGAACAGGTCTGGCAAAATTACAACCTTGGCATAATAGCCTCACAAAACTACCCAATCCTCACTAATACAAAATTCATCACCTAACCCCTCCCCCTCCCTCTAAAATGACCCCACTGCACTACCCCTTGTCCCATCCCCACCTTGACTCGACCAACCATTGACCCATGTGTCCTGCAGTCACCTTCTCCAGTTCCCCTTGTCTGTGCAAACTCCCTGCCCTCTCATCTTTCTGATCTACCCCTTCCCCCCCAAAAGGCCACTTATTAAACATAGAAAACCCCACCAGACCCGCCTATCAGCGGCAAAAATAAAAAAAAAACCACCCCCCCCTTATTCACATATCTATGCCGTTGTCATCATAATGAAAAACAAAATAAAACAGAGTTGGTACCTATCCCATTCTAGCAAAAGTTAAATTTCAAACCCCAAAACAAAAAACTCCTTAACAAACGTAATGTTCAAATCTACAAAAAACCACCTAAACGCAACAATAATATCTAACAAAAATTACAGGGAGGGCGGGCGGGCACAAAAACAAAACGCCCACTGGGTGTGACAACGGCCAAAGAGGCCTCCCACACCGAGCCCTTGCTCTTTATCCTCCCGCCTAAGCCACCGCCCCATCCTGTCCAGCCAACCAATCCCCGTTCGTGATCGTGGTTCATACCACGTCAGCCCGATAAGCCCGGGGGGAGACCGGGCAAGCCCATTGCTCCCCCCAAGCCCCCATCGGGCCGACACATGAAATGACCACGACACTCGCTTAAAGGGGTAAAAGGCCGCTTTAATAGAACAGGTCTGGCAAAATTACAACCTTGGCATAATAGCCTCACAAAACTACCCAATCCTCACTAATACAAAATTCATCACCTAACCCCTCCCCCTCCCTCTAAAATGACCCCACTGCACTACCCCTTGTCCCATCCCCACCTTGACTCGACCAACCATTGACCCATGTGTCCTGCAGTCACCTTCTCCAGTTCCCCTTGTCTGTGCAAACTCCCTGCCCTCTCATCTTTCTGATCTACCCCTTCCCCCCCAAAAGGCCACACAGGAAAACCCGCACAGGCGTTTTCCTGCCCCACCCAAAAAATTTTACTTATCCCATAAGTTTCGCCCAATAACTTAGCAATCAACGACCTAAGTTCTAACAAGTAATGCTCATTACCCAAAAACGATAAGTGAACCCCATCCTGCCGAAACAATTCTACATCAGAAACCCCAATATTCTCATGTGTAAGCACCGAAAAACCTTGATCCTTACAAAAACTCCTCATTTCCCTGTTCACCTTTTTTCGTTGCTTCTCAATTCCTTTAAAAGAATAAGCACCCCTCCAAACCCTTCTAGGTACAAAACTCGTCCAAACAATATGTGTACCTGACCAACGCTCTTTGATCCTACATAAATCTAACTTCATCGCCTTCAACAAACCAATGCCCGAAAGCGCAACCAAATCATTTTCACCCAAGTGTAAAACTAATACATCAGGACAAACACCACGATCAAACCTTTTTGCCAAAACGTACAGCAACTCCCCCCATCTCATGCCACTCTTACCTACCCAACTAAGCTTTATTCTGGCCCCATCCAGCCCCAATTGCCTTCCAAAATGCCGCGATGCCGCTTGCTTCTCCGCCCAGCAAACGAAGGAGTGACCCACGATCCAAACGGCACAAACCTTGTCCGGCCCCCCGACGCAACCTACAAGAGAAATATGTTAATACACATCTTAAATTATAACAATCCAAAACATACAGAAAAAATTGGCAGAGAGCATTTGTAAAAGAGCGGTACAGCAAATCAGCAACACTTGTACAAAACTACCCATACATAAAAACTCCCAAGAAATACCTAACTACTGCTTAAACGAGCGCACATACCTCTGAAAAGATCTAGACCTCCACCTGACTAATTGCTTAATTGACTGATCTGATTCACCTTGTCTCCTCGCTTCCGTCGCAGCCCCGATCCTAAAAGAGTGTGTACCGTAACTACTAGGGTCTAAACCCAATCTCCTAACTGCCATCCTTAAAACTGCTAAAAATTGTGATGCTAACAGCTGCGAACCATCCTGATGAATAAATACAAACCTGTAATAATGTAACCGTAATGCCATGAAAGACAACCAACAACTCACTGGACAGTCCTTGGATCGTGATGCCTTCAATAACAGCTCCTGGCCCCTGCCCAGCTGGTCCCCTTTGGAAAAAGGTAACCATATGCAAACTCCTTGAACACTCACATGCACATTCTCCAATATAAGCCCCTGCCTCCCTTTTAACCCTAAAAGCTCCGAAATCCTAAAAGCCCCATGAAACAACCAGGACATGCAAAGAGAAATTAAAGAGACCTCCCACTCAGAAGAACAGACTTCCCCCAAACACCCCAACAGAGGCCTCAGCAAATCATGAGTTATAGGACGCCTCCTATCACACCTCACCCCACCCGCCCTGGCCCAACCAGCTAAAATTCTCTTACATAACTCACCCTCCACTGGATCGTACCCCCAAAAATACTTACCATAAAAAGAAACCCCTGATAACTTACCCGAAATAGTCACTGCAGCCAGACCTAACTCAATCTGTAGCATAATGAATCGAACTGCATCGTCCTGTCTCTTATATATAACATCAGTCTCACCCCACCTACGTACCGCACCTGAATCCAGAAAATCCAACCATGCCTGACAGTAAGACCTCCTCGTCGATGGAGCTATTGATTGCTGAACTAACTCCAACATCCTCACTCTCCTAGATCCCACAACTCCCCAGGTATAACTGTCTTCCGAACATCTGCTCCCGGCGCCAAACCACGAAATCTCTGCCACTGAAATCGAGATAAAGCATCAGCGATGTTATTAAAAACACCAGGCACGTGTCTAGCTTTGAACAAGATATTGAACTTCAAACAGTTCAGCAAGAAAATCCTCAATAATTTCAGCACTTTCTCATCTTTTGCCTTCTGTGAATTAACCAAATGTACAACGGCCTGATTGTCTACATTAAAAACTACATTCCTGTTGGCTAAAAACCGGCCCCAAAGCACCAACGCAACCACTAAAGGAAAAAATTCTAAAAATGCAATGCTAAACTTCGACTGTTTCCATTTAGCGGGCCAAGCCTCCGCTGCCCAATGACCGTCCCAAAATAGACCAAAACCATGAGCACCAGAGGCATCTGAAAAAATCTGAACGTGCCAAAACCAACTTTCATCTTCCACTAACATAGTCACACCGTTGAATTCCTTCAAAAACTCAATCCACATCTTCAAATCATCCTTAATACTTGCCCGAAGGCGAATGTGGTGATGTGGTAAAACAGCTCCCCGCATGGAAAAACCAAGCCTGCGACAAAATGCCCTGCCAACCCTAACCACCTTGCAGGCAAAATTCAAATGACCAAGCAATGATTGTGCCTGCCGCAACTCAATCTTTGGTTTTGCCACTGCCTCCTCCAACAAAGAAATCAAATGTTGCACTTTGTTTTCCGGCAACCTCACTTCCATTCTTTCCGAATCCAGTTCTATACCCAAAAAGGTAAGACATGACACAGGCCCTTCTGTCTTGTCACTCGCCAATGGAACACCAAATCTGGACATCAACTGCTCAAAATCCTGCAATGCTCTGCCACAACCGCCAGACCCAGACTTGCCAACAAAAAAGAAATCATCTAAATAATGGGTCACCAAAGAACCGCGGCTGCAAAATAAAAAACACCATTCCAAAAATGAGCTAAACATCTCGAACAAAGAACAAGAAACTGAACAACCCATAGGCAACATCCTGTCCACATATATGGCCTCCTCAAATTGCATGCCCAACAAAGAAAAATCATCTGGGTGCACCGGCAACAAACGAAATGCTGACTCCACATCTGACTTCGCCATCTCTGCGCCTTTTCCACATTTTCGTACCAAGGCAATAGCCTCATCCACAGATGCATAATGCACCATTGAATCTTCTGCAGCGATGAAATCATTTATAGAGGCCCCCGCCGGCCAAGACAAATGATGTATCAACCTAAATTCCCCATCCTGTTTCTTCGGAACCACACCTAGCGGGGAAATAGTCAAATTTGACAGCGGCCAATCTAAAAAGGGGCCAACAATTCTGCCTAAATTCACTTCTTTTCCCAGCTTTGTTCTCACAACTTCTGGATGCTCTCTTGCTGACTTCAAATTATTAGCCCATCTCCTCAACCTCAAACCTTGGTAACGTAACCTGAAACCTTCTATAAAGCCATCCAACAAAAGTTTAGCATCGTCCCTCCTTGGATAAAACTGCAACCAATAAACCATAACGTCCCATTTAATAGGAGTAGGACCCTTTTCCTGCAACTTGCTGTGTAAATCCTCTACCCCTGTCCCCTCCTCTTGACGATTGCACGTGCCAAGACCCTTGCATCCCACCAAAACATTGTGACACAGGGTGTCTCCCCCCACAATTGGAGCAGTCATGTCTAAATTTGCATTGTTGCCTGTTACAAAACCCGCTGTTAAAAGACCAACAGGACCCATTTGCTTGGAATTGCCCTCTATGCCCGAAACCCACCCCAACTTGGGTGGGACGCCCTTGAAAGGGTTTATATTGCACCGGCAAACCACTTGCTGTATGCATCGTTGGCGCGTTTCTTGCAGTCCTTAACCACTGCATCCATAATTCATTATCAATTTCTCCCCACAATTTAGATGAATCCATTGCCTTCCTTGCTCTAAACTCTTCATCATACCTGAACCAACCAAAACCTCCAAAATCCATTTGAGCTCTCCGAACCACGTCCATGTATTTCAATAACGCTACACAAGAATCTTGATGCTTTTCACAATAAACACTTGCATAAATCAAAAAAGCCGAAGTCCAATTCTCTATCGTATTTGGAACTCGAGGTCTCCTAGCTAGCTCCCATTCTTCTTCTTTTGACCCTTCTTTTGCCTGAACCTCCCTATGCAATAATTTGAAAACATCAATAAACTCCCCTTTCCAGATCTTGTCTTTCAAATGCTGAGTGAGATGCGCCCCCAAAGGCATCGACACTCCCATGTAAGGCAACTTCTTTAACTTATTACCACTCACCGTCACGTCCCCACTAGAAATAGCACCCGACTTAACACCCACACCTGCTTCATCCTTTTCTAATGACTTATCAACGTTACCCCCACTTACATCCTTCTTGCCTTCCGTTTCAGTGACCGCACTCACTTGAATCGCAGCATCCACCTTGTTTTGCAGCTCCTTGGAGCCCCTAGCAACATTAGAAACATTAGCCCGACTCAACTTCCCCGAAATATCACCACCACCATGAACGCATCCCTCCTCACCTCTAGGTAAGCTGCCCGCTGTTCTCTCCTGACGATGAACTGGAACATGGCCGCCCTGAACCCCAAGCGGCTCTTCATCTGCCACTACTACTCTCTTCTTCGACATGACGGGGACCTCCACTTCTTCGTAATCGAGTAATTCTTCATCCAACCCAGCCCAATCATCACCAGCGCTCTGGCTAGTGGATGGCTGAGCCGCCACTGAAACTTCTGCATCCCTCGAAGTCGGATGGACCGCTCCTGATCGCACCCTCCCTTCAGGCCGATGTTTTGAAGGCGCCCGAACCTTCACCGGCAAGCTCTTATCACCAACAATCCGCCCAGATTGCCGATATATCGCCTGCACCCCATGCTCGCCCGAAACATGCGATGTGTCACACCCAGATGTACCCTCATTAACAAGTTGCCGACTATCTAAACCCACATAAACCTTATCCAGCATGCCCGAAATCCCAGCCTCACTACATACTATACCTTTAAACACTGCCCCACTGTCATCCACTAGCTCCACCTGCTCACCTAATTGAAATGCATCCTGATTATTAATTTCCCATGACTGAACCTTATGTATCATTGGACTGACCAATCTAGGGGTCCAATGTATCAACCTGTTTTTCATTGAGCCATGAGAAACCCGCGTACAACCCAAAACCGGGTCTATAATCCTTCTGTCAGCTTCTTGCAATTCTTCTTCGCTGTCAATAATGACTACCACCTCATTAATTAACTGTGAACCAGCATTTACAGGCACATCTGGCTTTCCCACTACTGTTTCACTTATGACCGGCATCGATTGAAACTTTTTTCTGGGCGCCGCCATCTTGCGAGAGCCAGCTAACGTCCTTTCCTCGTCCTTCCTTGAATCTTGCTCAGCGCCTCTTTCTACGGGCGATTGGGCTTGTAAGCGCGCGCTTACTTGCACCTGCGCGCCTGTTCCTTGCGCCACCATGCGGCCCGCACTTGCTACCGCAGGCCTAGTCAGAGCGCTGCGGCCGCCTGACGAAATTCTCCTCACAAATGACGAACCTCTCCGCCGGGGCAAATACCCCCCTCGTCTCCCTCGTGACCTTGACGCCGAAACCGACAGCAAGGAAGTATTGGTAACAGACCCCAAATCAGGTGAGTGACGGACCTTCCGACCCTCAACACTTTTTCGTAAAAACTTCTTTCCCGATTTAGGGGAAGAACAAGCAGCCACTGCGGCTGACACACCCTCTGCCGAACGACGTTTCGGTCTTCTCAAACCCACCCAAGCCTCCTCTAATACACCCTCTTTTATTAAATCCTCCCTTCCTTCGTCTTGTAAAACTTTTAACGCCATAACCACTTTACTAGGCTCCATTGTCACAAATTCAAATAAAATTATTAAAATTAGCCTAACTCCACCCAATAACTCCTCAAAACACACCCCTTCTCTTGCATATAAATGCCTATCTAGAACACTTTCACAAAAACAAAACGCCCACTGGGTGTGACAACGGCCAAAGAGGCCTCCCACACCGAGCCCTTGCTCTTTATCCTCCCGCCTAAGCCACCGCCCCATCCTGTCCAGCCAACCAATCCCCGTTCGTGATCGTGGTTCATACCACGTCAGCCCGATAAGCCCGGGGGGAGACCGGGCAAGCCCATTGCTCCCCCCAAGCCCCCATTTTACAAATCTAACCTGCCTCGGCTACCTGAGCGTGCATTTTCGAAACTGGTTTTAAAATGCTTTTCATCACTGCGTTTGCTCTCTAGTCTGGTCCTACCAGCCATCCAATGCACCCGAACTCCTTCTCAAGCAACTACGGAGTTATACGAAACCAGGCGCTCGCGGTCATGCCGAAATCAGCAGCAGGTGTATTAACCTACGTACCGACCTACTTTGACATAAAAAAAAAATCACAGGCGGCAGGCTAGTCGACATACTACAGGTTCCAAGTTAAAGTTGTGGCACGAGCTGCCAACCTTAAAACTGGGGAACCAAATTAAAATTGCAGCTTTGGAGGGGCCCGCGGAGAGAAAGACTCGTTCTAGTCTCTCGCGGGCACGTTCGGGAGGTCAGGAAGTGGCGCAGGAATGACGGATTGGTTACAGGTAAGTGGGGGTGGGCTGTTTAGCGTAGGCTTATAAGGAGGGTGGGAGGGAGGGTTAGCCTCTTTTCCGCACCGACCCTGTAAGGAGGAGCCGAGTTTTGACCGCCCACCCACCCAGCAGTTTAAGGAGGTTAGGACGAGGAAAAGAAGACAATTGGGGATGGTAGGAACAGGGGGTAGAAATGGGGGTTCAAAGTCAGCTAGGGCAGGTGTTTCAAAAGGTTCAGCAGAAGATGGGGGAGGGTGGAGAAGCCAGATGCGGGCTTGTCCACCCTTCCAAGGGGAAAAACAAGGAGGTGAAGGGTCAGAGTGGGGGGGCATGCTACAAGCAAGGAGGGCATGAGAGGAATAGGGGTGTGTCTAAGGGAGGAGAATCGAAGAGACGTTTTGGAAGAGAAAAAGAGGATCAAGGGAATCGTTAAGAGTTGGGGTTTGTAAAATGGCGAATACAGTTTGAAGTTTATTGATGTTTATGTTTAAATCCTGTCCTAAATTAATGACCTTTTACACTAATGATGGGTGTCAGTGTGTGTGTGTCCCGACGGCTGAACATCCTGTGATTCTGGGCATACCATATAAGCCATCCCTACAAGTGAATGTGACCCTGTGTAATGCACTTGGCGCTCGTGTAAAGCGCTACAATACGTTCGGCTCGAGTGTGAGCCACATAAATTACAAAGAAACACACAGACCGCATAGAAGGGCATGCGGAGCCAGTTCATCCTACTGCTTCCCTCCCTCGGGGACCAAAGGGGCTCTTATTTTCTTTCTAACATTGCGACATTGCCAGGGGAAGGTCCAAGTGGCCCCTCCTCCTGGCCCTCCCTCCGAGGCGCATGCAGCAAGTCTCCGAGTCCTGGACTCCTGGTCAGTCGCACTTCCAGCAGCAGAGTCAGAGGGAAACAGAGAGGACCAGTCCTGCTTGAACTCAAAGCCCAGCCGACATACCCTCCTCCCCCTGCCACAGCATCATCAAGGGGAAGGCATCGCAGATAGGAAGCATATACTCAGCAGCACCCCAGCCCCCGAGAAGGCAGCGGATCAAACCACTCCAGGCAGCGCCTGCTCTAAGCCCCCTGCTACAGGCAGCAGCCGAAGCCCATCCCAGCTGCAAGCAGCGACGCCCTCCCTGCACCAGCAGCCATGGCCCTTCTCTACACTGTAATCAGGGTGCTGCTGGGTGTCTTCTTCCTGCTAGCGGGGGCGGTGAAATTGACGGATCACATCTCAGCAGAGGTGAACCAACAGCTGGTGAGTGGGGGGGGGGGGGGCATAGTCACGGCGATAGGGGTGAGCAGACGAAGGCGTATGTGTGCTCTGGGTGTAAGGGAGTGGGGGCGTGACTCTCTTCGTGTGGGACTATCACACTACTGTACGCAATTCCGTCGCTATAGCTGGCTTCTTCGAGGGGGCGTGTATGCTTCAGACATTTGGTCGTGTGCTGGGGAGGAGGGCGTGTTTTAACTTACGTGCTTCTTTTTAAACAGATTTATGTTTAAACTTCTTGCTTGTAGGTTCGTTTTGTGTCGTGGTGCTGGCCTCTTTTTTTCCCCGCCTTGAGCTTCAGTGCCGTGGTTCTGGTTTTCCTATTCCCACTCCCGTGCATCGGTTTGGGCGCGTGTTCCGATTGTTTTTCCTGCCTCTGAGCGGGGCGTCCTTCGCCATCCCACAGACCCTTCCTAACTGAGCCTCCTGACAGGAGATCGGTGGGGAGGGAGGCGACGCTGGCCCTACACGTCCACCAGTGAACGCGCGGCTGAAACCGTGGTGTGCTGCCAGAGCTCCATCGCGCCCGCCCCTTCCCTTGCAAATGAATTCCCCACGCACAACCATCAACAGTACCACCCCCGATGAGAGCAAAGTCAGCAGTTACTTCCTCACTCGAATGGGGACTTAAGGCTTTTTGAGGTGCCCTCACAACTACCATACACCGTCTGCGATGCCCCTTTTTCCCAATGGATTCTTAAAGCGCTCGCGTGACGTCTGAGCCTAGAGGCACGGATTTAGGGGACCAACACAGTAGCCCGGTGATCTGTTAGGCCTCGGTCTGAGGAGGACCTACAGTACGTCACAGCACCTGCCCCAGTGCCTGAGTGGGCAGTCTTGATCCAGGCCTGGGGTCTTGGGAGGCCCTGGCATCTTAGGCCATTCGTGGCACACAGGGGCATAGCGCTGCTACCCCTAGCCCATGAAGCGCGCGCGCGCTGGAGATCACAACAATACATTGCAAGCGACATAATGAGACACCTGGGACACCAATTGTGGGTATAATATGTCGCAAGTTTATTGATTACACAGGTTGGGTTAGCTTACGGGCGATCCCGGTGTCGGAGATGAGTTTGTTAAAGCTGGCCGACACCCATCCTGAGAAAGCTCGAGCTGTTCTGTCTGGTGTTCTTTGCACCACGTATTTAGAATCTTACAGCTCTTTAATTTATCGTGGTTTACCACTTTCTTCTCATATTTATTTGTCATGCTCCTGACAAGTCAGAGCGAGACCCAGGCCAGTCTCCACAGTTGCTCAGGATTCCAACTGTCCCTTGCGGGATTAAGGAGCGCCGTCGCGTCATCCCAGGCCCCGCCGTAAAGGCTCCCAGCGGCCTGAGGAATTGCTTTAGCCTCCAGGAATAACCTTCTGGAGGTCTTTTAATCATTTTAATGCTTTAGGATCGCCCAGTAACTCCGCTTGCGACTCATTGGTTCATCTGTAAAGAAAGCCATGTTAGTAAGTCCCTACATGACCTTGCCTCTTCGCTTCTTCTTACTGGATCAGGACCTGATTTTGTTCGTGTTGTTGGGAGGGTGGGAGGCAAAACACTGCGCGTCTAAGAGGCCCCAGCCCCCCAGGGTCACTCCTTTTGAGGCCTCTTGGCCTCACTCCTCCCTGCCGACACCTCGGGGGGGCCATAAACCCGGGTGGACCACCCTTCCCCGCTATGGTGGCCCCTTATGCCCATATGCCTTCCTGGCAGGGGAGCACGCTAATGTGCTGCCCCTCTATTGTCGCGCTTCGCGCGACGTGGCCAGCCGCAGACTAACTGTATTTTGTGAAGAACGTAAATAAAGTAGGATTTTTGGGCAGGCGTAGTTTTGAAATAGTCACGAGAGATCTGACCGTTTGAGATCACCGGAGTGGGCATTTACAGGTTTGAACCAAAGATTACAGTTCTCACATAAAACATCCGATGCCAGAGTATGACACAATGTGGCCGTGAGGCTGGCCTGTTGAGAACCTGCTCTCCGCCGTGTGAGACCCGACCAATGAACGAAGCCTGAGGCGTCCGATACAGCCGGGCAAAGGTCATCGGGCACATCCAGGCCTATAACCAGGCAGTCACAGCCTGACACAGACCACAGGACACAACCCAAAATAGCGAATATCAAGATGAGCGGTGGTTAGGTTAATGTCACTGCTGTGGGCATTTTGGTAATTTTCAAGGGGTTAATTTGGGTGGGTGACTCGACATTTCAACCGTCATTCGTAAATAAACGACTACTGTACCAAAAAAAACTCTCGTGAAACCCTCAGTGCAGTTTGGTTGACCCAATTCAATAATTGCAGCTCCTACCACGTACACGTTAAGATGCCGTTGTCCACTTATATTTTACACAATCCTACGTTTTACAGTCACCTAGGGCTAGGCCATGAGGTGTTTCCCAATCACTACTCTGCTATTAACTCTACACACAACCTTTATATTGCGCCCCTTTCTTCTTCATAGCTTCAACTGCGCCTCAGTGACACTTCCTGCATTACCACCTACTCCGTACATCGCCTAAACCCTAATCTACTAACTACACCCTACAAAGTCCGTGCTACGAGGCAATATCAAACGTTATTGCACTTTAGAAGTAGGACTTTTAAACCACATAACCAAAAGAAACATAAGAGTCAGATTTAGAGTTGGGTCGGATGTGATATCTGTTATGTTTGTGATGGCTGTTTGTTAAGTCTGTCAAACTCTAAATCAGGCTTGTAGTCTTTTATACATTGGTGGTGATTAGGGTAGGAAGGACTTAATTGCGTTTAAGGGCCTCATTATGATTTTTGGTGGCCATGAGACCGCCGAACTTGCGGTGGTGATCCGACTACTGTGGCTTTGGCAGTATGACTTTGGTGGTAGGACAGCCGTCCCCACCGGGAACATGATTCCTGATGGCATGACGGTAGTCAGGCTTGAAACCAGCCGTGGCGGCACAGAACTTGGCCCTGCCTGAATAAAACCTCTCTATCTGACAGCCTTCTGCCATGAAAAAGGCAGTTGAAGAGGAAGCGCTGGGGACCCCTGCACTGCCCATGACCATGTTGTGAGCAGTGCCAGAGGCTCCCCCTCCCCGGCACTGTCAGAATGCGCACAGTCTGCTTTGCAGACAGTTCGGGTCATTACAACCTCTGCGGTCTTTTTACAAGACTGCCGAGTGACCGCCGTACTGAAGACCGCCAGTGGTGGTGGTGTTTCACTCGGCATATTATGACTGTTGGCAGCTCTATGTCGTTTTTCCGACGGAGAGCCGCTAACAGCCATAGTGACGGGCGGCGGGGAAGTGGAGGTTGCTCCACCGCCACGCCAACAGAACACCGCCCAGCGAATCATGTCCTATGATTCGGCGCAGAGGTGTTCTGTTGGCGGTGTGGTGTCGGCGGAGCTGCTCCCGTCCCCTCCCGGAGGATCGACGGAACAGGTAAGTCGATCGTCCGTTAGGGGAGTGGGGTGGGGGGGTGTTGTGTGGGTGTGCGTGGGTGTATGTAGAGAGGTTGTGTGAGTGCGTGTATGCTTGCGGGGTGTTGCGTGTTTTGGAAATGAGTGCGTGTATGTCTGTAGGTATGTCTCTTTGGATGTGTGTGTGTATGTTTGAATGTGGGTGTGCGTGTCTGACTGTGTGTGTGGATGTTGGCATGTATGTCGGTGTATGTGTGTTGGTGGTGCCTGCGTGCATGTCGGGTGGCAGAAATGGCCCATGTCGGGTGTGTATGTGTAAGGTAATGTCGGAGTGGGGAGTGGGCTCCTGCCACCTTTTGGGGGGTGGCAGGAGTGGTGGGGGGTGTAGTGGAGGGAGTCGGGGTGGGGGTGGGGGAGACCCCTATCAGTGCCAGGGAAGGAATTCCCTGGCAGTGATAGTGCTTACCGCCATGGATTTCATGGCGGTTCCTACTGCTGGAAATCCACGGTGGTAAGCCGGGTCAAAATACCGGCGGCGGTATTGTCACGGCCGCCGGGCTGGAGACCCAGGTCTCCAGCCCAGCGGATGGAACGGAGAAGCGGCGGATGACCATGGCGGTAACCGCCATGGTCGTAATCCTCAAAAAAAGACCGCCAGCCTGTTGGCGGTCTTACCGCCGCTTTAACACAGTCTGCCAGGGTTGTAATGACCCCCAGTGTTCATTCCGCGGGTGCTGGAGTGTTAGGATATTGGCCTTGGCTTCGTTAAGGGAGCCAATGCCAATATCCTAACACTGTTCCCGCTGGTCTGCCTGACAGGAAAGCATATTAGAATGTCCCCTCTGGGCTGACTGGCAGGAACGTTGTAATACAATTTGGTGGGGGGACATCACCACTAGGGCGGTGGCGTCCTCCTCGTGTGTTTGGTGGTCCAGTGGTGGGACCACGGAACTCATAATGAGGCCCTTAGGTGCTAGTTGTAACTACTATAATTTGGAAGCTGAGAACTTTGGAAAGTCCTTAACCCAGTAGTGCTTAACCTGTGGTCTGACAACCTGGGGGTTGGTGGTGAGCATAGGGGTCTGTGAGGCCTACTCAGGGCTTCTGCAAATGATCTTACAAAAATAAAGAATATTAAAATTAATAGATTA